>NW_022111373.1:80015333-80018885 GCF_000313985.2 Echinops telfairi | reverse complement strand
CTTAAGTGGAGAGCAAATGTTTTGAGAATGACGAGGGCAATGAATGTACAAATGTGCTTTACACAATTGATGTATGTATGGATTGTGATAAGAGTCGTATGAGCCCCTAATAAAACGATTAAAATAAATACATAAATAAATATAAATTATATAAAAAATATGCTATTCTCCTGTGCAGAAGGAGGAATGTTTTAAACAATATTAGGGCTGGAGCCCTAGAAATACAATGAGCAAAATTCATTTTTTTTCTTCTGTTTTTCTGCTCTAGGTTACTTCCCATGGGCCTGTAAAGGGAAAATCCCAGCAGGTCCTGTGGGCTGAGAGCGGACCTCAGTGAGTTTATTTCTGACCTACCCCATGCCAGGGGTAGTCATGAATCTCACATTATGGCTAAGGACTGACTAGAGGTGTGCAGAACAGAACGGAGCCCTAAAACCATGCTTTGTTGTCATTACTGAAGGAACTTGGGGTATTACATACTGGGGGTCTGGGGCACTGATGGCTTGCAAAAAGAGTCCAAACTTGGAAGGATGGGATTTGTTTCATGTGGTCCCAATGAGCAGAAATAGGGCCAAATGAATGGAAGGACAGGGAGCCACATTCATCCCCACTCACTGTAGACTTCACTTTTGGGATGCTTTCTAAAGGTTCCTACTAGGCCTTATCCATTTAGTGTCCTTGGAACCAGCGTATAGGGGCCAGCCAAGGAACCGTAGCTACTTATGAGGAGCAAAGCCTGGTCTTGGAAAAAGCACTCAGTTCTGAAAAGCTAATGATCTTTCCACAAGCCCATTTGTCTGTAGCGTTTGAGTGTTTTGTTTATTTGTTTATTTTAAAGGTACTGGATACACCAGCATCGCAAGAGTGCCCCACCTTTAAAAGTCGAGTTCTTTTCTCCTGCCTACAATGGCTCACTTTACAAATATTAAAGAACAGAACGAAAAAACTGTTACCAGGCCAGAAGTTTGTTTATGTAATACAGCTAAATACCTATCCATAGGGTGATCTGTCAGTGAAATCATAAGCTAGCTGAGCATTGATCCTACTAAGAAAGGTCATCCAAACTTCCTTCGACCCTCTTACAATGGTTTGTGGTAAGAAGACATTGCTTCTCTACTCCAATTTGGTCAGTCTCCGTCTTGTTTACTTTTCTGGTTTTTAATGAGGAATACACTTCTATTTCACATTAGTTTCAAACCCCAAGTCTTTCCACTCAATCCCTGTAGTGCATATCTTGATGCATCTTACTCACAATGCTTGTGTCTTTGAAAGCCAACTAGATCAAATGACACAGAAATACATACCATCCTCTCTAGCTTGCGCTCACCAACGTGGATACACCCTAAGGCTGTTGCTGTTATTAGGTCTGTTGAGTTGGTTCTAAGTCATGGCCATGTATACAGCAAAAGGAAACACTGCCTGGTCCTGCAACATCCTCACAATTGTTTGTAAGTTTGAGTCCATTGTTGCAGCCACTGTGTCAATCCATCTTGTTAAGGGCCTTCCTCTTTTTCACTGTCCCTCTACTTTACCAAGCATGGTGTTCTTCTCCAGGGACCGGTCTCTCCTGACATGTCCAAAATATAGTACATCGGACCAATTCTTACCATCCTTGTCTCTAAGAAGCATTCTGGTTGTACTTCTTCCAAGACGAATTTGTTTGTCCTTTTAGAAGTCCATGGTATTTTCAATATTCTTTGCTAGCCCCACAATTCAGATGCATCAATTTTCCTTTGGTGTTCCTTATTCAATGTCCAACTTTCACATGCCTCTGAGGCCGCTGAAAATACCATGACTTAGGTCAGCTACATCTGGGTTCGCAAAGTAACATCCTTGCTTTTCAATACTCTAAAGAAGTCTTGTGTAGCAGACTTACCCAAATGCAATTTGATTATTTGCTCAGCAGACAGATTGAATATGGTGAGAGAATACAGCCCTGGTGCACACATTTCCTGAATTTAAACCATGCAGTATTCCTTTGTGCTGTTTGCCCTGTTTCCCCGGATCTATGTACAAGGTTCTGCGTAAACACAAAAAAGTATTCTGCAATTCCCATCTTCTCAAGGCTATCCATAGTTTGTTATGGGCTACACAGCCGAATGTCTTGACATAGTCAATTAAACACAAGTAAACATCTTTTTACTATTCTCTGCTTTCAGCCCCAATCCATCTGACATCAGCAATGATAACCCTTCTTCCATATCATCTTCTGAATCTGGCCTGAACCTCTGGTAGCTCCCTGTCCATGTATTACTGCAACCATTGTTGGATGATCTTCAGCAAAATTTTTCTTGCATGTGATATCAATGATATTGTTCTATAGTTTCAGCATTCTGCTGGATCACATTTCTTTGGAACGGGTACAAATATGGATCCCTTCCAGTCAGTTGGAAGGGATCTTCCAAGTATCTGTCTTCCAAATGTCCTGGCAGAGACAAGTAAGTGCTTCCAGTGCTTCATCAGCTCGTTGACACATTTGACTTGGTATTCCATCAATTTCTGGAGCCTTGCTTTTGGCTAATGCTTCCCAAACAGCTTGAACTTCTTCCTTCAGTACTATTGGTTCTTGCTCAGATGCTGCCTCCGGAAATGGCGAAATGATGACTAGAGCTTGTTTTTGGCACAGCGACTGGGCAGTCTTTCCATCTTATTCTGATACTTCCTGCATCATTCAACGCTTTGCCCTTGGAATCTTTCATTCCTGTACCTCCAGGCTTGACTTTGGACTTCAGTTCTCTCAGTTTAAGTTATGCTGAGTGTGTTCTTCCTTCTGGCTTTCTAACTCTGTACAACTCAGACGGAGCACAGCATAAAAGCTGCTGCCCTTGACTGAAATGTAGATAACAGATCTGCATATCTAGAATTTCTCTTTATTCCCACTTCACATCGTAATGTATGTGTTTATTCATTGTAAAAATACCTATTGAGCTCTTTTTTTGTTTGTTTCTTTTTTTAAATTTAATCATTCTATTGGGGCTCATACAATTCATCACAATACATACATCAATTGTGTAAAGCACACCTATACATTTGTTGCCCTCATCATTCCCAAAATTCACTTTCCTCTTGGGTTCCCGGAATCAGCTCATTTTCCTTTTTCCCCCTCCCCCTCCCTTCCCCCCACCTATGAACCCTTAATGATTTATAAATTATTATTATATCTTATTACACTGCCCGGCGTCTCCCTTCACCCACCCCTCTGCTGCCGATCCCCCAGAGAGGGGGGTTATATGTAGATCCTTGTGATCGATTCCCCTTTCTACCCGCCCCCCTTCCTTCCCGGTATCACCACTGTCACTGCTGGTCCTGAGGGGTTCATTTGTCCTAGATTCCCTGCGTTTCCAGTTCCCATCTGTACCGCTGTGCATCCTCTGGTCTAACCAGGTTTGCAAGGCAGAATTGGGGTCATGGTAGGTGGGGGGAGGAAGCATTTAAGAACTAGAGGAAGGTTGTGGGCTTCATTATTGTTATACTGAACCCTAAGTGACTCATCTCCTCCCCACTGCCCCTCTGCAAGGTATGTCCAGTTGTCTAGAGATGGGCATTGGGTCC
>NW_022111373.1:80007991-80013720 GCF_000313985.2 Echinops telfairi | reverse complement strand
AGACGATCTACTTCCATCCTCTGTGGTGCTCCCTTCCATGGTGGGGGTCAGGCCAAATCTGGCTAGGGCCGGTGCACCCATTGAGCTCTTGATATGTGGCACGGCAGTAACAACTGATGCCCCACATCAGCAACAGTAATAATAACATGTGCTGCCTTTTTACTATGCAAAAAGGTGTTCAAGGCATCATGCACATTAACTCATGTGACGGTGCAGCATCCTCTGAGGGAAGGGCTACTCCCTCCCCCATATCGATGCAGAAACTAAAACGCAAATCGCACTCTCACTGCCACTGAGTCTCTTCCAACTCCTAGCAACCCTCTGGGACAGAGCAGAACTGTCCGCAGGGTTTCCGAGGCTCACCTTTCTCCTGTGGAGCAGCCGGTCAGTTTGAAGCGAGGGCTGGTTAAGAGGCACCATGGCTTTTCTGGTTTCTAAAACATCCCTGAGACCTAGTGAGCAAGGTCAGCTTTGGTTTACTGCAATGATTCCCAGCCTTTCCATCCTGAGGACCCTTTCATAACTTTCCAAAATTAACCCATCTTGCATATCCCCAATTAGTTAGGGGGAAAAACACACACACTAACCAAAGCTATTCTGCATTCAGCAACCTCTTTTAAATAAACTCATAATGTATTCATTGCAGAGGAATACAATTAGATTTGGAAAACAGAGGCACATACCCTTATGAAACATTATTTAGTTGGCCTGTGAACATTAAACATCTACACATGTAGTCTTTCGGTAATAACTCTACAGATGTTCAAAGACCCACAGAGCTATACACCCTCAGTCCTATCTGAGCCTCAGTTTCCTCGTCTCTACAGTGGAGATAAGATCGTATTCCAAGGGCTTCAGTGGGAAGATGAGACCAGTAAGAGCAGGGAGGGCTCGTCTTGTGTATTCCCAGAGAGAGCACAAATAGTTACAAGCCCCGTCTCTGACACATGCAGTTCGAAAGTAGTTAGGGTGAACAGGCAAAATGAAAGAAGTAGGGATTAGGGAAAATACAAAACAAAATTGTACTTTCTAGACTCTAGATCTAGGTGTGATCTGATCACACATAAGGCAGATAGTATATGGAAAATGAGTTTATTATCATTTAATAATGATAATAATTATTATCAGACACGAGGGAGTATTTCAGTTCACTTAAAGTGTCCGAAAGCGGCGTGAGGGAGTAGGGGAGCTATGGCTGAGACTCGAAGTCACCCCGCAGACAATCTTCTGGGTTTCACTCCACCCCGCTGGCCTGCCCCCATGCTGAGGTGGGAAACCCAGAGCTAACGTCGTGCGTTGTGAGATGGAAGACGTTCAGTGGGGCTGGGTTGCGTTCACCCGTGTCTATTGAAAGACTACTTTGGAGAGGACATTGTACAGGGAACCTGATGTTAATATTTAATGGTGTCTTGATCTGCATGGAATTTAAGGCATACTTCCCAGGCAAATTGAAATGCAGAGGGTAACTCAACTGGTTTCAGCCCTCACTTAATGGCTCAAGCTCACAATTCTACAGCCTACATCCATCGCCTCTCGTCTAGGGGATGGCTTCTTAGAAAAAGACATTTCCTTCGGTGAAACGGTTGCTTGGAAGAATTAGCAGAATTGTTCCAGCCTCTGCCTGTGGGCTGTGGGTTGGAAAAACAAGCCCCCTAACTCCCAGGACTCCCAGTTCCTAGTGTCAGGGGGCACGTAGCTTGATCACACGAACCCCCTCTTCCTCCCACCCCCAGGAAAGTTCCTGGTCCTATGAGCTAGGCAGAGTTCAAATGAATAATTAAAATGGCTAACATTTATCGACTCTTATGCTGAGGCAGGCACTATGCTAAGCACTTTGCTGGAATGATCACTCTTAATCTCCGCAGCAAACCCAAAGAGGTTTTTGCTATTTCATCCCTGTAACACAGACAAAGGAGCTAGAGGGCGGAGCTTCACATGGTCACACGGCTGGCTAGTAGTAAGGTTAAGATTGCTTCCAACAAGCTGCTCCTAGGACATAGGTTGTAACCTTACCTCTATGTTCTTGTCCCCTTTTTTATGGGCTCCTATCTCACCTTGGTTGACACAGTTTGAAGTTGCCTTACAGGATGAGGACCCAATAAATTGAGAGATGATGGAGTGAGGAAGAAAAGGGGAAAAGAAAAGAAACAGCAAAACCTTTGGTTATGGAATTCTACGTGGCCTATGATGGTATGCCGGCAGGAAAGGACAAGAGGAGTGTGGACCCGTGGGAGATGATCATCCTTCAACCTTCTCAGAGCAGAGGGTTGCTTGTTGATAACTGAGTTCAACTCCTTCAATTACAGCTTAGGAAGGTTCAGACTGGCCCCCCAGCCAAGCTCCTCTTTCTTTAGTCCCTTACACCCCTGCCTTCCAGCCCCCAATTCCTGCCAGAATGCCTTAGAAGTGATGATGGTGAGAGTTTGTCTCACATACGTTGCACTTGTTATCAGGAGAGACTAGTCCCTGGAAAAGGACATCGTGCTTGGTAAAGTATAAGGGTAGGAAAAAAGAGGAAGACCTTAGATGAGATGGACACAGTGACTACAGCAATGGCCTTAACCATGACGACAATTGGGACTCGCATAGGACCGGGCAGTTTTGTTCTGTTGAGTGGAGGGTCACTAGGGGTCGGAACTGACTCCATGTCCCCTAACAACAGCCACAGTACACAAAGGTCGCATGGATTTGCTCCGATGGGTGCTTCTTGAAGTTACCTTTATGTCTATGATCTACTCCAAGCTAATTCACAAATAAGATGTGAGGCAATGGTCGAAGTTCCTGCTCGGTTTTGTTTATTTCTTTTACATGTTGATATTTAATTGTTCTAATACCGTTTGTTGAAAAGACTACTCTTTTCCTCAGTGCATTACTTTCACACGCTGCCAAAATAAACCGAGCATAGACGTAAGAGCTTTCTTCCAGCACTCCATTATTCTCCCTTGTCCTTTTTGTGGTTAAGTGTCATCATGTGGTTCCAACTCACAGTGACCCTGTGTGCCGCATAATGGAATACCGCAGGGTCCTGTGCATGCTCACACTTGTTCTTATGCTTGACCCCATTGTTGTAGCCACCATGTCAATCCATGTTGGTGAGGGTCTTCCTCTTTCTTGCTGCCCCTTTACTTTACTAAGCATGATGTCCTTTGCCAGGGACTGGTCTCTCCTGATAACATATCCTTGTACAGATGCACAATGCTACACTGTATGCAAGTGGTATACTTCCCAGTCCCTGAGGGCTAGACATTTGTGCGATGTCAATCTTTCTCTATTTTTTCTTGCTCTGAACAAGGTGGCTGGCAAACACACTGCACTATTGCCATGTTATCAGTATGTGTGTAGGATCAATGCCAGGATGAGTCGCACATTTGGGTAGATATTGACAAATTACTGTCTGTAGAAGTTTTCGACATTCACAGTTAATGCCAGCATGCTATGAGAGCACTCTCCAGACTACCAGAATTGGCTGACACAAGCGGGTTAAAAGAATCTCAAACCTTTCACTTGTACTGTCTTATCACAGTAAAGAGAAGCCACTTCAAAACAAAATTAAAAGCCAACTGTATGAGAGGAGTTCAAAAAGTTCTTGGGAAAAAATGGAATTCAAAGAATGGAATTTTTCCACAAACTTTTTGAAGTCCCTTCATATTTCATTTTCTATGAAATAGCTGTTCCGTGTCATTTTCTCAGGTTTCTGTTCATAGGAAGCTCTACTGTATGCATTGTCAATAACGTTTCCCCCCTGCTGTTTTTGTCCTCCGGTCTTATTTTTTGAGTTTTGACCCTGCGAACCGAGCTACCTCATCGTCATCCAGTCGATTCCCACTCACAGTGAACCTGCAGAACAGGCAGAACGGCCCTGGGGGTTTCTGAGACTGCACCTCTTCACGGGAGAGTAGAAACCCTTCTCTTTCTCCTGAGGAGCAGCTGGTGGCTTCAACTATGCCACCCGGCACACGTTTTTATTTTCATGTAATAAAACTTACAAAAAATTAAATCGTCTGAGTTTCGGTAAGGAGTTCCTGGGTGGTATGAATGACTAAACATCTGGTTGCTCCCTGAAAGGGTGGAAGTTGAAGTCCACTGAAAGGACCGGCAATCTCACTCCCATAAATCACAGGACCAGTGAAGGCCTTGTGGAGCCCGGTTCTGCTCTAACGTACATTGTGTAGCCAGGAGTTTGAATGGACTCCACCACCACTGATACATGTGTGTGTTTTGGTAAAGCTTGGAATTTATCTATTCAGATTTGAAAAATAAGCTCCCATCTTTTTCTTATATGTTGTCCTCTTTAACATGTTAGCTTGTTGATCTAGCTTGGCTTCTCAGTGTGAGAAAATGAAGTTGGAATTCAAGGTTGTTTTTTGTCCCCAGGATGTACCCAGTTTCCCCAGCATCATTCATTGCATAATATGCTTCCCCTTCTGCTGTACAGCGCCATTTTAATCACGTAAGAAATCCTCATATGCATTTGGCTCATTGATCTGCCAGTCACTGCCAATAAACGTCTTTTCCCTGAGTCCAAATCTAGTCTTCTCTCTTGTATTACTTACAGCCTCAAAAGGACACACGCAGCAGATCAGGCACTTTATCGATTGCTGATGATTCTTAAAATACCCTTTCGATGCCTCCCCATCTTCCCAGTCTCTTGAAAAATCCAAAATCCTTTTAAGATTGCTGAGAAAAGCGTAGTTAGTCAATCTGCGTGGAAGTACAGGGGATTGAGAATCACATCCTACATTCCAGTGCCAATAAATAACTAATCTGTACTTTTCCTTCCACACGAGCCAATGACTGTGAGTAGGTAGTGTGTTTAGATATTGCTGTGTAAGGCACGTGTGAAATATGCCCACAAAAAGAGAACAAGGCAAGCCCTTATCTGGCAACTCCTCCACTACAACTAGGAGCAGCAAGCACGGCAACCTGGACCCTGTATGCTTTGCAGGGCAAAGGATCCGAGCCCCAATCCATCAAGTGGCCTTCCGAATGGAATATGGAAATTATGCAATGCTCAAACCCCTCTCCCACCAGGCACCAAAGAAACACAAAGGAGCCAGGCTAAACAGAGTGATGCTGAACATGTAGGTGGGCCCTGAAGTCACTCCAAACGGGGCTCTCTGCTTCACCATGAAGCTTTACTAGGTTGTGCCTCCCTTTCCAAAACCGGCTCCTACCTCCTTCACCAACAACCTTGGTCGGAGCTGAAGCCCAGGCTGCAGGTAGGACATAAGAAGCATCATGGGGAAGACCTCACCGGCTCGGAGCTGTAGAAGCTGGGAGGCAGGTGATGGTGTGATGTCACAGGGCATTCCAGGAGGGCACGGGCACAGTGCAGGAGGCTGCCTTGCGTGGAGCTATTATGGAATGGCTCTTGAGAATCAAGCACATCAGTGTTCATAGCCATCCATCCTGGCCCAGCTCTTTAAAAACAACAGATAGCAGGCAGGGTTCTGGATAGGCCTGGTAGAACCTGGTAGAACTTTTGACCTCTGGCTCTTGCGGCCTGAGAATTCAAATCTTAACGGCGTAAGAACCCCATCTGGATAGATTTAATATACTGTTCTTTGGGCATCTTAGAAAGTGCTAAACTTGTGCTTTCTTCTTCTTTTGGTGGAGGGCGATGTCCGGAAGAACGTCTCCGGGGTCTTCCCGGCCCCTTCCCACAGTCTCACAGGAAACATACAATGGAGGCCTTGCGGGGTGGGGGCGCACAGTACCCCTCCGCTCCC
>NW_022111373.1:79986229-80007817 GCF_000313985.2 Echinops telfairi | reverse complement strand
CAGCGCGCCTCCGCGTTGCCTTCCAGGCAGAGGCCCGCGTTTGTGTGGCCTGGAGCCGACCAGAGGCTCTTCCGGTCCCCCCTCAATCTCTTCCGGAGCGGCTTCCTTGCCCCACCCCTCCAACAATAGCCCCCTCTTGATTTCTGTTCCAAGGGAGAACGGTGAGTCCCCCAAAGCAAAGGAAACGCTAAGGATGCTTTCAGCAGGGTTTCCAACGGGGAAGAGGCGCCCTGGCCGCCTCTCCTGGGAAGTGGTGCTGAGGACAGGGCTCGGCCCCTGGGGGGAGGCCGAGGGCGTGGGGGCAGTTTCCCGGCCCCATTTTTGAACATCCAAAGGAAGACAGACCCGTAGACTCCCTCTTCCTTCTGGAAGGGCGCTTTCATGCTGTTGCTTTTAGGTATCTTTTCCAGGTGCTTAAAACTCAAGACGATTTTTGGGAGCAATGTCCCCAAGCTACTAGACACTGCCCCCTCCCCACCCCAAGGAGAGCAGCCCGTAAAATAGGCAGCGACTTGAGGCCCTCCCCAGATTCATAAATTCTAAAGAAGGGAGCTAGAAGTCCATCCCAGGTGATTCCTGTGCTTGGTGTTTGGGATGCCTTTGAAATTCAGTACCCCAGAGCTTTCCTCCTGGAGCTGGTTAGTATACTTGGGGATTGAGATAACTTGCTGGTAAGGCCTGGGGATCTTTGTTAAAATGCTTGTTATGATTCACTAGATCTGTAAGGATCCGGAACTCTGGGGGAATAGTGGCTTACCCACTGATTAGCAGTTTGACCCCACCAGCCACTCCATGGGTGAGAGAGGAGGCTTTCTGCTTCTGTAAAAATGTCTAGCCTCAGAAATCCACAGGGGCAGTTTGGTTCTGTTCAGGGGTTACTCTGCGTCTGAATCTATATCTACATATAAAATAGAAAACTAGACAATGACCCAAGAAGATCAGAATGAATGTCTTTGAGTTAGGGTGTTGGTGAAAAATATTGAATATACTATGGGCTCGAAGAAGTACAGCCAGAATGCTCCTTAAAAGCAAGAATGCTGAGCTTTTGGCTCACAAACTTAGGACATGCTATTAGGAGAGACCAGTCTCTGGAGAAGGACATCATGCTTGGCAAACTAAAAAGAATTCAACAAAAAAGAAGACCGTCAATGAGATGGATCGACACAATAGTTGAAACTATGTGCCCAAGCATAACAACAGTTATGAGGATCAGGCAGTGTTTTTGTACATAGCGCCACTCTGAGTCGGAACCAACTTGATGTTACCTAAAATTTACAACATATAACTAGAGAGAGAGACAGAGAGAGGGGGAGAGAGAGATTTTAAGACTGTAAATAAGTATATATTGCTATATACATATACATACACAAGAGGGGTATTTAAAAAGCTCACGAAAAACAATTATCTTTTAATTACATTTATCCAACTTTTGAAGCTGCTTATATTATGTTAAAAAAAGAGTAGTGCTACACTCAAAAGACTCAAATTCACTATCATTAAATCAATTCTGATTCATGGTGACCCTATGCGACAAGGTAGAACTGCCCCCACTGGATTCTGAGGCTGTAACTCTTTACAGAAATAAAAAGCCTCATCTTGTCCAACAGAGTGGCTGGTGACTTGGAACTGCTGACCTTTTGGATTGCAGCCAACGTGTAGCCACATAGGAACCTTTCTTAAACAAAAAGATCAAAATGTGAAGCTGTTGCTTTTTGACATACCCTCCATGGAAGCCATACACTCTGAAGGTGCTTGTTTCCGTCTCTCTAACCCTTCCTTGAAGAAGGCTGTGCTCTTTGACTTACACTTCCAAATAGCAGTGTTGGCATCCTCGGGGGACACAAACCAGATTCCTTTGAAATATTCTTTTGAGTTTTGAGAACAAAAAGAAATCTGAAAGAGCAGGTCCAGGGCTGCAGGGTGGCTGGTGTACATTTCCCAGTGGACTTCCCAAGACACGGAGGGCAGCCCGTAGTGCTCTAGAAGAAGGAGCGGGTACAATGTTGTGATGGGGGAGACATCCCTTGGTACAGCTTTCAGTTTTCTGAAAACTTCTTGATGATAGTTGTTCTGTGTTCTTTTGTATTGGAACCCCCACCACAGTCACCATAACCTTCTGAGCGGACCTCTCTGCCTTACATTGAGCTGGTCCAGCAGAGCTCTTCAAAAGCCACATTTTGATTGCACCTTTTTTATTTTTTAAAATCATTCTAACAAGAGGAAGACAAATGTCCTACTGAAAGAAGTTATCTGTAGCCACCCATCAACCACAGAAATATTTCAAAGCATTTTGTTTCAAATAAATCTGTGCATGTCTGAACTGAAACCCTAACAGCAACACTTTTATACTTATCTCACACATATCTCTGTCTATCTATGCGACAGATACTTTCTCTTTACTATGAAGCCTTGAAACAAACAACAAAGATGTCTTGACCTTAAGCAAATCATTTGTTCTCACTTTATCTGTTACATAAGAGGTTCGCCTTTATCTTTAAATGGAGAGAATAAAATACCCACTTCTTAGAATGGGAGGAGTAAGAATGGCATCCATAAAGTTCTTACTGGGCTTCATTCTCCTATTTTCTTTCCATACGTTGTGGTCGCCATTTATACTTTGAGAGAATGCAACAACAGTGTATCTCCGTGGACCTCGAGAACACCAAAACCAAAGGCCATCTTTTCTGTGTGTGTGTGTTTGTATTTTTTAATCATTTTGTTGGGGGCTTATACAACTCTTATCAATCTATACATACATCAATTGTGTAATGCACATTTGTACATTCGCTGCCCTCGTCATTCTCAAAACCTTTGCTTTCCACTTGGGCTCTTGGAGTCAGCTCCTCATTTTTCATTTTTTCCCCTCTCATCCCGCTCCCCCTTCCCTCATGAACCTTTGATAATTTATAAATTATTTCTATTTTATCATATCTTACACTGCCCGACGTCTGCCTTCACCCACTTCACAGTTAAGAAATATATATATATAAAGTATATACGAGGGGGTACCCACCCCAAACATAATTTTTTTTCTAAGCTATTATTTAAATTATTTTACAAAACAACCTATCACCTTCAAAGTACTCTCCATTACACTTAATACATTTGTCAAATCTTCAATTCCATTCTTGGAAACATTTTTCAAATTCATCTGTTTGGATGGCTAACAGGACCTCCCTCATTTTTTCTTCACCTCTTCTACATCTTCAGATCTCTGTCCTTTCATATCCCTCTGCATTTGCAGAAACAAAAAAAAAGTTGTATGGAGCAAGGTCAGGTGAGTCAGGTGTGTGGGGCAAGAGAGGCATGCTGGTTTTTGCAAAAACTGGTGCAATTTGTGAGCAGGTGCCTGGTCGTGGTAGCAAAACCAATCCCACGTCTGCCACAAATCCGGCCTTTATTGCCCACACACTGTTACACAATCTTTTCAGAACCTCCAAATAGAAAGTTTTATTAACAGTGTGATCTGGTGGCACAAACTCCAAATGCACTACGGAGTTGGCACTTTTGTCCAATCAACACCAAGGGACATCTCACCTTTCTTGAAATGAGAAAACCACTCAGACACTTGAGTTTTTCCCATGGTGCTGTCCTTGTAAACTGTGTTCAACATCACAACAGTTTCTGCAGCATTTTTGTTGAGCGGGAAACAAAATTTCACATCCACATGCTGTTCTTTGAAGATTAACCATCACAAAAAACCAAGGTTCGGGTGAAACTGCTTTTATGAAAATATTCACTGTGACCCGGAGGCAATGCCACTGGGTGGACTAATTCAGAGCGAGTCGCTCACCTACAGGGAAAAACATCTACTATGAAAAAGCTACGAAAGCTGAAAGCTCCGTCCAGTGGAACTTTTTTAACTGCGACCATAGAATGAGGTCTAAGTAGGCCCTAACATATGGAAAGAAAATAGAAGAATGGGTCAAATTTACCTTTGCATGCCTCTGGTATTTGGCTCTCTCCTTTGCCTAATTCGATGAAGGAAGGGGCATTGTGCTCAGCAAGGATATCACACTTCCCTCCCTGATTTCACCCTGTGGTGTTTGTGTAAGCTCAGCCCAAGTGGCATCCCTGTAAGTTGGATTCACTGCCTTGCCTATAAAAAGCCAGAGCACACTGAGCATTTCCTACAAGGCTGACTCCTGGCTCACAATGCCTTCAGTCAAGGAAAAGCAAATGACCACCCTCTCTCGTGCCAAAAACAAACTGTTAATCCATCAACTGATCCAAACGCAAACGGAAAATAAAATGCAATCAACAATCGTGTCTATGAATCTGATATGCTTATCTTTTATGAGCAAGTAGGTGATGTGGGGTAGGGGGTGGGCAGGGCATGCCAAAATGGCCCTCTCCTTTAAATATACAAACAGAACAATACACATAGTAATGGAACAAGCCTATCAACTCAGGTAGAGAACAGTCAAGCTGGCAGTTTGGGCATTGTGTAGACCAAAAAAGAGTGAGATTAACTTCTGCATAGCTACTTTATTTGACATTGTATAAGGATAACATATTTCACTCTGTAGCCTACTTATTCATGAATTCATCCATCCAGCTCACAAATGTTTGTTGTGCATCTATTATTATGATGGAGCTCCTGAGTGTTGTAACAGGTACAGCATATGGCTGCTAACTGAAAGGTTGGCAGTTCAGCTCCACCCAGAGGCATGTCTGAAGAACAGCTTAGCAGCCTACTTCCATCTAACCAAGCCCTTGACAACTCAATGGAGCACAGCTCTATTCTGATGCACATGGCGTTGCTGTGGGTCAAAATTGACTGAAGTGCATCTGGTTTTGATTACTACGCTAAGTGCTCTTGTAGGCCCTGGACATCCAGTGAACAACATGAAGTCCCTGTCCTAGGTGCTACCATTCTAGTGAACTTGTATATTACATGTACTTCTGTTGGTTCTTATCCTTTTACCCCAATATTGTTATTTTATCCCAATGTATTTGATACTTGAAGAAGTCAAAAGGAACACAATGAAACGGACACCAGCCTTCAGTAGGCTAGCTGTTTCTGAGCGGGCTTATCAAAGGGTTAGCTCCAGTACGGTGTTTCCTCAAAAAGCTGGACATATAAATACTCTATTTTTCAATAACAATCTCACTCCTAGGTATACATCCTAATGATATAAGAGCATTAACACAAATGGACATATGCACACCTACAAGTATGTTTATTAGCAACAGTAAAGTGATGGAAACAATCTGAGTGTCCACCAGTGGGTGAACGGATAACAAAATGTGGTACCTGCATGCAAGAGAGCACCATCAAATAGAATTCTAGAAAGAATAATGAGTCCACAAAACATCTTTTAACATGTGGATGAGTCTGGGGGACATTATGCTGGGTGAAATAAGTCAATCACAAAAAGCCAAATATTGTATAGTCCCATTGTTAGGTTTTCAAAAATCAAGAATAGTTCAAACTAGAGAACATGAAATTCTCTGATGGTTACCAGGAAGGGGAAGGAGAGAAAGGGAAGGTCACTTTGCAAACAGTATATACATGTCCCTGTGGGTGATGGGAAAGATAAGATCAAATACAGCATAACCCAGAGCAGCACAAGCCAGGGAAATAGACACTAAGAAGGACACAAGGAAAAGGGAATTTTCAGTAAATGCTATAACATAACAATTTTTCCAAAACAGTAAGAACAACCAAAAAACATGTAGCCAGTTACCTGGGTAGATAGGGATGCATATATATCTATAAAAAGGTGAATGTGAATAAATGCATACGTGTATACAGATCTCTATATATATCCATATATATATATATAGATAGCAAACTACAGAGAGGGCAGTTACAGAGTCTTCCTAGATGTATCAAAACAACTCCAGGGATTAGTTTACTGGGTTAGAAGACTTGGGCCCATAGTCCCAGGAGAGAACTTAGTCAATTGGCACAGCATAGTTCACGGAGATAAGGTTCTGCGTCCTAGATTGATGAGCTGCACCTGGGCTTCTAAAAATCTTGTGATTGGCTGTCTAAGATACAGCTATTGGTCTCTAGCAGAACAAAACAGAATGCAGGTCATTAAAATCTCAAAGAAGAAACTAGTCCATGGGACTCAGAGCCACAGGATCCACGGCTTTCTCTAACACGAGACCAGACGAACTAGAAGATATACAGCTGCCAGTGCTGACCATTCCGACCACGGAGACAATGGGAAACAAATGTAGACCCAAACTAGAAATCCTAAGAAAGGACAAAACCTACTGGACCACTAGAGACTAGGAGGACCCAAGACTACTGCTCTAAGATAACTTTGAATAGGTTTTGAGCCTATTTATGTGGGTCAACATTCAGCCAAATAGTAAAATGACTTATAAAATAAACAATATTATCCGAGTCCTGTGCTCCCTTATACAATGACTGCGTAAGACCAAATGGCCAACATTCACCCAAAAGCAAAGATGAGAAGGCAAGGAGAGGAAGGGAAGCAAGGTCCATGAAAACAAAATGTACTGGGTGGAAATGATGGCCACGCTGACACACTATACAAATTGTAACTAATGTCATGGAACAATTTGTATAGAAATTGTGAAAGGGAAACCTAAATTTCTGTGTAAACTTTTACCTGAAAGTTAATAAAATAGATACTTTTAAATGTTGATTGTCTCTCTGCTCCTCCTAGTTGAGAACCTGTGCCCATTCCTGCTCTGCTTTGTCAACCACATAGCCACACTCATAAAAAGAGGGGAAATCAAGTGATTTAGATAAAAACTAAGTCAGGAAAGCCAGAACACATTTTCTCTCCACTTTGTAGGT
This sequence comes from Echinops telfairi, assembly GCF_000313985.2. NCBI lineage: Eukaryota > Metazoa > Chordata > Mammalia > Afrosoricida > Tenrecidae > Echinops > Echinops telfairi. The sequence continues at coordinate 80,001,036 of NW_022111373.1, read as the reverse complement.
TTTCTTATAATCACAGCAGATTAAACATGCTATGAGAGTGCTGGTGTCTCAAACACCACTGTTCAAATTATGCCTTTCTGTGTCACATTAACTCAAGGACACGAAAGAATGAACAACCAAGAACAAACACTTTCTGGGAGTGATCTACAAATCTTTACAAGACGTGAATAGGAAAATTTAAATATCTGCTTCTCTTGAGAGAATACATAACTCACTGTAGTATAAAAGAGGGATTGTTATAAAAGCTGTAAGAGCCTCCAATAACATGATTTATTTTAAGAAAGATAGAAATGTATAAATCAAGATGAGTTACTTATTCAGAATTAAAATATTCATAGATCTCACTAATCAATACTTTGATAGTTTGGATATGGGTTATAAATATTGATCAATCTCGTCAGATTGCTTGGCCTGGCTAGCATGTTTCTGTATCCATTACATTAACAACTCCTAGAATAACAATCAATATATTACAAATGAATTTCAAGAGAGAATATCAGTTGCTGAATAGGAGTTACATTTTAAAATGGGCTATAGGTTTTATCCTCGTGTTTGTGTTTAATGCCAATACAATGCTGAAGAAGATGGAACAAGAAACCAGCGTTCCTTTCTGAGCATCTCGGGATGCTCAGCGTCAGGCTCTGGAGAGTCCAGTGGGCAGGAGAAGAACGGGAATCCTGGTGCACCCTCACACACAGACCACCTTGATATTGATTTCATGCACCCCATCAATGAACAGATGAGGTAACTACGGTCCAAGCAAGAAATCTGTCAACTCACTCACATTAAGTGTGGCAGAAGTTGAAGCAGAACACAAACCTTGTCTCTCAATCACGTCTTTGTATCTGTGCACTCAGTTACATATTGGTGTATAATACCTCAACTCCAATTGCTTTCTTGAGGTTAAGTGTCTGAACAATCTCTGTATTATATCTCTCTCTATCCAAACTCTCTCACACCAGCACCTCTTATTCCCACTCACATGGGGTTGCCAGGATTCAGTATGCTTTCAACTGCAACTGGTTTTCTGCTTCATTTTGTTTAGTTTTCTTTTTATTTTAACCAAAAAAATGCCTCAAAGGTTTTAGTGGCTGGTGGTATGTTGTTGTTGTGTAAAGTGAGAAGCAGTTTAACCCTAAATAACCAGAAACTAAGCAACATGTAGGTTTTAAAATTCAGAGAGAGAGAGAGAGAAATGAAGTTGGACCACGGATGCACACACACACACACACACACACACACACACACACACACACACAGAGTTCCCTTAACTGTTATCGCACAACTGTTAAGAAATTATAAGTGACATTGACTGACTCTCTACTACTTGCTGTGGTTAAATGTTGGGTGGTAATTGCAAGGTCTCCTGCTCAAAGGCACCAGCCACTCTGGGGGACAAAGATAAAGCTGTGTGCCTATAAAGATTTACAGTCTCTGAAACCCTGGGGAGCAGTTCCGTTGTGTCCCTTAGGGCCAGCAGGAATCACATCAACTAGATGACAGTGGGTTAACTACTTGCCAAGCATGTGCTAGTTATTTTACAAATACAATTGTATTTAATCCTCACAGCAACTCGATTATACGGATGCACTTTTACATTTGGGGAAACCGAGAGAGACACGCAGCTGGTCTAAAATCCCATGGGCAGTAAAGACAAAGTTGAAATGAAAACAGATCCTGTCTAACAACAAAGCCTGTGCTTTTGATGCCCTGCTGGCTCTAATTTCCTTCACACCCCAGCACACACGGCTGCCAGATAAATATACTAACACAATTTAAAATTCACATGAGTAATTCGTAGCTAGCTGTACATGGAGTCTGGGAAGAAATGATTCTCAAATTTTGGACCATTCCATGCTGGAGTTCCCTTAATGATATCACACACATACACAGACATACACACACACACACACACACACACACACACACACACACACCTCTGATGACCCCAAGAAAGAATCACACTGGAACTTTCCGTGAACATCAACTTATTGTTGGGAGATCAGGAAAGATAGCTATATGGTAGTGACTAGACTAAATTTGTTGATGGATTTTTTCACTGGGGGGGGGCAAAATATAGAGCAAGTCATCTCATGGCAAGGATTTAACATCTGTAATGGAAACATTAACTATACATTTTCCTTTGAAAGAAAATACGTAATCTAACCCAGGTTGCTTGATCGGGCCGCTTAACGAGGCATGCCAGAGGTGGGTCTGTGCTAGTCATCGGAGCACCCCTATTTTGGGTCTTATTTTTGCTTGTCTTTACTGCATAACCCAGCTGCCCACTTTTGTCTTACGGCATTGGGTTTTTTATTCAGTGACCCACACCAGAGAGCACACTGCGATGTTGTTCTAATCTGGCACACAAGTAAATACATTACCCAAGAAAAAACGAAACTGAAAGAAACATATCAAGATTGCAGCCCTGAATTTTCTACCAGGGCCACAACTGCTGATTAAAGATGCAAACACCCAAGGCAACTAGTTCCCCCACTCCCTTTGAGCTGAAGCTCTAGCGAGGGAGGGCGTGAAGGTTTGTGGCACAGGGCTGAAAACCACTTTCAGCTGTTATTAGGCTAATTTTGCATCTCCATCCTACAGTTGGCAAGCATTCAATAAGCCTCCTGTGCGTACGTGTGTGTTGTTGTTGTTCAATTTAAGGAACTTTTTTTTGAAGAGGAGAAGAAAAAATAAGCATGACTAATGAGACACAGTCTACTGTCCAGTTCTATCATAGCTCCTCATCCTAGTAAGATGATGGCCCGGTTTCTAATCAAGATGAATTACTTGCGTGTGGGTAACACATTGTTTGGCTGAATTCTTTGATAATGAGAAGCCAGCTATTTTTGTCACACTCTTTACATCCCAGGTGACTTTAGTACATCTCATAGAAATGATTTTTTTTTTTTTTAAAGAATTATGCCTGGTCTCTGCCTCTCTCCCGGTCGACAACTCTCTGGATGAAATTCTTGACCTTTGTAAATCGACGGTCTTTCAAAGTCACCTTGTGCTCTATCATGACTGCCACCCGGAGTGCTGGGTCACATTACTTGTTCTGGTGAATGTCACGGAAACAAGTTAGACATTTTCAGACTCGTTGTGGGCAAGCGTGCCTGAATTGCGGCGCTGTTGGGCGTTTAGGAAACAGCACTGGGGGAATGTTTTTCAATTGCACCAGGAGCTCAGATTTCTACTCGTCCTGACCTAAGTGATCGACCATAACCCTCCAGGAGTATGCACCGTCACATACTGCTTTCCAAAACTAAAGCTCCATGCCTCAAAACATTCACCTTCCTTTCTGTGGGACAGGTGATTACTGAAATAAGCAGTGGATGAGAAATGTGCACCCAACCCTTCATGTGAACCTCCACACACAAGCCCCCCCCTCCCATGTAATACCATCCCAAGTGACATCCCCCCACCCCTCTTTTTCCCTCCTACTTCAGTGATGCAGAATAAGTCTTTAACCAACAAGCCTCTTCAGGGGACTGGAATTCAAGAAACGAACACAAGAATGACAGCCCCGGCCCGACACTGCAGCAAACCACCAGAAGAGACCACATTTCTGAGCAGCCTCTGATAAGGCTCCCAGGATGCGGCACAGAGGACGGGTGGATTCTCCTGTGAGACACAGCACACACCCCAATGCCTCCTGGTTACCCAGCCACCGATTTGTGCCAGAATTCAAGTTAACCCAGTGTCCTCCTTCGCCCCAGGGCACGTCTTCTACTTCTGCCAGACTCAGCTCTGCAAAGCATCAGTAGTTTCTTCCAAGAAAAAAAAAGTACAAGCGTACATTCTGGGCCATCCATCACTCATACCCTTTGATTACGGACTATAGCCGATAAGGATTTTTCCAGGGAAGATGCCCATGGCCCTCTCAATCCCGGGAATATTGAAATGGAAGTAGAAGCAATTGCATGGGTAACTTACCAGCTCCCGCGTGCGGAGGGGCTGCAGCAGCCCGCAGCTTTACCTGATCCCCCGCTCTCTGTCTCTCTCCCTCTCTCTCTCCCTCCTTCTCTTGTGTACAGATTGCGGGGACTTAAGGAACTCGCGGGGACAGTGTTGCAGATGACTTAAGAAAGAGAACAGGAACAATACTTCGTTCTCTTTTTCTCAGATGAGTACCTTCGGGAAGAAGGAAGGAAGGGAGGGGAGAGGGAGGAAGTCAACAACCCTTTGCTTTCCTGAAAAAAAATAAGGAAACAGAAGATAGACATCTCATTTTCTCTTAAACAAAATGTTGGAAGGGGCAAAAAAAAAAAAAAAGAAGAAGGAATTCCTCCACTGTTCTGCTCTCTGTCCGGGGAGCGTTAAAGAGGTGACAAGGACTCGGGGCCTGGCCTGTCCAAACAAATGGCGTCCAGACGGGCAGGCGCTCCCGAGCTGGCAGCCACTGCTATCTGCTTTGCAGAAGTAACGCAGCCAAAGGACAACAAATCATGTCACGCTGACTCCAAGCGAGGGAAAGTTTGGGCCGCTGTGCGAACTCAGGCAAGTCCACGGTGCGAACCCAGGCCTGGCCTGCTGGCCAGGACTTGCTGCTTTCCCAAGGCCCTTTGAGACACCAGAGAAAAGTTTTGCTGCAATTCCCCCACCCAACTCGAAAGCCTGAGAATTCTTCCAGGACCAAGGTGCATGTGGGTGCAATGGTCACTGGACTTGATGCCATGGGCCAGGTGCAGGGCTTCTCTTTGTTGGGGCATGAGAAAGAAAGAAAGAAAGAAAGAGAGAGAAAAACAGCTTACCCTTGTCTGCAGCCGGACAAGGCTGTCCTTACATCCCTATGTCTTCTTGGATTTAGTCTCCTCTGGAAAACTTGGCTGATGGTTTCTAATTCGTTTGGAAAACGACTGTGGCGAAGAGGCTGGTAAATCAGCCCGAGTTTTGAAAGGGGCTGAGGAGGCCAGGGAAGAGAAACTGATGGGGTCCCACCTTTTCCCAAGGCCCGGGGCTGGTGGGCATCTCACGGGCAACGGTGAGCCCTGTTGAGGGGTCACTGTTCTTACAAACGAGCTTGGGTTTGGGCCTCTGATTTGTTTGCTGTGTCTGGTGCCCTTCATTCATTTATCTAAGAGCATTTTCACCACAAACAGGAACTAGCAGTTATGGGGACCTTTGGAGACAGCCAAAGAAAAACTAGCTTTAAGTGACTTCCTTTATTTCACTGAATTGTGAAGAAGAAGAAAAAAATGGGGTGAGGGTTACACCTGATGACAAGGAGCTGTGAAAAGAGAGTTCTCAGATAGACGCATTCTGATTCCATCTCTATGTACTAATGGAAAGGGGTCATGGGGCCTGTGAATACCACAAACGGTGATGGGTCTGAGATTGATGCCTGGAGCCCACCTACAGGTGGCTCAGAAGACAGGCCTGGCGATCTGCTTCCAAACAGCAACAGCCTTGAAGAGGAGCAGGGGTTGCCCTGAGTCACAATTGGTTCGACAGCAACTCATAGCAACCACAGCATGGCCTGTGGGATTATTCCTTGGCTTCAGTACTCTTCTTCTCCTGTTCTCTCATTCTCTCTGTTCCTCTGTCTCTGTCTGTCTTTTACACACACACACACACACACACACACACACACACACCACTTATCTATCAACTTGTGTGGGGATGTGTATCTATCACTAAAGCCATACAGATGCTCTGGAAGTTCAGTAGCTTTGGAAGATCCAGGTGCAGTTCAATTGGTCGCATTCACCATGGCTCTCAGACTGGCCCATCCGTCTCCTGATTTCAGCCCCATGATCTTTGCCCTCTGCTGACCTTCCTCTGTATCCTGCCTTTGTAGAAATGGGAAGGAAAATTACAATGACAATCTAAGAAACCAAAGAAAGTGCATGGGAGAACAGAGTGGGGATGGGACGCACAAGAAGAAACTCTTCTTAAGGGGTCATGATGTGGGGGGCAAAAACTCTGGGCAGCTGTGAGGTTCAGAAGCCCTCTATGCAAGGCTCAGTGGAAGAAGTGGAAGTCAGTACGATGAGATCAGACTAAGAGAGAAGAAATAAGGAAGAGTGGGCTAGGGGCCGGTGGCACCAGTCGGCGGAGGGCAGGCAGGGTTTGAAGGAACAACAAGCTCAGACCCCTGGTCAGCTGAAGAATCAATCACAGCCACGGGCCATCCTGTCCACACTTCCAGGCCTCGTTGCAGCCTCAGGGCAAGGCCAGGTCCCAGCCCCAGGAGTCCAGTCCGAATCCAAAGGATTTCCCTTTTAAGTCTGCAGAATGTGGGGCCTGTCACGTTGAGGCCCTGTTGTTTTCTCCCGAGCAGCTGACCCGCCCAAAGGCAGCCTTGAAGGCAGCAGCAGGCAGTGACCACAGGCCCAGCGGGCTTGAGTCTTGGTGCACAGCTTAGATTTCATGGCGCAGCGCCCTGGCAGCTCTGCAGACAGCACAGAGCAAGCAGGGGATTCTCAGCCTGCCCCTGTCTGGCTGTGTCATTTACAAACCTCCCTGCAGTTCAGCCTGCAGGAGTCTCAGGAAGGCCTTCTCCTCCCTCCTTCCCTGTGCTGCCCGTCACAGGAGAGGTGGTCCTCGCCTACTTAAAAATGGCCCACGGAGACATCGGGAAGCTGGGCTCTCCCACTAGCTTCCTCGGGAGAGATTTTGCATCGAGTCACTCAAGCTAACCATGCTTCCTCTCCAGACGTCCAGGAATTACTCAGCCCCAAAGTGAAGGGGACTTGCAGTAGGAGCTTGGCCTTTCCACTCATCCCTCAGGTAGGTTCTAGCTTATGTGGCACGTGCAGACTATGTAGAAGCTCTCCTGGTCTCGTTGTTACATGTTGAGCTGCTAACTGCACGATCAGCAGTTCGAAACCACTAGCCACTCTGAGGAAGAAAGACTGGTTTTTCTACTTTCCAGTGAGAGTCTCTCAGAATATCAGAGGGTCAGTACTGGCCTGTCCTCTAGGATCACCTAGTTGGGATCGACTCTATGGCAGTGAGTTTGGTTTGGTTTGGTATACAAACTATTTGAGTAGAGACAGAGCTCTGAAAGCCCCTGACATTAGACAGGGGGCAGGCAGAGAGAGGGCAGGAGAAGAAGAAACAGAACTCTCCGTCTGGTGAGACCAAAACAGTGTCTCCCCACACACAAAACTAACACCATGAAAATATCTCCTCTACTCAAGATGGCCTCTGTGTTAGTCTGGGTACTTTAGAGAAACAAATGCACAGAAACTCATGTAGAAGAGAGAGTTTTATATAAAGATTAACTGTGCATCAAGAAAACATCCCAACCCAGTGCTGCCCGTGCCCACAAGTCCAACATTAACCTAGTAACCCATATGTCCAACACCAATCCACAAAGTCCTCCTCCATCTCACAAAACACACACTATGACGCCAACTGCAGGAGGAAAGCCGAGTCAGTAAACGTGTAAGCATCTCAGTCAGGGGTCTCCACACGGCTGCTCCAGCACCCAGAGCTGCATCGGGGTAGGTCCATGTGGCTTCTCCTTGGGGATGTCTTTCAGGAAGTGAGCCTTGCCAGCTGAAGCAGGGAACTGGCTAAGGCAGCTGCACCCTGGTCTGACCATCAGAAAGCAAGAGACCTGAGAACTAGAAAGGTGAGGCTCAACAAGCCAATTATCTCTCCACCCTTCAACTAACCCCACATGTGTTTATTGGCCAGGTTGGCACAATAAACTTTAACCATCTCAGCCTCCCACCTCGGTGTATTCCTTATCTTTGCTTCTTCAGCTTCATCCAGAATTCTAGTACCATCTATTTAACAATAGACTAATTTCCATCTATTTAACGAAAGACTTATTGGACAGCAGATCACGAAGGAGGGGCTGTGGAAAGAGGTCACAGCGTGGTACAGGAAAGTGCACAAGAAATCAGTGGGCTTTCACAAAATAAGTTCATCTGAGTAACTCTGCTCTCTATGCAAGGAATGGACCGGAAGGCCTTTGTCCTCCAGTGACCACCACCCCACCAAGGTACCACTCCCCTGACTTCTAACACTGGAGACTGTGACTAATCATGGCACTACATTCTACTTTTCTTTGACCCTGTTTTCTTGGTCAGCTGCACCCCTATTGCTGAGGGTAGCTGTGGCTCATGCACTCACCTTGCTGACTTTGAGCATACCATAATCTCTCTCTCTCTCTGCTCTACTGAAGATGGGTATTTGGAGTTGTTTCGAGTTTGGGACCAGTATATCTGGGTTACTAGAAATACTCCTCCTCAAACCAGATGTCTTTATAAAAGCATGATGCAAGATTGACCACCTTTCCAAGAGTATGGTCTACCCCAGTGATTCGTAACCTTTTCCTTTGGTTTCTTTGAAACCCACTTTCTTCCCACCACCTGAGATCCGTGGTATAATAACTATTTGGATAAAAATAGTTTGAGGACATGGTTATGGCCTTGGAAATACTGGAAGATATCTGAGGTGCTTCATAAAGGAGCACCACGGTTCTCATTTCTTGCAGAATCCTTGAGATGCTGGTTCCTGCTGCTCTGAGTCACACTTCCTCGGCTCCCCATCTCCTCCACGGATTCTGTGGAAAGTGTGCCTCTCTCCTTCCTCTGGGCTTCTCACGAACACACAAAGCTCCGTTCTATTATGGTGCCAAAGGTTTGGCCAAACCCTGAGCCTGCTTGGACATTTCCTTTGTTTCTGTGATTTATCCCCTTCATCTTGACAAGCCCTGATAACTCTCCAAAAAAAAAAGAAAGAAAAGAGAACATTCCTTTCTTTTTTTTTAATTTTGAAAAGATAATATGAAGGATTCACTTCCACAAATTATTGCATGTCTCCTTTACATATACAGTTTCCTCATTTGGGGTACAAATACCACCCATCTTGTATTGTATTAGGAGTAAATAGTAACAAGGATAGCTAACATTTTTCCCATAATTACTGGATGCCAATTATGTGAAAAGGAGCCCAGGAGCACTGGAAAATCTGTACATGGGGCATTTGGAAGCTGAGATCCTCGTAATACATGTTACATGTAATGGTTGTTTTAATCCTCACAACAGCCCTAGGCAGTATGTACTATTATTCTCCCCCATCTCCCTGTTTTGATAGGTGTGGAAGCGGAGGCAGGATGACACTCTGTAATGTCTCCAGCATGGCACAATAGTAAGTATCCAAGATCAATGCATTCTGGGTCAGCGCCCTCCTGGGGAACTACTACGCTAAACCTGCCGTCTAAACAAATACTGTCCCGCAGTCAGCAACCAGCCATAGACAGCATTTTTTTAAATATAAAAGGAAAAGTGTTTGAAGCAGAAATTCATTCAGTAATCCTTTACTGATTTTGTCTTTTGGATCAGGAGGCACTGTAGTAGGTACGTTTGATGTGCTTCTGGATTTTAGAAGAGAGACTCATTTGACAAATTGTACCTGAATGTCTAATCAATTCAATTGTAATCCATGCTTTGAAGAAAGAGTCTAGGAGTTAGAAGACTATCTAGCAGGGTCCACATCTGGACAGGAAGATCAGAAAAGATCTTCCTGAGAAAATGGCTTGAAGCGGATACCTGAAGAATGGCATCTGACTTCTGCTACCTAACTTGATCCTAAGATGGATGAGAAGTCCTTCAAAGGTTTCACACAGTAAAGTAACATTTGCAGGCTAGAAAAACTATTTTGGTAACTGTTCACAAAATAGATTGTGGAGGGACAAAAGTAGAAGCAATTTGGCAATTGTGCAGTCTTGTCTCAACTGGATTGTTCCAGTTGCTATTGCTAAGGGCTGTTGAGTCAGTTCTGACTCAGAAGCAACTCTTGGAACAAAGCATTGCCTAGTCTTGTCTATCTGCCAAATGTCCTCTGTTTGAGCCCATGGTTGCAGCCGCCATGTCAATTTATCTCATGGAAGGACTTCCTCTCTTTGTTGACCATGGACTTTCCTAAGCACGATGCCCTTCCCCAGGAGCTGGTCCCCTCCTGATGACTTGTAGGTGACATGAAGTCTCACTATCCATGCTGCTAAGGTTCTAGCTCTACTTCTTCCAACCCTGAAGGTAACATTTTAGTGCTTACAAAGGTCATCAGATGACAAAGAGTGAGAGTTACACTCCGAAGGCAAAAATGGGTGTTGGATAACCAATATAGGCAGTGCCTGGCATCTAAAATGCCGGTTTATGAGAGAACCATACTTTTGAGCGTCCATACTTTTTACCATGACCTTACAGCTGTGTGCCCACCTTAACTCCACCCCCATCACCTGGTGTGTTTGTCCTCCTGTCACTGTGCCGAGGAGTGGCTCCATCCCTACATGTCTCAACTGTCACTCATTATGGAGTGAGAGTCTAGCACATGCCCAGCATTACTACAAAAAACCGGCAACATACTCAAAGGCTCACATCCTGGCCTGTGAGTGCTGAGTTCAAGAGACAAAACATAACTCAGTGTTTTAACTAGCAGTCATTCCATATTGTTGAAAATCAGGCTGAGAATTTCTAGGGTAGATTGTGGTGGACTGGTGGTGTCAAAATTTAATTACAGCACTTGATGGGTCTTAAAAGCTGTACTTAATCATCAAGGAGCATGTAGTGTCTATGTGAAAATCCATACTAAGCTTCAAATCGCTGATCTAAGAAAGCAAGCCTTTTGAAGCTGGGAAATGGAAGTGGTTATATTTAAAAGTATGGGTTTATTATCAAGCCAGAAGGAACTAGTATTCCTTTCCATAATTCAGTAAGGTATGCCTTCTCACAGTGTTCCTTCCATAAGCGTGGTTCGAAGGCTTTGTGTTCATCTTTAACAGCTTTCTCCAAGCAGCTAGGATTTTATGTGTCTGTGGCACACGAAGAACAAAGAACTTCGCTTTTATGCATGAAATTAAACATGAATATGCCCTTCACTTGATAAAGTTGGTCAGCATTTATATAATTATTTTTATGAATCTCACACTCTTCCTCAGGTTACCAGAATCTATCATTTACATAGTTCTAGGGAAAGAGGAAAATGAGTTGTTGGTCAATTTGTCACACCATGGTGATTTGGGTGTGACTGTGATGCTGGAGAGGATGTCATTGCTCTTTCAAATACCAGCAAGGTCACGCGAAATGAACAGGTGTCAGCAGAGCTTCCAGACGAAGAGCAGCCTATGAAGTCTGCTCACTTAGTCCATTTCTGAGGAATTAGTTACTAAAACATATGAATAGACTGGAAGACTGTCAAGTATTGAAGCCCTCTTGAGTAGCAGCAGAGCATTTCCAGAGAAAGTGCCAGAGAGATGAGCTGCTTTGGACAGAAGACCCTCAACAGATGACCGAGGAAGGGCTGAGTCCACAAGAAGGACACAGATGGAGTAAGACCTGCAGGAACTTCATTGGCTGAAGGAGGGCGTGGCTCAAGCTGAAAAGAATAGCTGTGCACATCTGGTGATAATTTGAACTTAGAATGTACAGAACACGACCTAGGGAAATTGAACGTTGTCAAAAGTGAAGTGGGCTGCATAAAGATGGCTATCCCAGGCACTCGTGAACGGAAATGCACTGGGCTGGCCATTTTGAGTCAGACAGTCATGTGGTTTACTGTGCTGGGAATGAGAAATTTAAGAGGAATGGCACTACAGTCATCATAAAAAGGACATTTTAAGATCTGTCTTGAAGTACAAGACTGTCTGTGATTGGATAATATCTATCTGTATACAAGGAAATCCAGTCAATACAGCTATTATTCAAATTTATGCACCAACCACTAATGATAGTGTTGAAATTGAAGAATTCTACCAATGTCTTCATTGGTCTGAAATTGACCAAACAGGAAATCAAGATGCATTGATATCACCAAACTTATATGGAAAGGAAGGGAAGCCAGGATAAACAAAACACTATTAAAAAAAAAAAAAAAGTAGAAGGCCTTTCAGTCCCAGATTTTAAAACCTATTATACAGCCATAGGAATCAGAACAGCTTGTGGTATTGGTACAACTATAGACATGTAGACCAATGGATTAGAAATGACAACCCAGAAATAACCAAGTACCTATAGATGTTTGATCTTTGCTAAACAACTTAACCACATTAATTGGGGGTGACATAGTCTTTTCAATAAATGGTGCTGAAAAAATTATATCTCCACCTGTGTTCAAATAAAACAAGACCCATACCTCACATCATGTACAAAAATGAACTCAAGATGGATTAAAGACCTAAATATAAACCCTAGAACCAGAAGGACCATAAATGAAAAAATGGGACAAACTTAAGGGCCCTAATACAAGGTATAATTATACTACTGAATATACTGAAAAACACCCACCCAAAAGAAAAAATAGAGAGTTGTTTTCTAAAAATACAACGTTTATGTACATCAAAAGACTTCATCAAGAGGGTAAGAAGAGAACCCACAGTTTGAGAAAAAATATTTGACAATGATATATCAGATAAAGAGCTAATTTCAAAAATCTATAGAAAATTATAACATCTTAATTTAAAAAATACAAATAACCCAATCACAAAATGGGCACAAGACATGAATAGAAATTTGACTTAAGATGATATGTAGGCAGCCAGCAATCATAGGAAGAAAGGTTCACATTCATTAAGTATAAGAAAAATACAAGCAATACAATAATGAGATACCACCTCATACTAATACTCAGAAAAATTAGATAAATAAATGTTGGAGAGGCTGGCATGCTCATACATTTCTGGTGAGGATGCAGAATTGTACAAAAGCTACGGAAATCAGTATGGCACTTCCTTAAACAAATACAAATACCATATGATCCTGCCACCTCTCTACTTGTTATATTCCCTAAAGAATTAAAGAATGATGTACAAACAGACAGATGCATACACATATTTATTGCAGAAATTTGTATCATAGCAAAGAGATGGGAACCATTACAAACCTTACCTTAGAGGAATGGATACACAAACAGGTACATTCATATAAAAGAATATTATGCATCCTTAAAAAACAAGGACAAGTCTGTCAAACACCTCATGCCATGGGCAAAATTAGAGGACGTTATGCTCAATTTCATAAAGATAAATATTTTATGACACCATTATTATAAAGGAAAAAATAAGAGTAGTTTTGACTCCCAAAGGATAAGACTTCAAAGCAAGAGAAAAGAGGAAAGAATAGGAGGGTGGGAAAGGGAAAAAAAGAAGAACAAGGAAGAACCACATGCATGGGGTGGGGGTGGGTAATGAGATACTTTCACTGTTTGGTTATGCAATGGCTGCAATCCACAAGGTCAGCAGTTTGAAACCACCAGACATTCCATGGAGAAAGAAAGGACTTAATGCTCTCATAAACAGTTACAGTTTTGGAAACTCACAGGGGCAGTTCTACCCTGTCTTGTAGGGTTGCTATGAGTCGATATTCACTGGATGGCAGTGAGTTTGGTTGGGTATTGGTCACTGTTCTGTTGAGATGGGCTATGCAACTACATAGAATATGTTTTCCTTTCTATGAATTATATACTACAAACAAAAAGGAAATTTAAAACATATGTAAATAAATGAATAAAATAAATTAATTCTTAGAGAGAGAAGGGCCGTGACCGTAACTACTCTCTGAGTTCCTTGCCCATCAGACTCAAACACTGGTCTGAGAGACTATCAAAGGAGGAGCAGTGAAACTGACTTAAGAAATGCATGATAATTATTGATGGTTGGAGTGCAAACGCTGAAAGCAAAGAGAAAGGAACAGTAGTTGAAAAATAGCCTTGGTGACAGACACAAAGTTAGAGATCATAGGAGAGAACTGTGCAAGATGAATGACTTCATCACAAATGGATTTTTCAATAATATAAACAGCCCGTACTCATGTGGACTTCTCCAGATGGGATAGACAGAAATCTAACTACATCTATGGTAAGAGATGATGGAGAAGCTCAATATCAACAACTAAAATCAGGCAGGGGCCACTGTGGAACTGATCATCAATTGTTCATATGTAAGTTCAGGTTGAAGTTGAAGAAAATTCAAACATCTTCACGAGAGTCAAAATACATCCTTTAGTGTATCCCACCTGAATTTTGAGAATATCTTCAGAACAGATTGGCTACATTAAACATCATGACCAAAGACAAGATAAGCTGTAGGATGGCATCAAGAACATTATAAAAGGGGGTACCCGCCCCCAAATGGAAAAAAGCTCCACTAGGCAGAACTTTCATTGTATTCATTTTTCCAGCTAGGTAAGCATCAAGCAACTTGCTCTGTGTTAGTGCACTCAGTGGCATTGCCTGGGAAGGTTCTCTCTGGTCACAGTGAATTTTTTCATAAAAGCAGTTTCACTTGAACCTCATTTTTTGTCTTGGCCTATTTCAGAGAATAGCGTGCAGATGTGAAATTTTGTTTCCGGCACAGGAAAAATGCTGCAGAAACTGTTGTGATGTTGAACACAGCTTATGAGGACAGTGCCATGGGAAAAACTCAGGTGTCTGAGGAGTTTTCTTGTTTCAAAAAAGGTAAGATGTTGATTGATGACAATCCTCATTCTGGACATCTGTCAACTTCCTGAATGGGAGAAAATGTCAACTTGTAGTGCATTTGGAGTTCATTCCACCAGATCACACTGTTAATCAAGTGTTCTATTTAGAGGCTCTGAAAAGATTGCAAAACAGTGTGTGACAAAAAGGCCTGATTTGTGGCAGATGGGGAACTGGTTTTGCCACCATGACAATGCACCTGCTCATGCAGCCATCTCAGTGCTCCAGTTTTTGACAAAATACAGTGTGCCGCTCTAGCCTGACTCACCTGACTTTGCTCCAAGTGACTTCTTTTTGTTTCTGTGAATGAAGAGGGACATGGAAGGACAGTAATTTGATGACATAGAAGAAGTGAAGAAAACCGAGGGAGGTGCTGT
>NW_022111373.1:79983222-79985435 GCF_000313985.2 Echinops telfairi | reverse complement strand
TATCACACGAAAGCAAATTTTTGCTGAAGATCATTCAACAATGGTGGCAGAGGTAAATTTACAGGGAACTGCCAGAGGTTCAGGCAGAATTCAGAAGAGGATGTGGAACACGGGTTGTAATTGTTGATGTCTAATGGATCTTGGCTCAAGTCAGAGAATACCAGAAATATGTTTAATTGTTTTTTACTGACTATGCAAAATCATTTAACTGTGTGGATCATAACAAACCCTGGCAAGAATGGAAATTCTAGAACCCTTAATCATGCGGACCCTTATATGGATCAAGAGGCAGCTGTACAAACAGAACAAGGGAATAATGCATGCTTTTAAATCATGCATGAATGGAACTGGGGGGCATTATGTTGAATAAAATTAATCAGTTCCAAAAGAACAAATACTGTATGAAAGCACCTACTATAATATTTCAAGAAAAGATTTTCACACAAAGAAACATTCTTTAGGGTAGTTTCAGCATCATGGGTAAACTAGACAAATACATTACATAGATGCTCCACAGCAAAGACGTAAGGGATCAAATGAACAAAATATAGACAATAATGCTAGCTTCAGAGATTAGGATATGGAAGTGAATTGAATACTGACTAGGAGATGATCAAAAGTGGGCAGAGAGAAGGCACAGAGGTTAATAGTCAGCTAACCTGATGAGAGAGGCCACCTTAAACCTTTACAAGCAGGATCCCATGCAGCATGCAGCAGCTGTGTGGCTAAGGACCAAAAAGGTAGGACTGTCCTTTGTTCCTCACAACCTTGTAGTGACTAAAATTATGGTCACCCACACCCTCACCCACCCAGTGGCCAGTGACACCACCCCTGCATAGCATCTGCTCTGCTTATGGACAGAGCCAGTCCCTCATGGGTCACGTGCTGTGCAACTTCCCTGCATCTGAAGGCATCT
Source organism: Echinops telfairi (assembly GCF_000313985.2). NCBI lineage: Eukaryota > Metazoa > Chordata > Mammalia > Afrosoricida > Tenrecidae > Echinops > Echinops telfairi. Next base: position 79,984,519 of record NW_022111373.1, on the reverse strand, counting down.
GAACCCCTCTACATCAGATCAGCAGAATTCACAGGGTCAGGCCCCCGAACACCCCTGAATATTTGGGAACTGAGTCCATAACCAGCTACCTTGTCCTCAGTTGCCCTCTGAAGAAAACAAGTACAATGACCTCACCTGCCACTTGACCAAGATGAACTGCTTCTGGATCATGAATATTGACCACAGATCATACATAGGTCATCTGTGACTGGTATCCCACCGGCTGACATGATCCCCTATGAGCTGCTTAGCTGGCTGAGTAGGCCAATACCTACCAGGGTCCCTGATGTACATGGAGTATTCTTGTTTCTTATTTGTTTTCCTTTTCTTTTCCTTCCTCTGTTTTTCATTCTTTCTTTCTCTGCTTTCCCTTTCCTTTCTTTCTTGTGTTTCTTCCGTCCATTTCCTCTTCTGTTTTTCCTTATTCTTCATTTTTTTCTTTACGATGCTCACAGCTTTCTCTTGCCTTTCCCTACTCCCCAGATTTGCTGCCTTTTCTTTCTTTTTCTCTACTCTTGTTTTCACTTTCCCTTATTTTAAATTATCCACATATTTCCCTTGTTGTTTACCTGCATTTCTCTGCTTTATTTTTAATTATGTGAAACTATTTCTTTCTTGGCTCTTGTTTTGTTGCAGTGGTGTTTGCTTGTCTGATTTGTTTATGTTTGCCCCTTTGTTTATTTTTCTTGTCCCATCTGAGAGGAAACAGAAACTTTGTCCACAAGGCCAAGTTACATTCATACCTCTTGCAGCCAGACCTACTGAGTGAGGTCCATAACCCCCTCCTGTACCACCTGGTCATTGATAGATAGTTAAAAACACCAGCTAAACCTACCCTTAACTGTATTATATGAACTGCAAACAGAGTACTATGTACACACTCCCATTCTCTATTTCAAACATCAGGAGACAGATGCTGCGTTCCCCACACCACAAAAATATACAAACACTTGTCAGACACAAATATAGCACCACAATATCTCGGAAACAACAGGCACACAAGGAACAGGCACACAACAGATCACACAAAGAAATATGGCAAAGTGGCTCAAACAAGTGACCAATATACCTAATCAGAACATCTTCTCAAGGAACAAAATACATTAGAACTACACGATAAGAAATTCAAAAGAATGGTATTTAAACTCCTTCAGTAGATTGAGAAAAAGATGGAGAAAGCTACAAAGGAAAGCACAGAGACAAATATAGAAGACTTCAGGAAAACACTACAAGAACTGACAAAATAAATGAGAAATCATACAAAAGCAGTAAATAGAAATCAAGATTAATAATAAAA
>NW_022111373.1:79969911-79971368 GCF_000313985.2 Echinops telfairi | reverse complement strand
TTTCATCCAAACAATGAGCTTCCAAGTTGAACAATAACCCTAGGGAAGCACACACTCCCTGTAACAAGCAGCCTCATGAGATCAAAGAGGTGGCATTTCCCCGAGAGAAGGTTGGGAAGGCAGGAAGGGATAGGAAAGATGGACGAATGCAAACAGGAAGCACAAAGAGGAAGGAGGGTGAGTGCTGTTACCTTGTGGGGATTGCAATCAGTGTCCTGAGACAACGTGTGTACCAATTGTGGAATGGAAAATTCATTTGCTCTAAACTTTCACCCAAATCACAATAAAAAGTCTTGTTTTGTTTTTAAATTCTAACAAAGACAACAGAATGCAAGTTCCGCAAGAACCTGGACTTTGCTATTTGTTAACTACATCTCCAGCAGCTGGAGGAGTCACTTGGCATATGGGAGTTTCTCAATAAACATTTTTTTACTGTGCAAGTAAGTGGCTGAATGAAACTAGCAGGAGAGGCTACTTTTAGAGGCGTTGCCTGGGCGTCCCTCCCCGTCGCCTCTCCCTCTCTCACCATGTCACCACTGACACTGCACCTTCAAGGCAGCTTAAGAATCCTTGAGAAACAGTTTTACATCCAAGCAGTGGGAATAACTCTTTAAAACCAGACGGGGACAGATTGACTTCTCCCCTTGGTCTTCCCCCTTACTGGCCATTGGAAGTTGGTCACTAAATAAATGGCTGTATCACTCTTCTCCGGTCCTGACTTCTTTAAAATGAGATGAAAGCTTCCAGCCTTCAGGCCAGAGTTTGCTCAGGTCTGTCCCAGGCTTCCCCTTCTCTTAACACTCACCCAAAAGGAGACAAGACATCACTTGGGAGGCGCTTTGAAGCTGACAAATCGGAGACCTTAGAGGGATGTGACCAGAGGCGCACAGCTTGGCAGATGACCCAGTGTGACTGATGTTCAAAGCAGCTGCCAGTGAACAGAAGGCAGCCTGCACAAAGGACCAAGCCAAAAATAATGAGGGAGGTGAAAAGAAAAAAACAGAAGAAGAAGAAGAAGAAAGAAACAGCAGGGCAGGCCTCTGGGGTCACTTGTGCTTCCTCTGTTCTTCCCTCCTCTCCCTCTCTTCCTCCACCCAGTCCTCAAACAACCCCCCTCCCATCTCCTCCAAAAGAAAAGTTAAAAGCTTGCTTTGGGGAAAGAGGAGTTTGCTTAGACTGCTGCTGTTTACCTTTGGTAGGACGGCCATTGGTGGTGAACTCAAACACAGGAAAAGGCCTCTGGTTACAGGAAGAGCTGCAGACAGGCCGGGAAGACTGGCCATGCTGCTGCTGCGGTACTCTGATGGTACTCTTCCTGAGGTCTAACACCTGGTACCTTTGCCTCAGCATCAGGCAACCGGCCGTCAGTGGTGAGCAGCTCATGGACTGTGTCCACTCCTTCCCTCGAGGATATTGCCCCTAAAGTAGGAAGAGTCGGGTCGGTGGGCAGGGACGGG
>NW_022111373.1:79964688-79967219 GCF_000313985.2 Echinops telfairi | reverse complement strand
CATGGCAGATCCACTGCATTCTGTTATGCTCTTCTAAATATTATGTTTCTTGATCAGCACTTAATTGCTGAATTCAAACTGTAAACTGTCTACATTGAATTAGTTAGCAGCTCAAACCACAGTCAATTCTTTAAGTCTTAGCTGGGATGGTTGACATCTATACTGCATATATAAATTCAGGGTTCAATCAGAGATTCAGCCTGAGTATATCAGCAGGTTACAGACGTCTCTCTAACTGGCTCCTCTATATAGATAGATTCTCCTTCACCTTCAAGAAGATATGGTTCCCCTGAATTCTGACTTCTGGTTCTTTAAATCAGAAAGATTGTGGGTTCCTTTAAGAACTTTCATCACCCACTGTGATGCTGATTACAGCCATCACAAACCAAAACTATGATAAGAATAAAGCTAACTTAACTCATACCATTCCCTTCTTCAGGCTTAGATGCCTCTTTGGCATCTATCTGGTTTCACTCACTCGTGTATTTGTTTGCTGTCTTAAATATGAAGAAGGGTTAGTGTTATTTAGACTGAATAGGCTGTGATAGAACTCTCACCCATCGCGTTATTGAACAATTAACTATTCAAATGTCTTCTAAGAAAAGGTCAATTCTTCTTTTTAGCAATTGTTGGTGGTTTTTTTTCGGTTTTTAAAAAATTTACCCTGAACTCTGGCTTACAATAATAACGATTTTAGTTGCTCATGGTTCATGGTAGATCAACAATTTGGGCTGTGCTCCTCTGGAAATTTCTGCAGGTCCTCCTGAAGCTACACACGTGGTGCAGTCATCTGCTCGTTTACATGAGGTTACATGATCGATGTTCTCCCTGGCCAGCAGTTGGTGCAGCAGGTAGTTGACCTTTCTCTATAATGTATTCCCTTCAAAAGAGGCTCTTTTCTCAAGGTCTTTGCCTGGATATCTTGGGGGCTACGAGGTGAGAGTCAATGCTGCAAGACCTCCTGAGGCCTCTGCTTGAAATATACACAGGGTTCCTTCCACTTATTCTTTAGCAATACATGCAACTTAGCAATTACATGTTTAGCATTACATCCAACTTAGTACATATTTAAAGGAATAAAACTAGGCTGCACTGCTTGATGAGAGGAGAGGTAAAATTATATGGCAAAGGTATCTAACACATAGGCATAGGAGGAATTTGTAGCCATTTCTTGTCATTGACCACACTAATATAAAAATATCATGGTATAATAATAGTGGTAACAGTCTTATTCAGTTGTAATTCAGTTTCAGATAAACTAACTTATCTTGACCACCGAGGGTGGGATGGTTTTCTTACTCCTATTTTCAATGCAGGAACACTGAAGAGCTGGGAGGCAGTGATAGAGCCTGCATGTGTATATTGCTATTGGAGTTCCAGTTCATAGATGTATGTGTGTATGCCAAACACACTGTGGTTATACATGTCTCTGTGATCAGTGGATGGCTGCAGGTAAGTTCTCTCAGTAATACATTTGTCTTCGTCTTGCTAGGGTGCCTTCAAAAGAGGGGGTCCAATGAAAACTGGCTGCTGAGGGATCTGCTGCTCAGCTAAATTGGAAGCAGAAAGGTCAGCTCAGAAGGTTACAGTGGCTCTTTGGGAGGATCCCAATTTCTTATTTTTTGCCTAAACAGCTTTATTGGGACATAATCCATATACCACACAATTCAAGAGGTCACTCGTATAGGAGTAATCTCTTCATGGATGCAGGATAACTATGGGGGATTATTAGGAAGATGTTTTAAAAAAAATTGAAAACTGCCTTGGTGAGGAAGAGGCCAGGAAAACTGTTCTAAGACACCTGCTCACGCTTTGAGGGAACCAAGGACTGCTCTACAAAATCTCCTTTGGGAAACTGTGCCCCTCCACTCAAAGGCCCAGATCTTTCCCCTTCAGACTTTCTTCTCAAAGTTTAAAGACCTTTTAAAAGGTAGAAGGATTTGAGTTTTTCAATGATACCCCAACTGACATTTTGATGTGGTTTAATTGAAGAGAGCAGACTTCTACAAGGAAGGGTTAGAGCAGTGGTTCTCAACCTGTGGGTCATGACCTCTTGGGGGTTGAACGACCCTTTCCATGGGTCTCCTGATTCATAACCATAGAAAAATTACACTTATGAAGTAGCAACAAAAAAATAATTTTATGGTTGGGAGGTCACCAGAACATATTAAATGGTGGTGGCATTAGGAAGATTGAGAACCATTGGGTTAGAGAGATGAAACATTACCTCAGAAGTGGTTGAAATATAACCTAGATGGGGGATATATTGAGAAGCAATAGCTCCATATTTTGATCTTTATGTTTAATGAAAATTTCTATGACTTTGAAGCAGTTCTTTTTTACTTACATTTGTGTGTGTGTGTGTGTGTGTGTGTGTGTATGTGTGCACGTACGTACTCACATATGGGATAGAATATGTAAGATGCTGGATGACTGTGGAGAAAGCGTGGATGTGTGAGAAGTGCGGGGTGAGAGAGAGTTTGCCATCTGGGGTGGGGTAGGAAGGCATCGCTAAGGAAGTGGAAGCAGAA
>NW_022111373.1:79962050-79964234 GCF_000313985.2 Echinops telfairi | reverse complement strand
ACACTAAACAACAACAACAACATCTTTTATTCTCAATGCTCAAATTATTGATCTTTGAAAATTTGGATTCCACTGCAAGATAGCCTGGCTCTGATCTGTGACCCAGTTCTGATGGACTGAGTCCTTGTACCATTTTCCTAAATTGTCATCACAGATTTATATCTATTGCTTGAACTTGGAGTTGGGACACAGCTGCCCACCTCTACATGTCCCTGTGGCTGCCTGCCAACTTTGATACTAATATAGTCACTCCAGTTCTCTTTTGAAAGATCCCTGGTTGCATAGTGGTCTATATGTCGCTAACCTCAAAGTGAGAAGTTCCAATCCACCAGCCACTCCAAAAGAGAAAGATCAGGCTTTCAGCTGTCATAAAGATTTAAATCCCTGGAAATCCAAAGAGGCAGTTCTACTATGTTCCATTGGGTTGCTAGGAGTCAGAATCAACTCGCTAGCAGTGGACTTGGTTTTGTGGTTGGTTCTCTTTTGACTACTATTTGCATGGGATATTTTGTTTTCATTCTTTTACCTTCAACCTACGTGTGCCCTTGGGTCTAGAGTGTCTGGTAGACAGCATTTAGTTGGATCACACATTCTTACTTATTCTATCAATCATTGCCTTTTGATTGGAGTGTTTAATCCATTCACATTTAAAGTATTTTTTTCTATTTGTTTTTTGTGTTTGTCATATATCCATATTTTCTCTCATTTCCTCTAATACCATGGCTTAGAGTTGTCTTGTAAACTACTTCAGACCAGATTGAATTCTTTGAAAATGTTTGATGAGTGCTATATAATATTTTTTTGTTCTATAGCATATTATATTCTTGGCATATTTTAAATGTTTTATAGTGACTAGCACATTTATAAAGCATGATGAAATAGAAAGAGAAAAGTATTAAACATTTTCTTCCTTTGGTAAATATATAAACTATAACTCCCCAAAATTTGTACCAACCTTTCCAACTGAGAAAACCTAGTAGACTGGATGAAATGTAAAGAATATCTTTTTAAAAGTATCAAAGTGCTTAACAGGGTAGTGACGGCTTACAAAGCCAAAATCTAGCAGAAAAAAACCCAAGTATTAGGATCAAACCTGATTTTCCTAATGGTCATTTTCTGATTTCAGAGAAACAGCTGAAAACTAAGCTGTACTTTTGGCAAACTCCTAGGATTAGGGGACAAAGGCAAGGCTCACGACCCACCAGTGCTGGGGATTTTAATAAACCAATCCCACTTCAGATTGACACCCCAGAAGTTGAAGTTTTACGTGAGGGTAAACCAGGTTGACATGGGTAAGCCAGTCCTTGCGTGGAACTGCTATCTGGAGAGTATAGCGACCTTCTGACCCAGTCTGTGATGCGTTCAGACTGGACGCACCTCAGGTGTCTGACAGAGTAAAATAAAAATCTTCTTGGAAGAAAATTGCATCATCAAAGCCTCAAATTATTCTTATACATAATTCTTAAAATATAAAGTCCAATACACTGTCAAAAATTAACAGGTATATATGGAAACAAAATACACTGAGCAAGAACTAGCAGACAAGCAGGCACATAAATACTAGAAAAAATGTCTGCTGGAAAGACAAGTATTAGATGCAAACTATTAAAAAAAACCTTAGCTATGTTTGAAGGAGAAGAGAGAGTACAAATCACAAGCAATGATTTAAGATAGAGTACTCATTAACTCACTTGCCATGGAGTTAATTAATCTAACCCATATTCATGCTCTAGGACTGGGTACAACCACTCATAGGTTTCCAAAACTATAAATCTTTACAGGAGTAGAAAACCTCATTTTTCTCCTGAGAAGCAGCTAGGGGTTTCAAACTGCTGACCTTGTAGTTAGCAGCCCAGTAGCTTAGAATATTCAGTTAGTGAAAGATATCAACCCACAAACTTAAGAAGCCAATAGATCCTACACAGTATACAAGTAAAGACTAGCACTTTCAGACACATCATAGTAAAACCCATGATGTTATACACACAAACACACACCTCATATATAAATATATGAGTGTGTATATGTGTATGTGTGTGTGTTGGGGGATATTAAATACAAGATAAAGGATGTATTAATTTCAAAGAAGTGAAGTTAAATTGACAACTGCTTTCTAAAATTCAATATTAGAAGTCAAAAGACAGTGAAATGGTATGTCATTGAAAGAAAATAATTTTCCCACTT
>NW_022111373.1:79959458-79961652 GCF_000313985.2 Echinops telfairi | reverse complement strand
CTTCCTCTTTTTCATTGTCCCTCCACTTGACCAAGCATGATGTCCCTCTCCAAGACTTGTCTCTCTGGACATTTCAAACCATGTGAGATGCAGTCTCACAACCTTAGCTCTAAGGAGCATTCTGGGTGTGCTTTTCCAAGACGCATCTGTTTGTTCTTTAGGCAGTCCACGTTTCTGTCAATAATCTTCACTGACACCACAGTTCAAATTCATCAATTTTCCTTCAGTCTTCTTTATTCAATGTTCAACTTTCACATCTCTGAGGCCATTGAAAATGCCATGGCTTGGGGCAGGCGCACCTTCGTCCTTAAAGTAACGCATCATTGCTTTTTAAAGAAGTCTTGGGAGTCTTACTGGTGTAGTGGTTACACAGTGGGCTGCTCACCACAAAGTCAACAGTTGGAAACCACCAGCCACTCCTCAGAAGAAAGGAGCTTTCACTTCTACCCTGTCCTATAGGGTCACTATGAATTGGCATTGGCTCATTGGCAGTGAGTGAGAAAGAGGTGTTGTGCAGCAGATTTACCTAGTGCAACTAGTCTTTTGATGTCTGACTGCTGATTCCATGAGCATTGATTGCTGATCCAAGCAAGACAAAATCCTTTACAACTTCAACCATTTCTCTGTTGACTATGATGTTAGCTACTGGTCCAGTTGTGAGGATTTGGATTTTCTTTACATTAAGTTGTAATCCATATTAAAGGCTGCAGTCTTCGATTTTCATCAGCAAGTGCTTCAAATCCTACTGATTTTCTGAATGCAAGGTTGTGTCGTCTGCATATTCTAGGTTTGTTAATAAGTCTTTCTCTAATCCTGATGCTGAATTCTTCTTCTCTGATTATTTGCCCAGCATACAGATTGAGTAGGTATGGTGAGAGGATACTGCCCTGATATATGCCCTTCCTGATTTTAAACCATGCAGTATTCCCTTGTCCTGTTTGTACAATTGCCTCTTGATCCATGTTCAGGTTCGGAATGAGCTGAAGTGCTCTGGAATTCCTGTTTTTTTCAAGGCTATCCATCATTTGTTATGATCCACACAATTGAATTCCTTGGCATAGTTAATGAAATGCAAGTATACATATTTCTGATATTCTCTGCTTTCAGCCAAGATATATTTGACATCATCAATAATATTTCTTACTCCACATCCTCTTTTGAGTCCAGCCTGAACCTCTGGGAAGCTCCCTGTCAATGTACTGCTAAACCGTTCTTGGATAATCTTCAGCAAAATTTTTCTTACATGTGATATCAATGATATTATTCTATAATTTGAGCATTCTGTTGGGTCACCTTTCTTTGGAAGGGGTACAAATATGGATTTCTTCCAGATAGTTGGCCAAGTATTGTCTTCCAATTTCCTTCCACAGATGAATAAGTGCTTTCAGTATTTTATCAACTTGTTGCAATATTTCTATTGTTACTCCTGTTTAAAGCTAATGCTTTCAGTGCAGTTTACACTTCTTCCTTCGGTGCCATTGTTTCTTGTTCATTTGCTACCTCTTGAAATGGTTGAATGTAGACTAGTTCTTCTTGGTTCAATGACTCTGAGTAATATATCCACCTTCTTTTGATGCTTCCTACATTGTTCAATATTTTGTTCATTGTTCAATTGCTCCTTGTTCAATTCCTACGTTGTTCAATATTTTGCCCATAGACTCTTTCAACTCGAGTCTTGACTTTTTGTTGATTTCCTTCAGTTTAAAATATGCTGAGAGTGTTCTTCCTTTTTGGTTTTCTAACCCCAAGTCTTTTCATATTTCATTATAAAACTTGCCTTTGTCTTCTTGAGGTGCCCTTTGAAATTTTATGTTCAGCTCTTTGACTTTGTGACAATAGAAAAGTAATTGAGAAGCAAATGTATTTTCAGTGCTCTAATGTTTCTAAATTTCTCAGGACAAAGATGAAGTTGTATATTTTGATAAGTTAATGACTTAAGTATTAACTTTAGGGAAACATGAGTGCAAATCTTCCAACTTGTAAGGGGTAGGGCATGTTCTTCAAAATCTTTACAAATTCAAAAGAAATCAGAAAACATGATGTTGGGGAGAAGAGTCACAGAATAAGTAGGACATATTAAATAATGAAATAAAATCTTGAAATCTAAATAGATCAATAATTACATTAAATGTAAATGGACTAACCTTACCCTTATTTAACAAAAGTGCATTAGAGGGCTGTACAGAATATTAGA
>NW_022111373.1:79955885-79958076 GCF_000313985.2 Echinops telfairi | reverse complement strand
TTGAATCCACCAGAAGCTATGTGGGAAGAAAATGAGGTTTTCTGCTCCTGAAGAGTTACAATCTCAGAAACCCACAGGGACAGTTCTACTCAATCCCACAAGGTCACCATGAGTCAGAATGGACTCAATGACAGTGTTTTGAGCTTAACCCTGCCGAGGGATGTCATTCATCATGCTCTTCATGCCAGGACCCCACCACACTGGTGCTCATTGGAGCCTCACGATAACTCTATGTCATCCGCACACTCTTTTAAATTATTTAATAACCTTTTTCACTTTATATGACTCTTCCAATTTTTTTTTTAATTTTTTTGTTCTCATCACTTAGTACAATTTTTTCAGTCTAGGATTTAGGCTTTCCAATGGGGAAAAAAATCAGTCATAGTATTTCCAAACATTACTAATTCTCACTACTCTTTCCCTTAGAATCTCATTACCAGTGAATAGGCTGAGATTTCTCATCTATTTTTCTATCCTCTTTTAATTTTTCATATCCTTCTATTTCTGCACTGTGTCTTCCAGTTCTTTAATTGTCTTCAGCTGTACCTAAACCTAAAACAACCAAACCAATCACCATCAGGCTGGTTCTGATTCATAATGACCCTGTATAAGCTTTGTGAATCTTTATAGGAGCAGGTAACTTCACCTTTCTCCTGAAGATCATCTAGTGGACTTGAACTGCTAAGCTTGCCATTATCATTCCAATGTGTACTCAATAGTGCCACCAGGGCTCCTGGTATTGAGATTTGTTTCTGCTTTTCTTATTTTTTGAAGAAAATAAAATGCCTAAGATTCCCAAACAGTTTATTTTCATATCTGTTTGTTCTTGTTATATAAAGTCTAGTTTAATATTAAAAAATTCTAGTCCTCCTTAATCTCTCTAAGAATCCTTAAATATATTAAACTTAAAATGCTTTGAAGATTTCTATTGTTATTCACTCTGGTTATAGATTCTCATTTGTTGAGTCTGCTGACAAATTCTTGTATAATGGAATTTTTTATATGCTTGGTAAATCTGAGGTTCAGATTATATGTAAAAAATTTTCCCCATAAATTTTCTTCCTCATCATGACTGCCTTAGTCACATGTGTCCACATTGATAAAAGATAAAAGAAAAGGTGCAATTATTTTCTTCATCCCAATATGTACAAAATATTATCATCCAACATAAAAGTTACTAATGAGGCATTTAAAAGATTTTTTAATAAGAAGTCTTACAAAACTAGTGTCTGATTTTACTCTTACAGCACATATATCCACGTGTACTAGCTGTATTTCATGTGCTCTAAAGACACATGTGGCTAGTGACAATTGTTTGGACAGAATAGGTCCAGAGAGTTCACTAGCAGATTGTACTATTGTTGTTCCTCTCATGCTGTATTCAGAGCTGAAAATGGACATAGTACAGCCCCCTGCTGGGGCTCACAGGATAAGCATTTAATTCACACTCACTTGATCAGCCATTGTGCCTAGGACTTGGGCTTTAGCCACATGCTGACCTGGACCAGCTCTCCTCACAGTAGCATCTAAGCTTAGTATTGAGCCCCAGTCACTAACCAGACGCCAGCTCTCACTTGGTTATCTCAAGGTGGCTTTGGATGGCCTTCCCTGTTGGTGGTGTTCCTTGATGATGATGATGTTGAGCTGAAAAATAAAGTGAACTTATCTCTCTCTTTCCAGAACCTTCTTTGACCACCCTCTCTACACGCTCATTTTTTTATCTCTTCCCTCCCAGTGCAGGACAGGGTACCTCTGCATTGAGAGGATTGGCACAAATTTTATGCCATAAATGTTTTAGGTGCCCACTCAACTTATGTTTGCTGATAGAGAGAGAGCATTTAAGCCCCATGTAAGGAGAGAAGTTAGTTGGTGAGACTTTCTGCTTAAAAGAGAAAAGAGGGGACTTCTGGGAAGATGGTGACTGAGTAACACATACCAGAGGGATGCTGCAGAAATCAGCCCAGGAGAGTTACTAAGAGAGAAATTCAACACTGCTGGATTTCAGGAGGAGCATCATAAAGATAAGTAGGCACAGATCCATAAGATTTTGAGGGGCTGTGGGTTTTTGGTTTACCACACTGGAGGCCAGCTAGGGTTTGACCTTAGCCCGCCACTGTCTCTGCCAGAGCTGGGACCATTTGCAGCCAGTGCAGGGCTTAATCTTAACACAGCCACAGTTTGTCACCGCCTT
>NW_022111373.1:79953344-79954499 GCF_000313985.2 Echinops telfairi | reverse complement strand
ACCTATCAGCAGAAACTATGAAGAAGAGGAGAGAGTGGAGTAACATATTTCAAAAATTGAAGGAAAACAACACGAACCCAAGAATACTCTTCCCAGCCAAATTATCGATCAATATAGATGGAGAAGTAAGTCTCCCCAGACAAGGAAAAGCTCAAAGAATATGTTAGAAGAAACCCAGCCCTACAAAAGATCCTTGTCGACCCAGTATGGGCAGAAGAACAACACTCACCAAGCATAAATAAGAGACCGCCACATAGAACAACCTCACCCAGAGGGCAACAAAGAGAAAGCAGACCCCAAGATAGCATTGGCTTAAGGATGGAAAGAAGTCAAGAATGATCCACACACACACACACACACACATGCACAACACACTAATGAGAAAGGAATGTAGGAAAACACCCAACACAAAAGGTATACGATGACATCACAGAGTCCACAGATGGAAATAATAACCCTGAATATCAATGACCTGAATTCAGGCATTGAAAGACTGAGACCAGCAGACTGGCTTAGAAAACACAACCCATCAATCTGCTGCCTACAGGAGACATATCTCAAGGCTACAGACAAAAATAGGCTGAAAATCAAAGGCTAAAGAAAGGTATACCAAGCAAACAGCAATTCCAAAAAAAGCAGGGGTTCCAATACTAATCTTGGATAAAATTGACCTCAAAGTGCAAACCATAAAAAGAGATAAGGAGGGACACCAAATAATGCTCAAGGGAACGGTAGATAAAGAACGACTAAGCACTTCAAACACACATTCCCTGAATGAGAGACCCACTGAATACATCAACCAAACACTCCAAAAGATGAAAAAAGGAATCACAGCCTCAACAACTATAGTGGGTGATTTCAATGCACTGCTCTCTGAGAAAGATAGATCACAGAGAAAGAAACTCAACAAGGAGGCTAGCAATCTAAACACTACAATTAGACAATTTGACCTGATAGATATTCACAAAGCTTTTCATCCAAATACAAAAAAAGTCACATTCTTTTCAAGCCCGCATGGTACATATTTGAAGATATCCCAAAAGGTGAATCTACATAAATTTTAGCACATTGATATCATACAGACCTCTCTCTCTGACCACTGTGCCATAAGGCTGGAAATCAACAAAAGGAAGACAAAGAAAACAAGAGCAAACA
>NW_022111373.1:79943195-79947932 GCF_000313985.2 Echinops telfairi | reverse complement strand
ATATCGTCAGTGTCTGGGGAAGTGGAACTTTATTATTTTTATAACAACCGAAGCCCTATTGCAGTTGCTTCCAGAAAAGGCTTTGCTGTAACAGCAGGTAGCACTTGAACATCTATCTTCAATAAGCAGCATCATGTGGCAGTAACAGAAATAATGACAGGAAAAGATGAAGCACTTGCTGAAGGAAGGAATGCATTCTACAGTCTTCTGTCCACGAGGACTTGAGAATTGGGACTGGCCCTGTGAGAGACTGAGTACCAACTAAAAGCCCCACTGCCGCCAAGTTGACTCCAATGCGTGGTGACTCCATGCAGGGTTCTGCGGCTATCGATCTTTATGGGAACAGAATGCGTCATCTTTGGACTGGGGAGTGGCTGCTAGGTTTGAACTGCCCACATTGAGGTTAGCCGGATTTTCCTGTATCAGTCCAAGGTCAGGAAGAAGGCAGCCTAGAGAGGGATGTAGCATTTTTTTTCATTGATGTATGTGGGGCTGAGAACATTTCAAATGAATATTCTCAATGCAAAAAAATGGAGGTTTGAACCTGTTTGTGCCCACGGCAGGTGTGGAGGAATGAAATTTCTTAATATGACTCTTTTATCTGTATTTCTGTAACTCCCACCAAGTAATTGGGTGGGATTGCACAAATAGGGTGTGTGTCACACTAATAGAGGGATTGGTCAGCTTTACTTATCACTCTCCTGGCTCCCTTGGAAGAAGAACTCTGGAGTAGCACGTTTAAGATCTAGCTGAGGTGTTGGCGATGGAGACCATGGGCTGCAGAGGCCCAGGCAAGGAAGCCAGAATGGAGAATGTAAAATTGTGAAGCAGAGCAGCAGGCTGGATTCCTGGCCCATAGAGGCAGAGGTAAAGGGATCATGTGACTGGCAGGCTATGGACCATTGACTGATAAATGTTTACTGATCCTGGCTCTTGGTAGCCTGTTAACTCCTCTAATGTTGTTGTTGTTCCGGTGCCATTGAGTAGGTTCCAACTCACAATGTTCCTATGCACAGAATGAAACACTACCCAGTCCTGTGCCATCCTCAACATTTTCCTATACTTGAGCCTACTGTTGCAGCCACTGTGTCAATCCATCTGCTTGAGGGCCTGTTTCTGTTTCTTTGCCCCTTACTTCACCCAGCATAATGTCATTTTCCAGGTCTCTTCTCATAACACGTCGAAAGTATGTAAGACGAAGTCTCACCATCCTCGCGTCAACGGAGCACCCTGACATAATTCTTCCAACATAGATGGGTTTGTGTTTCTAGCAGCGCATGGTATTTTCAATATTCTTTCCAGTACCACCATTCAAATGCACTGATTCTTCTTTGGTCTTTCTTATTCAAAGCCCAGCATGCATATGAAACCACTGAAAATACTATGGCTTGGGTCAGGAGCACTTTAGTCATCAAAGTAACATCCTTGCTTTTCAATACTCTAACCAGGTCTTGTGTAGCAGATTACCTAACACAATGTGTCTTGTGAGCTCTTGACTACTGCGTGCATGAGCCCTGATTATGGATCCAAGCAAGACAAAGTCCTTGACAACTTCAAACTTTTCTCCATTGATCATGATGTCACCCATTGGTCCGTTGTGAGGAATTGGGTCGGCTTTACATCGAGTCTTAATCCATACTGAAGGCTGCAGTCTTTGCTCTTCAACAGCAAGTGTTTCAAGCCCTGCTCTATGTTAGCAAGCAACGTTATGTTACCTGCATAACAAAGGTTGTCACTAAACCTTCCTCCAATCCCGAAGCTGCATTCTTCTTCATATAAGTCGACTTCTCTGATGATTTGCTCAGCATACAGGTAGAATAAATATGGCGAGAGGATACAGCCCTGTTGCACACCTTTCCTGATTTTAAGCTACGCAGTGTTCCCTGTTCTGTTTGCACAATTGCCTCTTGATGATGTACACGTTCCACATGAGCAAAATGAAGTGTTCTGGAATTCCCATTATTCTCGAGCCTTGAGTGGCAATTTTGAAAGATTCTATAGGAAAAATATTGAATGATGCAGGAAGCATCAAGAGAAGATGAAAATAATACCCAGTCACTGTACCAAAAGGAATTATTCAACATTCCACCATTTCAGGAGGTAGCATACGAGCAAGAATCAACAGTGCTGAAGGAAATAGTTCAAATTGCACTGACTGTATCAGCCAAAACAAGGTTCCAGGAATTCATGGATTGCCCATTGAAACGTTTCAGAAAGCTGAAGAAGCACTAGAAGCACTCACTTGTCTACGGCAGGAAATTTGGAAGACAGCTTCTTGGACAATTGACTCAGAGATCCAAATTTGCCATTCCAAAGAAAGGTGACCCAACAAAATCCTCATCCTATAGATCAACATCACTGATATGCACACAAGTAAAATTTTGCTTAAGATCAGCCAACAAACGTTGTTAGCAGTACATAACAGTTGTTGGAGTGCAGCCAAAAGTTCAGGTCAGATTCAGAAGGGGGCGCTGTACAAGGGATAGCATTGCTAACATCAGATGGATCTTGGCTCAAAGCAGAGAATAGCAGAAAGATGTTTGCATGCATTTTATTGACTGCAGTGACAGTCAACTGTATGGACCTTAATAAACTATGGATACCTTTGAGAGGAATGGGAAACCCAGAACACTTTATTGTGCTCATGAAGTGTTTGTACATAATCAAGAACAGTGGTTCTCAACCTGTGGGTCGCGACCCTGTTAGGGGTCAAACGACCCTTTCACTGGGGTCACCCGATTCATAACAGTAACAAAATTACAGTTATGAAGTAGCAACAAAAATAATTTTATGGTTGGGGGAGTCACCACAACATGAGAAACTGTATGAAAGGGTGGCAGCATGAGGAAGGTTGAGAACCACTGAGTTGTGCAAACAGAGCAAGGAAACACTGGGTTAAAATCAGAAAAGGTGTGCAACAGGGTTATATCCTCTCACCATCCTTATTTAATCTGCATACTGAACAAATCATCGGAGAAGCTGGATTTTATGAAGAAGAAAGTAGCATCAGGATTGGAGAAAGACTTGTTAACAACCTATACAGCGAACACAATCTTGTGTTCTAACTGTGAGCGAGACTTGATGAAGATCCAAGGCTGCAGCCTTCAGTAACATAATGCAAAGAAGACCAAGATCCTCACATCTGAATCCCAATAGATAACATCATGATCAATGGAGAAAAGTTTGAAGTTGTCAAAGACATTGTCTTGCTTGGATCCACAATCAATGCTCATGGAAGTGGCAGTCAAGAGATCAAAAGACATGTTGCAGTAGGCAAAACTGCTGAAGAAGACCTCTATAGAATATTGAAGAGCAGGGATGTTACTTTGAGGACTAAAGTGCACCAGCCCAAGTCATGGTATTGTCCATTGCCTCATATGCATGTGCAAGTTTGCCACTGAATAAGGAAAACAGAAGAAGAATTGATGCATTTGAATTGTGATGCTAGAGACGAATATTGAAAGTACCACGCACTGCTAAAAGGACAAAACCTATCAGTGTTGGAAGAAGTAAGGCTAGAGTGCTTCTTAGAGGAAAAGGCAGTGAGACTTCATTTTACATATTTTGACATACTGTCAGGAGAGACCAGTCGCTGGACAAGGACACCATACTTCATAAGATATAGGGGCAGGAAAAAAAGAGGAAGATCTTCAACGAGGTGGATTGACAGAGTGGCTCCATCAATGGCCTCAGGCATAGAAACAATTTTGAGGATGATGTAGAACCGGACAGTGTTTAATTCTGCTGTGCCAGGGTTGCTATGGATGGGAACTGACATAATGGCATGTAACAACAACAATAAGATCAATGATTGTGGATCCAAGCAAGACTAACTCCTTGACAACTTCAAAATTTTCTCCATTTATTATAATATTACCTGTTGGTCCCGATGTGAGGATTTTAATCTTCTAGGATTGTAGTCCATACTGAAGGCTGTAATCCTCGATCTGCATCAGCAAGTGCACCAAGCTCTCCTCACTTACAACAAGTAAGGTTGGGTCATCTGCCTACCGCCAGTTGTAAATAAGCCTTCCTGCAATCTCGATGCCACATTTTCCTTCATCCAATCCAACTTCTCTGATGATTTGCTCAGCACACAGAATGAATAAGTACAGTGAGAGGATACAACCCTGTTACATATCTTTCCTGATTTAAACCATGCAGTATCCCCTTGTCCTAGTCACACAACTGCTTCTTGATCCATGTACAAGTCACTTAGGAACAAGATGAAGTGTTCTAGAATTGCCATTCTTTTCAATATTATCCACAGTTCGTTATAACCTTCACATGGATGACTTGGTATAGTCAATGAAATACAAGTAACATCCCTTTGGTATCTCTCCTCTCAGACAAGATCCATCTGACATCAAAAATGATACCCCTTGTTCCACATCCTCCTGTGAATCCAGCCTGAACCTCTGACAATGGACTGCCGCAAGCAATGTCGGATGATCTTATTACTTGCACGTGGTGTCAGGGATATTGCTCTGGAGTTGGAGCATTCCGTTGGGTCACCTTTCTTTGGAATGGGTACAGATATGGCTGTCTTCCAGTCAGCTGCTCAAGGGGCTGTCTTCCAAATTTTCTGGCATAGACACGTGAGTGCTTCCAGTGCTTCATCAGCTTGTTGAAACTTTTCAATTGGTACGTATCCCAACAATCTATTGTACATAGGGTCCTGTTTTGTTTTGCTTTTCCTTTATAGCTTTTCTTCTGCAGGCACCACAGCTCAAAGGG
>NW_022111373.1:79940560-79942801 GCF_000313985.2 Echinops telfairi | reverse complement strand
AGCCTTGAAGGCAGCAGCAGGCAGTGACCACAGGCCCAGCGGGCTTGAGTCTTGGTGCACAGCTTAGATTTCATGGTGCAGCGTCCTGGCAGCTCTGCAGACAGCACAGAGCAAGCAGGGGATTCTCAGCCTGCCCCTGTCTGGCTGTGTCATTCATTTACAAACCTCCCTGCAGTTCAGCCTGCAGGAGTCTCAGGAAGGCCTTCTCCTCCCTCCTTCCCTGTGCTGCCCATCACAGGAGAGATGGTCCTGTCCTACTTAAAAATAGTCCACGGAGACATCGAGAAGCTGGGCTCTCCCACTAGTTTCCTCGGGAGAGATTTTGAATCAGGCCACTCAGGCTAGCCCTCTCCTGCTCCCTTGTGGGTTATTCAGCCCCTGACTCAAAGCGCAGGAGTCTTGCAGAAGAAGCATGGCATTTACCTCTCACCCAGCAGATAAACTCCAAATTGCATGCCGTTTCACAGGTGGACTCAGGAGCACAAGTCCGAAAGCCCTTGTGATGGACCAAGGAGGAGGAAGAACAGAAGCACGGTTTGTCATGGATGCACGACTCCCAACGTGTTCCTGAACAAAACCTGGACTTGATTCACGATGCCCCCCCCCGCCCCCCCGCCCCCCAGGAGACGTCATCAGTCCCAATTGCTGCTTCCAGTTATCCTGAAAAAGAAGATGAACCATTCAATCCAGAACTAATTAAAAACCCATCACATTTTGTTTGGGGTGGTGGTGGGAGGGGACTTAATATTTTATCGAGGCATAACACATATACATTAAATCATGCCCAAATTATAAACATTCAACCCGAGTAGACATTTTCATAGAAGGATCATGCCAATGGCCAGCATTCAGATTGGAACACGTATGACCAGTGCCCATCAGTCCCTTTGTGACCTTTGGAGCCACTACTCCCTCAATTTTACCAAGACTGTCTTCAAACCGCAATGGTTTGGTAGGCCTACCTTCAGTGGTATAAAATATGACATATTTTAAATATTTTTTCTGACGGTTTAAAAGACAACATTATGTTTTTGGATTTATGCATGCTCTATGTAATTGTGGTTTGTTCATTGTCTTCCTTCTTGTAACATATTCCATGTAAATTTAAATATATTCTATTTAGTTTAAATATATACTATTTAGGTGGTGCCGTGGTTACTTGTTGGGCTGCTGACAGCAAACTCAGTAGTTCAAAACCACCACCTGCTCCTGGGGAGACAGGTGAGGCTTTCTACTCCCATAATGAATCACAGTCTTGGAAACCCACAGGGGCAGCTCTACCCTGTCCTGCCTATAGGGTTGCCATGAGTCGGAATCAACATGATGGCAGTGAGTATAGTTACGGACCTGTTACCTCTGTTGCCCAGAGGTCTGTCTCCTAGGTGCAGCTAATGTAGATGCAAAATGGTTGAAATGGAAAGAAAAAGCTCTTATTTGGTTGGTCAAATAAGAAGAGGGGGTGAAAAGATGGTGTTTCAGGAAGAGGGGGTTACCCAGGAAGAGGGGTGAAAAGATGGTGTTTGTCCACATTGTGTGAGGAGTTGATGGGGGTTTGGCTTTTATGACATTAAAGTTGAGGTGAAGGTTGGTCACTTGTGGGCATGACTGGGCTTCAGTCTCCTTTTGCCAGTTCAGAAGAAAGTTGGCAGTTTACCTAATGAGGGGACAACTTAAAACCACAAGTTCATTCTTGTTTTAGCGAAGATATTAAAGGGAACAGCTAATTTGGGGTCTCAGGCTCAATCTACTGAAGATGCCCATTTGAACGGGGCTGGCTTGGGACACCATACAGAGGGCTTGCATAAGGACTCTTGTAACACCAGCACCCAAACCATCATCGCTGAGACTCGTCAGATGCATCGCAACCCTAAAGAGCGGAGTAGGAATGTTCTATAGGGTTTCCTAGCCTGCCCATCCTTACAAATGCAGCTGGCCACATCTTCCTCCTACAGAGTCCCTGGGAGGTTCAAACTGCTGCCCTTTTTGGTTAGGAACTGAACACTTCACACATTGTGACAGCATGGCTCTTATTCATGTACATGCCAGATCCTAGTTCTAAAACTGGAGTTTTCAACTCCCCAGTCATAATTCTGATTCTTTCTCTCTCTCCCTTTATTTTTCATGTCTGAAATGAGCTTGCATGTCATTAAGGACTCCCAAGCCCACTTCAGTTTTACTTTTCCTCCATTTTAGCCACTTAGAACAATATTTAGATCTCAGGGGAAAGGAATCTGGAAGGTT
>NW_022111373.1:79936732-79938852 GCF_000313985.2 Echinops telfairi | reverse complement strand
TATACTTGGTCTTTGATCCATCTTGAGTTTGTTTTTGTAGTGGTGTATGTGGTATGGGTCTTGCTTCATTCTTTTGCAGGTAGACTTTCAGTTTTTTTCAGCACCATTTATTGTAAAGGCTACCCCTTGCCCATTTAATGTGTTTTATTTCTTTCTAAAAACGTAGATACCTATAGGTACTTATTAGTATTTCTGGGTTTTCTATTCTAATTCTTTGGTCTTTATATCTGTCATTGTGCCAGTGCCAGGCTGCTTTAATCACCATGGCTATATAGTACATTTTAAGGTCTGGGAGTGAAAGGCCTATGACTACCATATATACTCGAGTACAAGCCACGCCGAATATCAGCCGAGGCACCTACTTTTACCACAAAAACCACATTAAAATTTTACCACAAAAACTGCATTAAATATGTGCTGAAAAACTCGGCTTACACATGAATATATTTAGTACTTTTTAATTTTTTAATAGTGTTTTACTTATTCTATGTTTCTTTCCTTTCCATATAAAGTTGGTAACTAGTTTTTCCATTTCTTTGAAAAATTGTGGTGGGATTTGGCTCAGAATTACACTGAATTTGTAAAATATTTTTGGTAATATTGACATTTTCATAATATTTAGTCTGTTTATCCTGGAACATGGTCATTGTTCCATTTGTGTAAGTTCCTCTTGGTATATTGAAGAAGCATTTTGTAGTTTTTTTTGGATAAATCTTTTGTTCCTCTGGTCAGATTTATTCCTAAATATTATATCTTTTGTGTAGTTATTATAAAAGGTATTGTTCTTTTAATATCTGTATCATCTTCCTTAATATGTAAGAATCCAACTGATTTTTAAATGTTGATCTTATAGTCTGCTACACTGCCCAATTTTTCGATTAGTTCTAGCAATTGTTTAATTGAATTTTTGGGGTCTTCTATACATAAGATTATGCCATCTGCAAATAAAGAGATTTTTCTTTCTTCTGTGCCTATCTGGATACCTTTGATTTCTTTTTGATGTCTTATGGTTCTAGCTAAAACTTTCAGAACTAGACTAAATAAAAATCATGATAAAGGGCAACCTTGTCTAGTTCCCAAAGAGGAAATGATTTCAGTTTCTCTCTGTTCACTGAGATGAAGGCTATTGGTTTCATGTATATGGCTCTTACCTATTTTATTGAGTGTTTTTTATCAGGAATAAATGTTTAATTTTATTTAATGCCTTTTGTGCATCAATTGATATAATCATATCATTCTCCTTTGTGAGATGAATTACATTGAGTTTTTCTAATATTAGACCAACCTTGAATATTTGATACGAATCCCACTTGATCATGAGTCTTTTAAAAATGCTCAGTTGAATTCTGTTGGCTAATATTTTATTGAAGATCTTGGCATTTATATTCATTGGGGCTATTGATCTGTAATGATCCATTCAGGTGATGTCTTTGACCTGTTTCGGCATCAGAGTTATAGTTGCTTCGTGAAATGAACTTGGTAGTATATTGTCCATTTGTATATGGTGGAACAGTCTATATAAAATTGCTGTCAAGGCTTCTCTAAATGATAGAATTCCCCAGTGAGACCATCTGGCCCCCAACTTTATGATGTCGGGAATATTTTTATGATGAGATCTATTCTCTCATATTATAGTCTTGCTGAGATTTTCTATGTCATTCTGTGATAATCAAGTAAAGGCCCTCCCAGCCTCAGGGTGGCGAGGCCCATGTATCCCCCAAGCCAAGTTTCCAAGTTCAGGGTCTGGAGCCCAGCCTTCTACAGTCTTTCTGCAGCTCCCAAAATTGGGTTGAGAGAGGAATCGGGAGTGACTCTGACTACTCCGCCATGTTGTTGATATCCACTCTAAAGAGAACCTGTAGGACTCTCTTTGCCAGAAAGATTCACTCTTTATCAGAAAGATTCACAACATTTTCACAGTTGTAATTTTTATTTTATTAGGGCACCCTTTTCTTCCCCAAATAATGTATTTAATGTATCATTTTTTTAAATCATTTTATTGGAGGCTCATACAACTCTTATCACAATCAATACATACATCCATTGTGTCAAGCACATTTGTACATTTGTTGCCATCATCATTCTCAAAACATTTGCTTTCTACTTGAGTCCTTGATATC
>NW_022111373.1:79910988-79933965 GCF_000313985.2 Echinops telfairi | reverse complement strand
TCCTAGTTCTTTCCTCTGTTTCTTTGTACTTTCCTCTTCTCCCACTATCACGTTCTGCCTTCATTTGGGTTTTAGGCATTCCTCTCAGTTATATTGCCCTTGATCCAGCCCTGCAAGGCCTCCCGCACCCTCCTTGGCATTGATTTTGGATCACATGTTGTTCCCTTGTGCCTGTGCTTGTTAAAACCCTCTTCCTTCTTTCCCCCTCCCCTATCCCCATGCTCCCCTGATCTGTCATCCTGTTGTTCTCTCTTCTGGCTTGTTTATTCTGCCTATCCCTTCCAGGTAGACATGCTATGTACCATCACCAGACTGAGTGCAATGAGACAACAACAGAAAGTAAGACAATGTCTACAACAACAACAATACACACATATGCATACATATATAACCGTATGAATAGTTCAGGGTCTGTGTGTTTTCTTTCACGTGTGCTTTCCAGTCAAGTCTGATTGGGTGCCATGTCCCAGCATTGCCTCTATCCCTGAGGAGCTCACTGCTCTGCTCCCTCTGCTGCTCTGGTGCATGCCCCCAGGGGATGGCGTTCCACATGGTGAGCTCATTGCGGGTGCAATTCCTGCTGTTTGTCTCCAGTGCTGTCCCCAGTGGTACGATGGGTCAATGAGGAACGTTGTGTCCTGTGGTGGGGCCAGCCCCGTGGTCATCTCCATGCATCACTGTTCCGAACAGGCACATTGACCCCAGGGCTCAGAGAGCCAGGATGTGCTAAAGAAAGACAACCCAGTAAATAGATCAAGGTCAGATTTTGACCTCTAAAAGTGTCCTCCAGTCAAGTCCAATGGGGTGCCATGCTTTGGCCCCAAAGTCTATCTTTTGCACTCCGCTCTGCTCCCCGCACCACCTCCAGTTGCTCTGCTGCACACCTTTACTGTTTTTCCTTGGTGTTGCGGGGTCAGACGGTGCCAATCCCGACACTGAGTGTCCAGTGTTGACCCCCGTAGGGCCATGGGTCAGTGAGAGACGTCGTGTCTCATAGTGGGATCAGTCATATGGTCCACTCTGTGCATTGGCTGTTCAGAGTGGGGATATTGTTCGCCAGGCCTGGTGGGTCAGGTTGTGCTCCACTCTCTCTTCCTCCCCCTTCATATATTATTTTTTAATACAAAGTAATCTGATCTGAGGACATAGCGATTTGGTTAGTCATTGTGGTTAGGTGTAATCGAGTTGATTTCAACTAAAAGACCCCATTTGAAAGAGCAAAACCCCATAAAGTTTTTTTAAGTGGCTCAAGCCACGATATGTTCAACCACCTCATATGCATGTGAAATCTAGACAAGGAATAAGGAAGACCGAAGACCTGATTACGGTACTGGTGAAGACTATGGAATGTACCATGGACTATCTAAAGAATGAAAAAATCTAGTTCCTGGAGAAAGCCCTTCATGCTTGGAAAAGTAAATGGTTGGTGGGGAAAAAAAGAGAGCCTCACAAAGAGATGAAAAAAAGAGAGCCTTATAATGTAGCCACATTGACACAGTGGCTACAATGGCCTTGAGCAAGCAACCATTGTGAGGATGGTTGGATTTGGAAGTGTTTTCTCTGTTGTACTTAGGGTCACTATGGGTTGCAAGTGACTCCACGGCACCTAACAACAAGAACAACAATCTACATGGGAGCAGACTCACCAGGCCTTTCTCTTGTGGAGCTTCTGAATGAGTTTAAATCACCAACTTTCCTTCATCAGCCCAGTGGTTGCTGGCAAGGAGCCCTGGTGACATAGCGAGTTATGAATTGGACAGCTAGCAGCAAGGTCAGCAGTTCAAACCCACCAGGCACTTCTTGGGTGAAAGAGGAGGCATTCTGCTCCCATGAAAATTGACTGCCTCAGAGTTGCTATGAGGCAGGCTTGACTCCGTGGTAGTAAGTTTGAATAGTTCCTGGCAACACATCTAGGAGCCTGTAAATTTGGATTAGGAATCACAATCCTTTTTATTTCTTACAGCAATCGGTGAAGGCACCCTGTGGTGCAAAGGTGAGGCATTTGGCTACTAACTAAAACTTGGATAGTTTAAACCCACCAGCAGCTCCATGGGAGAAAAGCCCAGATAATCTGCTCCAGTCAAGGTCCCAACGCCAGACAACACACGGGAGATTCTGGTTCTTTGTGGACAAGTCACTGTTCGGGGACACTTTTCTCATTGAGGTTTAATTTCCATACAAGAGAATGCACAGTCTGAGTTTTGGCACACATTTACACCTGCATTATCACTAATGACCTATCAAAATACCGAATATTTCCAATGGCCCAGGAAGCTTTAGATAAGCCCTTTGGGAGGTCTGGGGGGTCTGTCTTCCAGGAAAAGCTATGAAAGGTGGAGCCCACCTATTGTGTTTACTTTGTTTCAAAAGTCATGTTAACTCCAGTTTCAGCCCATTTTCAGTTGCTGGCGAGCACACAAGCAATTAGTTTTTATTTATTTGTATTTTGTGGATTTATCTAATTCTCATCAGCAGGACTTAGAGGGATCATCCAATATATATTACTCTGCCATTACAGGAATGTCTAAATCAAGTTAACCAGTTTTACTGTTGAGAAACTCGCATTTAAAAACATTCTGTTCTGTGGGTCAATCAGGAACAATTTCCTATAGACGCCACTTCTTAGCTCTGAATCTGCCCTCTAGATTTATCTGAACTTTTACCTCTACCCTTCAACTGGAATCAAGTTCTGTAGCATTTTGTGCATCTCTCTTTGTCCACAGCACCTTGCCCCATGCTTTGCACAAAGCAAATGCTCAGAACAGTCGTTCAGTTGAATCAGATTGTTTGATAACACTTCTTGTTGGTTGTCATTGAGAACCCCACCCACAACCTTTATCGTCCCTAAGCAAATTTCCCTTGCTCCCTTGACTATCCTTTACAGGATCGACAAACTGTTTTGTTCTAATAAAACCAGGGTGAAATAATCCTGGAAACTATTTTTAATTTTCTATCATTAGTTTAAATAAAGGCAGAGTATGAAATCTCTCCCATATCACAGATAGTTTGGTACTTTCAAGTTTTCCCCCAAACTTTAAACCTATGAATTCAGCTCATGCCATTCATAGAAAATGTATCCCATGTAACATGATTGGCAAAAGTGTTCTCATTATTAAATCAATCAACAAAATTAAACTCTAAGAAATTAATTTTATTTCTATTATAATTTCAAGCAAACATGTTGATACACATACTTTGGAGCATATTATATCTAAATTCTAATTTTAAGCTGCATAAGTGAGTGGGTGAATATGTGACAGATAAAGGGGAACATGAATTCTCAGTTGAGACTTTTGAACCTGAATGGAACAAAGTGCTACATCGTCAAGATTTCCTTCCAAAGCTTTCTTTATTTTGCTTTCATGTGGCTCCGCCTTAGGATACATTCCTGAATTGTTCCATTGTTTGGTGTCCAGAAACCTTTTACACTCCAAGGTAATAACATTCCGTAGTAGGATCCAGAATGGGCATGGAGTATGTTTTTCTCTTTTGTCCAAAGTTGGTGAAGGGAAGGGGCATGTGGGAAGTTGTGCTTTGAATCAATCACTCCATGCTTTCTTTCTAAAGTTATACAGACAAGGCAATGTTTTCAAGATGTTGGGTCACCTCATTTTCTCCTATTATTAGGCCAGCCTAAGTTTCTTGTTTCCTGTGTTTGTTCAAGTTGACTAGAGAAACAAATTCATAGACACTTATATGTGTATAAGAAAGAGTTTTATATAAAGAGCAAGTGTATCTTAAGAAAACATCCCAACCCTGTTTAGATCAAGTCCATAAGTCTGATATTAGCTTATATGTCCAATACTAGTCTATAAATTCTTCTTCAGATTCACGCAATACATGCAATGACGCTGAATGCAGGAAGATCACAGGCCAGTGGGTGGAAAGTCTTGTGGATCCAGTGGTGGTGGAAGCATCTCAGCACTGGCGTGGGTTTCCATTTGGCTCCTCCAGTTCCAGGGCTCTGGCTCCATCAGCATAGCTCCATGTGTCTTGTCAACAGGAAAGTCTCACAGGGAGACAAGCAGAGAGAGTGTGTGTCCCGCCTCCAGGGAAGAAGACAGGAATTCCCAGAATCCTCAGGAGAGGGCCATGCCCATACAGAAGCCTCATTGGCTATGACCTGATTGACAGGCTGGACTCCACCCCTTCGCAAGTTGACAGGAGATCAAGTAACTGCCACAGTTCCATCTTATGTCCAATAGGAAAAATCTATGGAATCCAGAGACTAGACCAAAGATAGGCTTTCCAATCTGTCAAGATAATAGAACATTAGAAATTTCTTGGCTAGGCTGTTTCTTTACCTACATTTTGAAAAGCTTAAAATACTCACTCTGAATGATCATTTCTATTTTGCTCATTTAAACTATAGTTGGGTGATTTAGCTTGTGTGTGTGTGTTGGGTGGGTGTGGGTGTGGTATTAGTCTCAGTGCATTTTTAATGATCTAACAATATTTTGCTCATTACCTGGGGTGAATTTTTAATTTGGATGCACTTTTTCCTGAAATTTAACACACCAAACACCTTCGCTCATTTGCCCCCCACCGCTCAATGGGTTTGAACTCAAGAAATGCAAAGTAATTTAAAAATAAGCAAGGGACTTGGAGAGGCAAGCTTTCCCTGCCAAAATTAATAATAGGAAAAAAATGGCGTAGTGCATTAAAAGCCAACTGCTAATGCTCAGACATCTGGTACCCTCCATTTGCCCAGCGCATCTGCAAACCTGAAAATACCCACAAAGGCCTCTAGGAGTGAGCAGTGGTGTGCTCTGGAAGATCCAAACCTGGAAGGTTATGGAAGGCATGAGGCAACCGATTCTTCCCTCGGACAAAAGAGCACATGCGGCATAGTAGGTCCTCAGAGGTGATAAAAGTCAGCCAAGAGAACGCGAACACCCAGAAACCCAGAGGAAGTGAGTGAGGGTTGAAAACAGAAGAGGGAGCGAAAAAAGGAAAAAGGAAGCAACTTGGAGAAAAAAAAAAGGTGGGGAAAGGTGTCTTTCTGAGGATCTTTCTCTTCTTAGCTGACTCTCTACCAATTATGATGTCCTTCCCCAGGGGTGGGGTAGGGCAGGGAGCCAGAGAGAAGACTGGAAATCTCAGAAACACTGATGATACTGAAAGAGATGAGACTCCTCAAGGTGAAGAGCAGGCACTTAGGGCAGCTGAGAAGACAAAACCAAGGGAAAGGGGCACTGCCCAAAGAGCAGAGCAGACAGACCAGTGCGGGCCAGCCTGACCCTGCACCCCAACTTGTCTTCCTGGCCCAGTCCTCCTCCAGCACGGAACAAACTGTAAACAATAATGATCTCAACCCGGTTCCCTGTGCCAAGAAGTCAAATGGGGTGTTCCCTTGCTTTGAATTCATTATTCAAACAATTAGGCATGCTTTTAAATAGCAAGGTGCCTGCCCTACACATTGTCCTACCCTTGGAGATGAGGTAAGCTGAACAATGGGGAGGTCTAGTGAGTTCTTGCCCTGTCAGCGAATGCCCTGGGTATGAGCACAGATCTGGAAACTGAGGAGCCTTCGCATTGACTTGTCATAAGGTCTTGGCAACTGTTCAAACCAAGTCCCATTTCCCTCCTTTGAAAAATAGGTTATTGCAAGTGCTTTATGAACTAAGTGTTGAAGAAGGAGCCCTGGCGGCGTAGTGAGATGCTCACCACAAGGTCAGTGGCTCAAACTGACCCACCAGTTGTTCTCTGGGTGGGAGATATGAGACTGTCTGTTCCTATAAATATTTACAGTCTCAAAAACCCATAGGAGCAGCTCTACTCTGTCCTATTGGATTGCTACCAATCAGAATTCACTCGATGCCAGTGAGTGTGGAGTGTTTGGAAGGATGTCCCTTTGAAGAATAATGTGCACCTGACCCAAGCCACAGTATTTTCAATGGCCTCATATGCATATGAAACTTGGACAATAAATCAGGAAGATCAAAAAGAATTGATGTCTTTGAATGATAGTTATGGTAGTTACATAATTTCATGTCAACTTGAAGATATATAAAAATGTAATGGTGGGCTTTAGCCGGTCACTCAGGTCACAGCCTGATGGTGACTCTTTGTGGCCATGGACTTCTCATAAGGAAGGTTCTGGGAACACCCCCCTCCCCCCATCTCTCTGCCTTCACCTTCCTGCTGGCTGACCCTGGTTGCTGTCAGAGTCACAGCCGTTGGATCCACATGACTTTGTACCCACTAGCCTGCGATCTTCCTGCATTCTGCATCATTGCACGTGGCTGCAGGAATCTGAAGAGGGACTTATGGACTAGGGTCAGACTTAGGGACTTGAGTTGGACTGGGCTGGGAGATTTTATCGATATATAATTATTTCTTGATATAAAGCTCTTTCTTACACATACATGAGTGTCTCTGGATTTGTTTCTCTAGTCAACCCGACCTAACACAATAGTGTTAGTGGAGAATATTGAAAACACGTACGACTGTTGGAAGTACAAACAAATCCATCTTGGAAGAAGTACAACCAGAATGTTCCTTGGACGTGAGGACGGGGAGATTTCGTCTCACATACTTTGAGTTTGCTATCAGGAGAGACAAGGCTCTGGGAAAAGGACCTTGTGTTAGGCAGGGTTCTCTAGAGAGATAAAACCAAATTGCTGATAATTCAATATATTTATTTATAAAGATAATTAGATATATAACAAGAAATGAACTGTTAAATCATATATAGATAAATATATAGTACAAGAAAGAAACAGTTAAATTATAAAACACTACAAATGGCTCAATTCAACTCACTGCCGTGAGAGAGTTGTGAAAGACTAGCAGTCCTTCCAGTCCAGTCTGCTGCCAGATCTTCCTCTATTTATAGAGAGAGCTAGGCTCTGTCAGCACAGCAGCCAATCAGAAGGCAGGTCACCAACTGCCAGCCAGGTCACCAACTGCCAGTCCCCAGCTCCAGCGATGTCTTAAAGGGACCTCAACTTACAGTGACACAGTCCACAGGCTAGGCGTCCCACAGGTAGTGTAGCCTTTAAATTGAGGCACAGGACAAGCAAGGCAGCCGCACACTGGTCCGATGATCAAAGAGCGAGAGACAAGAAAGGCGAGACTCACCAAGGCATTTATCTCTCTGCCCTTCAGTTAATCCCACTTATGCTTATCGGCCAGGCTGGAACAATAAACTATCTCAGACCTCATGCCTGGTCAAGTGGAGGGTTCAAGAAAAAGAGAAGGACCATCAAGGACATAGAGCGGTACAGTGGCTGCGATAATGAGCTCCAGCATGGTGATTGTGAGGGTGACTCAGGACCAGGAAGCCATGTGTTCTGTTGTGCGTAGGGACTAATTTCTACCTCACAGGCTTCCAATTAGATGGCCCTTACCAGTCACAAGAATGGGTGAAAACAAGATAAGGTTTTCTGTTCTCTTTATCCACCATGGCCCCTGAACCCACCCTCTACCATGGAGAGGGAAAAGGGGAGGGGGATCAATACAGTAAAGAGAAGAAACTTTCAAGACCCCAAATCAAACCCATTGTTGCTAAGTCAATTCCAACTCATAGTGCAGAATAGAACTCTCCCCTAGGGTTTCCAAGGTTGCAGTCTTCGGAAAAGAAGACTGGTCCATCCTTAGCACATGCCGTGACTGGTGAGCTGGTACCACCCATCTTTTGAGCGCTTCACCATTGTACCACTAGGGCTTCGTGAAGAAACCTTCTCAGCCTAATAATGCCTGAGGTCATAGGCAGAGCAGTCCGCAGTAGCAAGAAAGGGATGTGTTAGGCTTGCTGAACCCCGAGCAATGTGCAAGGCTGAAACATTTCTCAGTATCTCCTTGTAAGGGCCAGAGCGGGAGCACTGTGCACTTCTCTTCCCAGGATGCAGTCATTCACTCCCGCGTCATTTAGTGAGGCTCATCGCTGTTGCTGGCATCCTTTCAGGCTAACAGTGAAGAAAGGAAACGCCTCTGCTCTCGTGCGCTTTCACGACATTGTAGTTGAAAGCACGTCAGAGACTGAAGGGTGAAGTGAGAAACACTGGCCACCACGTTTGCCATGTGGGTAGTGTTGTTGTTAGGTGCCACCCAGTGGGTTCCAACTCCGAGTCACCTAATGTACAGCAGAATGAGCGGTGCCCTGCCCCCCATCCTCACAATCGTTGTGTTTGAGCCTATTGAAGCCACTGTGCCAATCCATCTCCCTGAGGGTCATTCTCTTCTTCACCGACCCCCTACTTTTCCAAGTGTGATCTCCTTCTGCAGGGACTGGACCCCTCTTGAGAAAATGCCCACAGTATGTGAGACCAAGTCTGACTATCCTTTCTCTAAGGAGCATTCTGGTGCTACTTCTTGCAATACAGACATGTTCATTTTTCTGACAGTAGCTTGGACGTCTAAATATTTTTCACCAGCACCATTATTCAAAGGCCTCGGTTCTCCTTCGGCCTTCTGTGTTCATTGCCCAGCGTTTACACGCGGGGTGGGGGGTGGGGGTGGGGTGGCTATCTTCCAGCATCACAGCAATGGGTAAAGCACCACAGAATGGCCACCCAACCGGCAAGTGGTGCTATCCTATGGGAAGCACTCAAGAAGTATGAGGGGGATTCAAA
The DNA here is from genome assembly GCF_000313985.2 of Echinops telfairi. NCBI lineage: Eukaryota > Metazoa > Chordata > Mammalia > Afrosoricida > Tenrecidae > Echinops > Echinops telfairi. Next base: position 79,925,389 of record NW_022111373.1, on the reverse strand, counting down.
CCGTTTGTGGAAAAGTGGAATAAAATGATAATGAAAAAATGTCACAAACTGTCTGTGGCCCCTCAGGCTATTGTGGAGTCCACTCCCCCTGGTGGAGGCAGACTAGTCAATCCCATAGAAGCTAACTGTCGGGCGTGGCTTCGGAAACACCTGAGTGCATTCAGATCCCTAATTTTTTGCCTACTGGTAGAGCTGTTAAGAAAAATCAGTGTGTTTGAGCTCTAGTGCTCGCAAAGAAGATTGAAAGTACCACGGATGCCAAAAGAACAAACAAATCTGGAAGAAGCACAGCCAGACTGCTCCTTAGAGGCAAGGATGCAAAACATGGTCTCACATATTTTGGACACGTTGTCAGGAAAAAAGCAGTCCCGGGAGAAACACATCGTTCTTTGGAAAATAGAGGGACGCCGGAAAAGAGGAAGCGCTTTGATAAGGTGGACTGCCACAGTGGCTGCATCGATGGGCTCAAACACAAGAACAATGGTGTGGTGGCGCAGGACTGGCATGAGCTTCCTTCTGTCACGCATATGGCTGCTAGGAGTCACAACAGACTCAAGGGCGCTTACTAACAGCAGCAACAATAGAGAACTTAACTATTTTGCTGTTCCCCTGCACCCTCATCTCATGAATTATCAAAAAGCTCTAAATACTGTTGTTAGTATTCTCAACACAGTTGAAAAATCAAATTTGGGATTATTACAATAATGTTCTTGAAGCCCCCCCCCCCCAACCACCATGTATAGCTGTTTCTCACCTAAAAGCCAGACGCACCTCCAGCTCACACTTTCTCCAGGATCCTCCTTGGCACCTTTACACCCATCTGCATCACCCAACACCCAGTGGGCTTGGTCTTTTGGGTTTTTGTTTTCTTTCTTATCTTTCCCTTCCTCTGCCTTCTGACCGTTTTTTTTTTCTTTCCCAAACATCAACACCATTGTAACAGTTCTGCTGAGATTAGGGATGGAGGCACAGGAAGCCAAAGCTCTAGGGCTCATTAAAACACGAATAATGGATGGTCTCCCCTTGTCCTATCCTAGCACCAAGGAACCACACTTCAGGGGTCTCCAGCTCTTGGTAAATTGTCATACAAAGAAGTGCCTTCAAAGGCTTATCCTGAGACCTAATTTCTACCTCGCAGGCTTCCAGCCAGGTAATTCTCCCAGGGTCCACCCAGCCTTCACTGCTAAAATTGCGACCTGCCACATACATCACTCTGTAAAAAAATTACTTTCAATGGTCAGTCTTTATTTTTCTCTTTCTCCGAGGATGTGAATTCGTGCCAGGGCCAAGTTGTTTGTTTTACGCACTAGAACACGGCCTGGCCCCTGTTAGACACTCGGCCAAAATCTGTTGAGTTAAGGAACGAACACTTCAGAGGCAAGAGCTCCTTTATATCCACCCAGCAGGGGCCTTGTTGCCCAGAGCACAGGCTCCACAAGGCAAAACCAGACCAAACCTGAGCTCGGAAAGCTCCATTTTTCTTGCAAGCTGCAAAGCGTGGGAGGTGGGAGAGGGCTCCGGCTCTTTTCCCCACCTGGGGAGGTGGAGGCAGTATGCTGAGCCTCAGGCTAGCTCAGCTCACCACTAGCTTTGCATGTCTCCAATTCTTTTGGCAGCCCTAATCCTGTGTGCTTGCTCCTTGGACAGCGTGGCCACTGTGAAGAAATAAACAGACGGAGGGCAGAATGCAACACAAACCGTGGTTTTCGGCAGAGGGGACTACAGCCTAATGAAATCCGTGTAAGAGCGTGCTGGCAAGTGCACTACCAGAGGCGAGGTGGGCAGGCTGCCATTGGGCTGCTCAGGGCGCCTCCACCTGCCTGTGACTGCAGAGCAGGAAGGGTGAAGGGGACAGCTGCCCCCTCCCAACGCGCCCATCCCCACTCCCCTAGGTGGGAAAGGTCATGAGTTCTGGGCCTGCTGCTGCCGGCGGCCATGGCTTGAAGAGCAGCAGGCAGTGATGGGAGTTGGGAGCGGACACCCAATCACTAACCCGGAGCCCTGGGGGAAGAGAGCAAAGAGGGGGTCAGCAGGGTGCCCAAGGGGCTGCAGTGGGTTGGGGTTTCACCCGTGGGCTTGATCCCCTACAAAACTATCTTCTGCACTTTGCGCCACCCCACCCCCCTTTTTTCCCCACTTCTCCAGAAGCCAGGGCTTTTGAGCAGGCCCAAGCTGAGGAGGAGGCTCCCAGTTCTCTGCTCATTCCCCCTAGTAACCTAGTTGTGACCCGCTAGGATTTGTTCAACTCCCTGCACTCCTTGCCCCCCTTCAGCCCACTGTTCCCCACTAAGGCCTTGGGTTGCTAACTGCAAGGTCAACACTGAGACACTGAACAGGAGATAGGACTGAGACAAAGAATGTGAGGTTGAGAGCGGCTTCATGAGGGAGGGAAAGAGCTCCGGGGAGGAAAGGGAGAGCAGAGAGAGGGACAGGAGCATCTTGAGCTCCTGGGTGGTTTTGAGACCCAACAAGTGAGGTCAGGGAAGTCGCAGCTTGTCCGTGAGGCTGTGTGAGCTATAGAGGGCTTGAGCTAGGGAGGTATACGCTGACAACAAGAACCGATTACATGGAACTGTGTGTGACCTCCTCCCTGGGGGACAGACAACCAAAAAGTGGATGAAGGGAGACGTCGGACAGGGCAAGATATGACAAAATACCCATTTATAAACTATCAAGGGTTCATGCGGGAGGGGGGAGCGGGGAGGGAGGGGAAAAATGAGGACCTAATGTCGGGGGTTTAAATGGAGAGAAAATGTTTTGAGAAACGATGTACAAATGCGCTTTACACAATTGATGTGTGTATGGATTGGGATAACAGTTGTATGATCCCCTAATAAAATGTTAAAAAAAAAAAAAAGAAAAGAAAAAAAATAAAAAAGAAAAAAAAAAGATTAGAAAAAAAAAAGGGGAGATTCTTCGCTTGCAGCTGCAGGACCTTGAGTCAGGATGCAATCTGTGGGAAGTGTCTTTGTTGTTTGCCAGCCTACTCCCTGGAGTGCCGGGACAGGGGCTGCACAACCTTGGTCTGGAGAGATAAGCTCCTTGGAAGGGTGGGGCAGAAGATGCAGACTTCAATAGGTCATTTATCCTCCCGAGAGAGGCTGGAAACGGGGGCCTTGAGGTGCTATCTTCCTGAGGAGCCAGAGAGGAGATGGGGGCTGCCTAGTCCGGACCCAGCCCAAACACTAATCGCAGGGTCAGCAGTTCAAAACCACTCTGCTGGAGAAAGACAAGGCCTTCTGCTCCCCAAAAGAATTGCAACCTGTGAAAGCCAGAGGGGCAGTGCTATGCTGTCCTGTTATTGGATGGCCAGGAGTCAGAAGAGACTGCAGGTGGGGTTGGCTGGGCCGAGCCTGCATCCCCACCATTGGGAGTTCTCCAGGTCTTTCATCTCTCAGCAGGGGTGCTATCTCCTCCCCGCCTCCCAGCCAAGAAGCTGTAAAACACATAAAAAACCATTCGCTTGTTTGCATAGACCTTGTTCTGATCATAAAGTGCCTCTGTAGTTTCTGTTGTGTGGAACTCAAAGAAATCACTCTGCCTGGCCAATACCCTGTTTCCCCGAAAGTAAGACATCCCCCAAAATAAGATCTACTTACAGTTTTGCCTCTCGCTGAAATATAAGGCCCCCCCCCAAAAAAATAAGGGTTTGGATTGTTATGATGATGTTCCAGAAGATGATGACATGACTGTCATTGAATAAATGAGTAAATGTACCACAGATTGTTGTACATGGAAATAATGGTAGTAACAAGAAATTCTTGATACTGTAGGATTCAGTGTGTCTGGTTATGCTGGTTTGTGATGACAACTACTACCATACCGTATACAGGTAATAAATTTCCTTTTTTGTTGTTCAACAATAAATGTATACCGTATTCTTCTTCATGGAAAAATAAGACATCCCCTGAAAATAAGACCGAGCATTTTGTGTGGATTTTCCCCTAGGTGTTTAATGAGTGTGTCTGCTTCTTTTCCAGCCCCTTTATTGTGGCCCTGCCAACTGATTTCCGCTGACACAGGCATTTCAGGGAGACAACACCCCTTTGTTCCTAATGTAGCAACCTTTGAATTCCTCTGCCCGCCGTCCTTCTTCACCCGTTTAGACACTAACCATTCCTCGCATGACATCATACTTCTGTGCAAGCGTCACTTAGAACTCCTGGACAATGCTTATGATGATGGGGTTTATTAGGGAAGCTAGTGGGTTATGAAGGGGTTCTTGTGTCTGAATCTGTTCCCTTTGCCAGCCTGCTGACAGGAATCCAACTGGTTGCTCCTCATTTCTGAAAAGACCTCAGGCTAAAGCTACTTCAGCTGGGTCCTGTACTGAAGGTCAGTTCTCCTGTGCAGTTGCAAACTTGCCTCTGGAGACTTTGCCAGTGCTGTATATTAGATATTTATTAGCTATTTTATATTAAATATACTAGATATTTTCCTCTATAGCTCAACTGAATTTTACAAGTAAAATGTCCGGCTACTGTAGCATGTAGTGATCTATTACTCCCGCCACGCTTCCCACACTAGTTATTCTCCTCTGTCCAAGGACTCGGCATTTCTCCTTTGCCTGGAATCTGTCCCTAGTCTTGGAAGAGTTCCTGTCCCTCCCCACCTTTCAAATGGTACCTCTTGGTCCCTCTGAAGAGAAGCCTTCTTTGACTCCTTATTCCAAAGAGCTTTCCATGCACAGATATCACCCACACACTACCACCCTACTGTTCTCGCTGTCCCAGCCCACTGTTTGCCTCCTGGTTCCCATCCCAAGACGTCCTCTTCCTGCTTCTTGTTTCCAGACTCTGTCCTGCCCCCACAGCACTCTAAGTATCAGGAAACAGAGATCATGCCTGCATCCCCGTCCCTGCAGCAGTACCACCTCCTATCCCATAGTAAACCAGTTGTCCTTGAACCAGACTCATGATGACCCCCTGTATCTCATGGCAGAACTGTGATCCACGGAGTTCTCAATGGCTGATTTTCCAAAAGTAGATCACCAGGCCTGCAGCACCTCTGGGTGGACTCAAACCTCCTAGTAACAGCTGAGTAGGCTCACGATTTACACCACCTAAGGACTTTCACCACCCATGCTGTTAGGTGCCATCAAGTCAGCTCCAAGCCGTAGCATCCCGGTACTGAACAGAACCAAACACTGCGTGGTCCTGCGCCATTCTCACAATGGTTCCTATGTTTGAGCCCATTGCCGCAGCAAGTGTCAGTCCATCTCAATGAGGACCTTCCTCTCTTTTGCTGGCCCTCTACTTTACCAAGCATGACGCTCTTTCTGTGACTCTTTATAGGCGTAAAAAGCAGTATCCTTCTCACTTGGAGTGGCGGTGGTTTCAAACTGTGGACCAGGTGGTTAACCACCCAATGTATAACCACTACACCGCGGGCCTTCAACCACACATCGTAACACTTGACAAACAGTGACGGAGAGTGGATGAATGTCAACATCTCAAATCTAAAAATATAATAAAAACACTTACATACATTTTCTATGGGCTTTCCTGTCTAGAAAAATTAAAGGCAAAGGAGGGCATCTGAATAAAGAGCAGTAAGAGAACAGAAGCGTGTATCACAACTTCCCTGTACTAGGTTTCGCATCAACTTGACTGGGACAGGAGTTTCAGTGGTTTGGCAATTAAAGTCTAGTCATCCCCCTTGATATGACCTCATACAATCTAATCAAATCCATAACGGGATCTGTGCTGAGCAACCAAGTAATTGTAGGAAGATTAGGGTGGAGTGCAACCCCCTTATTCCGGTCACAGCCCCGGTGCCATTGAAAGGAAGTTTCCTCAGAAGCATGGCCTACTTCACATGTAAGTGAATGCTGTGGGAAAAGCTTGCTTGCTTTTTTTCTGGATCTGGCACATTGAACTCTTGAGTCAACAGCCTGTCATATTCTAAGACCATCACCAGCCTGCCGTCTGACCTATTGGCCATGGATTCATCTGCCTTTATACTCACCAGTAAATCTTCCTACCGATCTTGGGTCTATCAGCCCCCAAGCTATTTGAGTCAGGAGAAGCCTCCAGTGTAACAGACTTGGAACCTGCCTGCCTGTACTTGCCCATGTCTACCACTGTGTGATCCATTTTCTTGATATAAATTTCTATCTATATATACATATAGAAGCTACACTGGTTTTGCTGCTCTAGAGAATCCAGCCTAAGACATTCTATAATTTCCTAGTGTGTGGCTGCCATTATTAAGGTTCACACAGAGACTGGGCAAAAGAATGAAGGTGGAGACTTGGACAAAGCATGTGTATAGTCCATGCAATATCTTGGGACTACATTTCCCCAAGTCCCTTGCTACCCCGAGAGGAAGTTCCCCCACCAGTGAAATCTTCATGTGATTCTCTTGTGCACAAATGCTCTAAAGGCTGTGTATGCAGGAGGGAAGCAAGAAATACCAAGACAATCCATACTGACTGGGGAGGGTTTTCTTCCTCCCTGGGAGCTTCTTAATATAATTCTCTTACAATACCCTCTGTCTTCCAAAAGTAAATCTTTCTTTGGGAAGCCAATGTAAATCTTAGTAACAATACCAAGTTTAAGATTATAAATGTAACATTTCCATCTTAAATGTGAAAATCAGTAGTTATAGAGAAATTGGTAAGTACTGAAGTCATCAGAAGGGATTATGAGTAAAATAAAGTACAATATGGCCTTTTTATTTCTAGAAGACAGAGGGGGAAAACTTTGCTGAGCTCAGTTCTAAAAATCTCCTGATCTTTCTTCTCTTTACTATTTTTGACATTTTGATTTTCAGACATTAAGTGATCTGTTAGCTTCCAATTGAACTACTATCTCTGAAGAGTATCTCGAAAGTTCATGGAAAAATGGAATTGAAAAACAAAGGGAATTTTCCATAAACTTTTTGAAGCCCCCTAGTATACTCTATGTGCCTCCATCCCCTCCCACCCACCTTAATGAATAACTACTAGAGCAAGAGGGACTTTGAAAATAATCATATTCATTCCTTCCTTTTGTTGAAGAGGACAAAGAAACACAGACCACACTCTGAGAAAATGTTAGGTCCTCGTGGATCCCATATCTTTTAACTTCCCAACTGAACACCCTCCACTCCTCCTCCATGCTCAAGTCCATGCACTTGATCTTTCCCCTCTGGATTCACCAGGGCCTGGGTCCATGTTCAGGAGGCAGCTAATCAGCTTTGAAGGCAAGAACGCCCTTTCCTGGTAGCATGAAATGAACTGCTAGCAAGGCCAGACAGAATATTTCCAACCAAAGAATTCTCCCATTCCCAAAGATAGTTCCTTTGCCCCTTTGTCAATCTGGGCTTATGCCTAAAGTCTGACCAGCAGTGGAAGTAGGCAGGGAGTTCAGGAGAGCCCCACATTGTACAACCTGGTCATCAGAAGCCCTGCATTTCTCTCTGGAACATCCAAGACCAGAGCAGTCTCTTCATCTCTCGCCCCTACCCTACAAGGAAAGGGGCTCCTACAGGTGAGTTGGGTCTAAGTCTTAATGCCCTAGGGGTTGAGGAATGCCGATATCCTCTTTCTCATTGACACCAGTCCAGAACATGGCTGTGGGCCACACCGTCTGGGGCTAGAACTAAGTAGGACAGTTTTGCTCCTCTCTCCTTTCTTTTTATTTCAGCCTTAGAAAGTAAGATATGTTTGAAAAATCCTTTCCTCCCTAGAAACTGTATTCATTCAATAACAATTCCCATGAGTGGTTTATCTATTTTCATATAGTTCTGCTAGATTTCTCAGGTGGGAAATGCCTTGGTCCTTCACTCCAAAGCCTGGTTTATGATCCAAGTGGGTTTTATAAAGGGTAGAGAAGTTTCAGGTTTCACAGTTAACTGAACACAGGCACCCTCATGGTACTACATACCTGAAAGAGAGACCACGGCACAGCCAAGCAGAAGGCAGAGGAGCAGTGGGGACAAAAATGAGGGCGGCGGTCTCCAGGTTCTGGCCTTTGCGGACCTTCCACTGGGAGGCATGCCCAATGGTACTAGTTAACCCCATTGGCTGAATTAAACCCATCTGGCCTAGATTGGGCCAATGCAGGTGTACCGCCCCTAGGTGTACTGCCCCTCCACCCCCACCCCATGGCTTGGGCCTTGCATTGGCGCATGCCCAGTAGACACCCCTGGTCCCTGTTCTACTACCTAACAGTTCCATTTAGGGCTTGGGTGTAGGAGTAGCCAGCCCCCCACAACTAATCACAGGATTGGTAGGCACAATTGTAAGGTTAAGATATATAAAGATTATAGTAAAGTCATAGAGAAATGGGAGAGATTGGAGAGAGAGAGTAAAATAAAGAAGTCAGACACATTTCATGGTAGCATGCTCATCTCAGCTCCTCTTGGTGGTACACGTGGAGGTGGGGGATGAGCAGGCAGGAGAGAGCTCTCATGAGGTTTTATTTCTAACCAAAGCTTATATATCTTTGGGGGCATGCAAGCCCTCTGATTCCAGATAATAATGTACATCATGAGAAGGGGTTGTAACATAGGTGATACAAGCAATAGGAGGGGGATGACCTAGGGGTGTACACGAAATAGTCCAGGGAGGGAATAGGGGTACATATGTGGCAAGAGGGTGGACCCTAGACTCAGTCTAGTAGCCTAAACTTAGTCATCCTTGAGTGGTCCTGGGCTTGCTTTTGGGCACTCCTTCAAGGGAGCAATATCAGAAGGGAGTGGGCCCTACTTTGGGTGAGTCAGACTACAGTCTGGTCGCTCTAGATACCCTTAAGGGGAATAACCTCTGACCTTTCAATGACCTAGTGTACAGTCATTTACCATTTGTAGCAAGCAGGGTCTTGGGTTTGGCATATATTTGGGGGAGACAGCTTGGGAGAACACTTTCTGTTTCCCACACTTGGGGGGGATGTTGATATGTGCTAGCAAGTCAATTCTAACTCAAGAGTCTACTCCATCATTTCGGTTGTCCGATTTGGAGTTGCTTTTGGCCAGGGACAAGAGAAAGGAGGGTGTTCTGATTCTAAGCTAAATCAGGACCTCTTTTTTCTTTATCTTTTTCTTTTGTCATTCTAATTCATCCACTAACTATAATCAGTACTGGATGTTCATTGATTTTAATTTTATTGTTATTGTCATGGAATGGTCATAAATCATATCCCACTGCACAAAAGTCAGCTCTAACCCACTAACAAGTCGTCCAACTTTAGCAAAAGCAGAGACCAGAACTTAGAAGTGCTGTAAGGAATCTCCCATGCTAACTAACCTCCAGAGCCTTTTGAGGGGCAAACAATGGGAAGTAGCCCTTGATGTGTGAAGAGGAGAAAGCATTTTGACACACAAAAGAGAAATTGTCTATTTTTCCCTGTAGCATTTCCTTATTAGTTTGATACCTGTATATTGTTATCTGCAGTTGACATTTATTGAGAAAGAAAGAGATAAAAACTTTTTAATTTTAAAAAATCATTTTATTGGGGGCTCGTACAACTCTTATCACAATCCATACATCCATCCATTGTGTCAAGCACATTTGTACATTTGTTGCCATCATCATTCTCAAAACATTTGCTTTCTACTTGAGCCCTTGGTATCAGCTCCTCATTTCCCCCCCCCTCCCCGCTCCCCCTTTCCTCATGAACCCTTGGTAATTCATAAATTATTATTATTTTGTCATATCTTACACTGTCTGATGTCTCCCTTCACTCACTAAAACGCTGTAATTCTTATAACTCCTGTACATCCATGCAGCACCCAGATAGCTTTGATGACTGCGAGGACGTCTTTAGAGGACTGGCCCTTTATTACACTCAGTAATCTGTCTCTCCGAGTGTCTCTTGATCAGACTCAGTCTCTCCAGAGCAACGACTCCACATTTGGAGATAACTATTATAGGTTGTTAATGTGTGGGATTAGGAGCCCTGGTGGTATTGTGGTCACTCATTGGGCTGCTAACCTCAAGGTCAGCAGTTTGAAACCACCAGCCACTCAGCAGGGGACAGATGAGGCTCTCTACTCCTGTAAACAGTAACAGTCTCTGAAACCCACAGGGTCAGTTCTACTCTGACTTAGAGGGTCAATATGGGTCGGTACTGACTCGATGGCAGTGAGTTTTTTTGTTTTGTTTTGAATCGTGGGCTTTATTATTGTTGTCTTTGATAAACCAAAACCCAAACCCCCTGCTGTCAATTCATAACAAGCCTGTAGGACAGAGCAGAACTGCCCCATAGGATTTCAGAAAAAAATTTTAGATCATTTTATTAGGAGCTCATACAACTCTTATCACAATCCATACATACATCCATTGTATCAAGCACATTTGTACATTCGTTACCCTCATCATTCTCAAAACATTTGCTCTCCACTTAAGGCCTTGGTATCAGCTCATCATTTTCCCCTTCCCTCCCCGCTCCCCCAAGGTTTCAGACATTTTTATAGGCACAGACAGCCTTCATCTTTCTCCTGCAGAGCAACTGATGGGTTTGAACTGCTGACTTTGTAGTTAGCAGACTGCTGCCTCCTTGTTGTTTTGACAGGAGGGTTATTTATTTAAGATAAGAGTCCACTTTTCATTTTGTTGGGTTTCTGGGATGGTTTTCCTCGGTTCTGGTTTCCCAACACTGGAAGAATCCATGCAGCAGAAGCACTTCTGTAATCCAAGTCACTTTTCTGAGGGAAAAGGGAGCTTGGGGTAACACAGTCTCACATCATATATGTTATCCCTGAACAGTGTGCAAGGCAGCATGGAGGGGTGGCGGTGGGGTGGGGGCTGTGGGAGGGTTCATGACCGAAAACTGCCACTTTGGAGGTGCACAATAACCACATGGAAAATGGGGGCCCAAACCGAGTAGAGAAGCAGAGCTCTAGAGAGAGTGCGAGTCCTAGGGCACGCAGGCGAGATCCCACCTTGGACCTGAAAGGAGAGCGTGGCTGCCCACAGTTGTGCTATTTATCCCTTCCTAGCCCCACTTGTGTGTGTGCCCAGGTTGACCTTCACCTGTGTCTAGGTGACCTGGGCCTGAGCATCCCCAGCTTTGGAACGTCCCCATAGGTGTCTAATGTGTGCCTGATTTCTTTCAAGCCCCTTTATTGTGGCATGGTCAGCTAATTTTTGTTATGTGTAGGCATTCGGTGGAGACCACCCCCTTTTCCCTAATCTTTCGGCCTATCAATTTCAGTTTCTAAAACTGTCGATGTCTGAAGCTATAGTTTCCTACAAGAGTACATTTCAGGTACTTTTAGTGATGCCATAGGAGCCCAGGTCTCATGGTGGTTATGCACCGTAAGGCCAGCAGTTCAAAACCACCAGCCACTCTGCAGAAGAAATACAGGGCTTTCTCCCCCCATGAACAGTTACAGTCTTGGAAACCCACAGGGGTAGTTCCACCTGCCCTAATGGGTCACTATGATTCAGCATTGATTCTATGGCAACGAGTTTTGGTTTGGTTTGGTTTTTAGTGACGTCATCATCTTTAGTTTTCACAAAGCTGTAAGTTAGGTCTAACTCATTTTCTGTACTTCTCAACAGAAGATTCCCATAAGAACTTAGTTGTGGTCAATTCCAGCTTAACATTTAGTTATCAATTCAAGAAATTCTGGACATGAATTTCAGTCAAGATGGTGCTGTAAGTTCCAATTTGGGGTGTTTGTTTGTTTGTTTTTCTTTGGTCCCACAGACATAGTAGCGATAGAGGAATGCATGAACATGTACATAAATATCACTACGCACTGTAATCAGAAGAGAATGCAAAAAGTCGAAAGTAGACCTAAAGCTGTTTCAACCAGAAGGAAAAGAAAATGATGAGTTCTGATTTCTACAGGGTAGTATGACGCAGAACATACCAGAAGAGGTGTGGACAGAAGCCAGACCTTGGGCTACTTACCCATCCACAGCCCATGAGATAGGCAGCCAGATTTTGGACCATCTAACCCTGCCCCAAGCACAGGCACCACCCCTCTGTTGGAGGAAGCTGACACGTTGCTATGATACCGTGCAAGCTTCTGTGGTGTTTCCAGGCTGAGGCATATTAGGAAGAAAGGCCTCCACAATCAGCCAATGAAGACTCCTGTCACACTGATCTGATAAGCAACCAATCATGTAGATGAAGCAGGAACAAGCAGGAAAGTGGAGCGCAGGAAGGAAGATGATCCGGGTGATCTTTCTCCCTGCGGACCCTTGGTAGCATTATGAGTTAGCATTTGGGCTGCAAACCACAAGGTCAGTGGTTCAAACCCACCAGCCACTCCGTAGGAGAAGAATGAGGCTGCAAAGACCTACAGGAAACCTGTATGGAGTCATGGTGAGTCAGAATCCAGTCAATGGCAGTGGGTTTGGTTTGGGTTCAGTGCTCTGAGTAGCATCTCTGGCAATGTCTGCATCTTCTCCATGTCCCAGATCCCACTAGCAGGCCTTCTTCCATGTTTCTAGCTCTTCCCAAGAACCTTTATTCTCCCTTTGACCCTTCACACCTAAGGTTGAAGGTCCCTACTTTTGGAAACCTTTAGGTGTCTCCTGTTTGGTTTTCCAGATCTTCCCTCACATTTCTAATGGGTCTCTGTTCAATTCCATCTGTTGGTGGCACGACTGAATCTACTGAAAATGATCGAACTGTATACTTCAAATAGTTGGGTTGTGTGGCATGTGATTTAGGCCTCAATAAAATTGTAAAGAACAAAATTAAATAACTTTTATTTATTAACTGGCAACACACTATTTTTTTAATTTAAAATTTTTTTTAAAATACCCTATATTTTAAAATGATCCCAGACTGGCTTGGAAGTTACTAGGTGGCCAAGGGAAAAAGTTTAATTTAAACTCAAAGACTCACTGCTACCAAGTCAACACTGACTCGTAGCATCCCGATTAGACAGGGTAGAACTACCCCTGTAAGTTTCCAAGATGGTAACTGTTTACAGGAGTAGAAAGCCCTGACTTTCTCCCACTGAGCAGCTGGTGGCTTTGAACTGCTGACCTTGCAGATCACAGCCCAACACATATCCACTATGCCACCAAAAGTATGGTTTAATTTGTTTAATTTGAGAACATGCACCTTGCATATCATGCTTTATTAGTAGTTACATTACAGTTTTTTTTTCCGATTTCAATTGCAAATTGATGAAATAAAATCTCCTAGGGCAAACCCCAGTGCCACAATTCTGGAAGGCATATGTTCTCAAATTCAACCGACCAAACTCAACTTGGCAGCTATGCCAATCATTTTCAGCGGCTTCTTCCTCCGAAGTGGGACGCTGAGTCCTTTTTTGCTGTCTGTTCTTAGTCTGGCAGCTCCACTGAAACCAGTTCATTTTGGGTGACCCTGCCGGCACTTGGAATACCAGTGACATGGTTTCCAGCATCACAGCAACACACCAGCCACTACAGTACAACAAACTGACAGACAAGCTGGATTATGTGAAGAGGAGTGCAGCAGCAGGATTGGAGGGAGGCTTGTCAACAACCTGTGGTATACAGATGACACAGCCTTGCTTGCTGAAAGTGAGGAGGCATTGAAGCACTTGCTGCTGAAGAGCAAGGATTGCAGCCTTCAGTATGGATTACAACTCAATGAAAGGGAGACCGAAATCCTCATAACTGGACCAATAGGTAACATCATGATCAATGGAGAAAAGGTTGACATTGTCAAGGATTTTGTTTTGCTTGGATACACTATCCGTACTCATGAATCACAGCAGTCAAGAGATCAAAAGACGTATTGCATTAAGTAAACCTGCTGCACAAGACCTCCTTAGACTATTGAAGGGCAAGGATGTTACTTTGTGGACTAGGGTGGGCCTAACCTAATGATGTGGACATTAAATAAAGAAGACTGTAGAAGAATCAAGGCATTTGAACTGGGGTGCTTGAGAAGAATAGTGAAAGTACCATGGACTTCGAAAAGGACAAACTGATGTGTAGTGGAAGAAATAAGGTCAGAATGCTCCCGAGAAGCAAGGATGGCAAGACTTCATCGGACATGCTTTGGACGTGTTGTTAGGAGAGACTAGTGCGCATCACATTTGGTAATGTGGAAGGACAGAGAGAAAGCAAGGCCTCGAGGAGCTAGACTGGTACAATGGCTGCATCAATGGGCTCAGGCATAGGAACAATTGTGAGGAAGGCACAGAACCGTGCAGTGCTTCATTCTGCTGTGCATGGTGTTGGCTATGGGTTGGAGCCAACTCGACGACAACTAACAAGAACAACAAACTAAAATTCTTAGTTTGAATTGTGGTGCTGAAGAATATTGAACGTACCATGGAATGCCAAAAGGGCAAGCTAATCTGTCTTGTAAGAAGTACAACCAGAGTGTTCCTTAGAGGCAGAGATGGCGAGGCTTCATCTTACATACGTTGTCAAGAGAGACCAGTCCCTGGAGAAGGACATCATGCTTGGTATAGGAGAGGGGCAGCAAAGAGTAAGGCCCTTGGCAAGATGGATTGA
>NW_022111373.1:79904145-79906299 GCF_000313985.2 Echinops telfairi | reverse complement strand
GGGGGGAAATGAGGAGCTGATATTAAGGGCTCAAGTAGAAGGCAAATGTTTTGAGAATGATGATGGCAACAAATGTATAAATGTGCTTGACGCAATGGAAGGATGTATGGATTGTGATAAGAACTCTACGAGCCCCCAGTAAAATGATTTTTTTTTAAATCCATGGCTAAGGACTACTTCAGCACTCACACACTTTTGTCTCATTCTGACTGCTCTCGGCAGTGTCCTAACTCTCTAGCCAATTAGTTTTGCTACAAAATCTTTTGCTACAAGATGAGGAATTTTCATGGTACTGTGCGCACCATGATGCAGGCTGAAGTTCCAACTTGCCTAGAGGAAGGAATCCCCCAGTCCCGAGGGAGAAGAATCAGGATCAACACCAAGCAGGTTCTATGAGGTGAAGGTTGTACTTACCTCTCCTCTTCCACCTCTTTACTATTTCTGACATCAGTTAATTCTCCACCAGGGGAGTCTACTTTTCTACTTTGATCATTCACTGCAACGGCCAGCAGAGCTCACATGCCACACTCCTAGTTTTGTAGTTTAGTAGAGGAGTCACAGGCTACAGCTCAGGATCAGCATCAACCTGGGAGAGATAGAGCTGTTAATCAAAACAGGAGGAATATCACATCATTTAAGATTTACTTGTTGGAAATCTAAAATGTAACAACCCTCTCCCTTGTAGCAAAAATTCCTTTCAAGCTTAATTAGTAGATATGGGCTTCTAACTCAGAAAGGAGGTAAGCAAGGTCATTAAGATGGGTCGCCAGGCACGAAGCACCCCTCATTTAGATAATCAGCAGAGCTGTGTGCTTTGGGGGGATGGTGGTCTGGCCTTGGAAAACATATGCACTGATACTTGTTACCTGTGATCATTACAAAACCTGATTTTTGTCACATAGTTTAGGGTTTACACCTTGCTTGATTTTCAAAGCAGTTTGGAGGTAGCAAACCCTACTGTTTCCTTCTGGTTTTCCCTTGCAGAATAAACTTAACGACTTTCTCAAGTCAACCTGGTTTCTGTTTTAAGCTACCACAATGACAGGCAAGTCCAGACCTATGTTCCTGGCAACAAAAGTAGTAGAAACAGCTGCTATGAGGCGAGGAAGCACGGTAGTTAGGGGCGCGCAATGCACCCATGAAGCCGAGGACTATCCCTCCCTTATCCAGGGCATAGCCCCTCAGCCACACTCCTCCTGGCCCCTCTACGAGCCCTGCTCTCGGCCATGGGAGTGTGTACCATGGGGCGCGTGCGTGCCCTCTCAGCCATGCAGTCCTGCCTGCTTTTGACTTTTTGAACCAGCAGACCCTCCACTGCCTGGTGCTGCCAGCTCTGCCACAGGGCCCCTTCCAGACATGCTGCTGTCCTTACCATTACAGCCCCGGGTCCCCCTTAGAGCGCTCTCTTTTAGCAGCTTCCTTACCGGCGCTTCTCTATTTGCTAATGTTCTCTTCTAGCCTCTGAAAAGCTCTGTGCTGCTTGTGTATATAAACTGCTTGCCAATTTCAAGGCATAGCCCGCTTCTCCACCACCACCACCACCACCACACCCTGGACCACAAACTAACCCATCTCCTCAGTAGACTCTCAGTCACACCGTTTGCAACACAAATCCTTCATGAGATATGAAATAGAGGAATCACAGGGCAGGCTGCAGCTCAGAGCTAGACAAAAAAGTATCAAACAGTGGAGTTGTTTACCATTTACCCCGGAAATGTCAATCAAACTGGGCAAAGGTAACAAACACTCTGGGGCAGAAAACAACTTAGAGCAACCCACCTTTTCCCGCCCCAGGTCGCCTCTTCAAATAACGAAGGCAAAGGTTACCCCTGAGGAGGCTGGGGGACAGTCTCCCAGGTGTTTGTCTGAAGAACCAAGGCGAATGCCATGTAGGATGACTCATTTCACCACGCGGCTCAACAAACAACCGAAACATGTCACTGCTTGAAAGCAGTTAGGGTCTCTTCCCGGGAGGCCTCTGCGCCACTCTATTCCAGTTCCTCCCCTGCTGAAAATTTGCATTTCCCTCTCTAATTTGCATTTCCATCTCTGGTACACTGGATCTAATGCAAATTCGCAGCAGGGGCTTGAACAAGAATGAACCGGTTTGGAGCGCTGCTTCCCGGTGCTGTCGGCTTTGCTTCCTTTCTCTGC
>NW_022111373.1:79896213-79903678 GCF_000313985.2 Echinops telfairi | reverse complement strand
TAAATAAACCCGTAATTGCTTCCCTAACTGTGAATGCCTCCCACACTTGGTCTCAATCCTTTAAATACTTAGTTTAGTTCATTCATGAGTGAAGGTGGATGATTTTTGTCATTCAATGAACAGTGTGTGACGAGAAATATGCTCAACTCTTGAGGTTTCTACTACACAGTATCCGCTAAGTACGGAAGAGTGGCCGTCTATGTTTCATAGACCAGCATTGAGCGATCTGTACAGTCGTTTATAAAAATCACCAAGTCTCCTGACAAACATAGGTGCTATCTTTGGCATCATCCTGTCACTCCTTCCAGCGACCACCTCCCCCACCCCAGCTGTCCCTTACTGCAGGAGAAGTTTTGTTTCCCCAGAAAGCTTTCGCTGCTTCTCCATTCTCTCTCTTTCACTCTCTAAGGAAATCTCAACATTCACAGAGACTAAAATGGACGGCCATATGTCCCTGAAAGGAAAATCTTTTCCCAAAACCTGTCATCTGATCGGACCAAGAAGCCTTTCTTGGGAGGGAGGAGGGTGGACAGCGTGAATGGAGGAAGTTTCCTCCCCGTTTCATCCCAACCCACCCCACCCCCACCAAGAGGTAGCTAACTCCTCTTACCTTTTGGGTTTCGGCCAAAGCGCTCTTGGCAAAAGTATTCTTCAGCCATCCGCCTATGTCAGCCTCTTGTGTTCAACATTCTTATTTTGTCTTATGTTCTTCTATGTCATTTTCTTCACAGTAATGATGTCAGCTTGTAAATATAGCTTCATCTATGTCATTTGGTTGATGATGGTCTATCCGATAAGTCGGTAAGAACCGTGAGTATTTGTGTTTCAAACTATATTTCATGAAAGCAGGTGGGTAGGGTCGGTGGCGAATAAAATTAGGAAAGCTGAGTTAAGCTAAATTAACCATGTTTGTTTGTTTTCTTACTATACAACTTCTTGGATCCTTTAAAACACTAAAGTGTGTAAGGACTCCTCTAGAGTCTCCCACATGTAAAAAGGAACCCTTTTTGAGGAGCTCTGGTAACATAGTGGGTTACGAGTTGGGCTGCTAACTGCAAGGTCAGTAGTTTGAAACTATCAACAGCTCCACAGGACAAAGATGAGGCTTTGTACTTCTGGAAAATGTTAGTCTCATAAACCCACAGGGTCAGTTCTATCCTACTCGATGGCATTGAGTTACAAGTTGTTTTTGTTTGTTTGTTTGTTGGCTTTATGTTAACATCTGCAGAAGTGAATGTTTTTAGACTGTAGTCTTGGGCACGCCAGTGTACAATAAAGTTGAATGATGGCCTTAAACATTAGGGCAAAGTGGTGAATGTTACTAGCACGCAGCTTTCAAATGTCTTTGAAAGCTGGAATGAAAAACTGTGGCAAAGCTTCTGAATGAAACGTCCCTCAAGAGGAGCTAGTAGGGCCAAGAATAACTTTGCAAAAGATCCAAAGCTATGATGAGAAAGAAGGCTGCCTTACTGAGTACGCAGGTTGCAGTCTCACATCAAGTTGAATGCGTACCACGCAGCTCAAAGTGAAGACGTGATGAGATGCTCTTCAGTGCTAGCAAGGAAGAACTCACATGGTACATGCTGCTGGTACAAGAAGCCCTGGTGGCATAGTGGTTACATGTTGGGTCACTGTCTGAAAGACTGGCAGTTCAAATCCAACAGCTACTCATCTGGAGAAAGAGAGGACTTTCTACTCTTGTAAGCAATTAGAGTCTCATAAACTCACAGGGGCAGTTCTACTCTGTCCTACAGGGTCGCTGTGAGTCCACTGGATGGCTGGAAGTTTAGTTTGATATGTTGGTACAAGACAGTAGGTGACCTGGGGCCTGCTGGTTAACTTTCAGATATAACTGAACTTGTTTATGATAATGCAAAGTTATCATGAACAAGTGGGCTTAAAATAAATCACACGATGATTTTAAATAATATAAAAAATGGGTATACCCCCAAAATGGATTTTTTTTTTCAAAATTATGGTTTTTGTTTGTTTTTTTTTACAAAAGAGCTTTATCACCTTCAAAGTACTCTCCACCACATGGGTCAAATCTGAGATTCCATTCTTGGAAACATTTTTCAAACTCATCTGTTTGGACGACTGACAGCACCTTTGTCATTTTTTTTTTAATTCACCTCTTCTATGTCATCACATCGCTGTCCTTTTATGGCCCTCTTCATTCATGGAAACAAACAGAAGTGACACATAGCAAGGTCAGATGAGTAAGGTGCATGGGGCAAGAGAGACATGCTGGTTTTTGCCCAAAACTGGCATACTGAGATGGCTGTGTGAGTGGGTGCATTGTCGTGGTGCCAAAACCAGTCCCCCGTCTGCCACAAATCAGGCCTTTTGGGTCTGACACTGTTATGCCATCTTTTCAGAAGCTCTAATAGAAAGCTTAATTAACAGTCTGACCTCATGGAACTCTAAATACACTACAAGTCAACATTTTCATCTGTTCAAGAAGTTGACAGAGGTTCAGAATAAGGTTTGTCATCAATTAACAGTTCACTGTTTTTGTTATGAGAAAACCACTCGTACACTTGAGTTTTTCCCATAGTGCTATCCTTGTAAGCTGTGTTCAACATCACATCAGTTTCTGTGACATTTTTCCCAAGCAGGAAACAAAATAGCTGTGCATTGTTCTCTTAAGTCAGCCATCACAAAAAAACACATTCAAGTGAAACTGCTTTTATGAAAAAATTCACTGTGACCAGAGAGAGCCTTCCAGGTGATGCCACTGGGTGCACTACCACAGAGCAAGTTGCTCGATGCATGTCTCAGGGTGGTGTGGTGATGGGAGGGGGTGCGTACTCCGAAAGTTCTTCCCAACAGAACTTTTTTCCATTTTGGGAGGGTACCCCCTCATAAACTATTTTTAGCTATTTTTATTTTAACAAATCATTTATTAGGGACTCTCACAGCTCTTTTTTAATAAATCACTTTATTGGGGGGTCTTACAGCTCTTATAACATTCCATACATCAATTGTATCAAGCATACTTGTACATATGTTGCCATCATCCTTTTCAAAACATTTTCTTTCTACTTGAGCCCTTGGTATCAGCCAGTCTTTTTCCCTCCCTACCCCATCCTCCCACCTTCATGAGTCCTTGATAAATTATAAATTATTATTATTTTCATATCTTACATTGTCCACTGTCTCCCTTCACCTGTTTCTGTTGTTAGTCACTGTGTGTGTTTAGCTTTTGATAAAACTATTTAAATGTTTTTTAAAGAACAACATCTGGATTATTATGAGCTACTGTTTTATCTAAAAGAGAAAGATAGATGTTTGTTGAAATTACAAAGGATTTTCTCATAACCTTTTTGGAAACAGGGGTGAGGACTTAATAAGTGAGTGAAAAAATAATAAATAATAATAAATAGAGTGATGTCAAGAGGTTTCTGTGGTACAGATGATCTTTTGGAGTTAAGCCAGTGAGCAGAGATTTTATTTTTTAGTTTAAATTCACACATGACTCGTGGAAACCACTATAAGAGGAAACCTTGTTTTGAAAATCAACTAACACTTAGTTTCTTACTTCAGACCATCAATTCAGGTAACAGTGTTTATTGTATCAGTACTAGCTAAAATTTCCCCTTTTATAGATGAATAGCTTCAATCTTCTCTCCATTTATCTTGATGCTACCTTTGGAAAGATTGAATTTTTCAAGGATTTTTTTATTGTTGCTTAGATCCACAATCAATGCTCATGGAAACAGCAGTCAAGAGAGCAAAAGAATCAATCCATAATTTAACAATACAGGATATTTCTAGAAGCTTTGTGAACATATAAACATAATAAACTGGAAGAGAAGCTTGGGAGATGTTAAACAATGTAGAGCTGACTTTACTGTGGACATTTTTATGTCAACCTGGAATCTAACTTCAGTTGGCAAGCTAACAATGAAAAGAGGCTTAATTCCAAAGGAGAGCTATCCTTCGAAGGGAACTTGGGTCTTGGCACCTAGATGTGAAAGCAGAGTTTTGTTCCGTCTGGAGAAAGCAATCGTTGGACGAGATGTTCAAGGCTCTGTGTTCCTGAAATCAAGCCTATTTCACCAAGTTCAGAGTTCAGGATGTTGAACGCTAGGCTGGAAGCGAGAAACAGTTGGCTTGGAATGGTACATGAAAGTGTCAAGAAGGGAAGGCTAGCTGGGCTGATGATCCAATGACATCCAGCCAGCCTGCTCTCTCACACTGCAACCCAGTCTGCTCCCCCTCCACCTTCCTTCCCAGTTTCGGGGACTTCCCTCAGCAATACCTGGGGTCCAGCCACGTTCGCCTCATTGACTCCGTTCATCCTCAATCCACCAAAAGAACGATCCAGTTTAAACTTCTTCAAGGGGCTTGAAAACATTTTTTTTAAACTTCTTTTGTTACTTGTTCTCCAAGAAGTGCATATGTGTGTGTGTGTCTGTGAGTGTGTATGGTGAGTGGTACATGCTGTGATATGAAGACTTATTAAACTTTTAGAAGCAGGACTCGGCCTCTCTTTCCTGGGGTTAGGATAAAGAAAATAGGCATTAACATCAGTCAAGCTGTATCCACAATCACTCACCCTGTTACATGAGAAATATGAGTCCTCTGGTGGTTTGGTCCTTAGCCTTCAAACAGACTGCACCCCTCACTTAGCAAGACTCTTAGGAGTTTGTAAAGCCCAGCTGGGAGCTTCTGCCAACTGTCTCAGCTCCAACCCACCCACCTGCTCACACATTTGTTGCTCTTGCCTCCTCCATCTTTTGGACATCCTTAGCTTGCCCTCCTCAGATGCCCCTCAGACCTGCTCTCTCTGAAATTTCCAAACATAGTCCTCAGACTCTTCAGGGTCTTTATTTCGTCCCTCATTGAGACATTGTTGCTTGTTCTCGGGTCAGTTCAGGCAAGTTATGTATCTTGATAACCTATCTTACATTTCATTCAAAATGAATACGACTTCATTGATTCCAACTCAGTTTGTCTTAATGAATCAATTGCACTCGCTCTCTGCCATTGAGTCAATTCCAACTCATAGAGACCCTCTAGGACAGAGTAGACTGCCCCTCTGGGTTTCTGAGGCTGTAACTCTTCACAGGAACGGAAAGTCTCATTTACTCCCACAGAGCAGCGGATGGTTTTGATCTGCTGATCTTGAGGTGAGCAGTCCAACACATAGCCTACTCTGCCACCAATCCTCCTAGAATATGAATAGAGCCCACGAAGAATTGCCACAGACTGTTCTGCAACGTAAAATGTTAGTGCTCACGTGTTTGGGAAGCAGTAACTTGTCAGCAATGTTTGAGTCTTTCATGGAGAATGGGATAACGGTACCATGGAAACGATGGGCAATTCACTTTCTTCCATCGCTGGCTAAGGCTCAGGGACAAAGTCACAACTGACATGCTCCCAAATCTTCTTCAGGTCCCTTGCTTCCTCTTCGCCAGCTCCAAGGCTTGTCAACACTCTTGGGAGTGATTTTGTGAATTAAATACAGGCTTCTGGGACAGCTAACGTGTGGAACCAGACCGGGTCCCTTCTGTTCTTTACAATCCTACACAGAAATAACTTCACTCTCACTATGTAAGAGCTGCAAAAATACTGTGCTACCAGAGGTATCATCCTCTGTTCCCAGAGGGGCCCCACTGTGCACAAAAGAAGAAGCATCTTGTGCTACATGAATGAATGAATATTCCAAATTGAGATGCCTCTAGACCAGCGGATCTCAACCTGTGGGCTGTGACCCCTTTGGGGGTCGAACGATCCTTTCACAGGGGTTGCCCGATTCATAACAGTAGCAAAATGACAGCGATGAAGTAGCAACGACAATAATGTTATGGTTGGGGGTCACCACTACATGAGGAACTGCATGAAAGGGTTGCGGCCTGAGGAAGGTGGAGAACCCCTGCAGATCATCTTGCTCTTCCACTTAGAATAACCCTCCAACAATTGTAATACGTTTTTCAACATTGCAATGCATTTCATTTATCTTATTAAGATAAGGTGAGAAAATTGTTTTCATTATTTCAGAGCCCTTTCATTATTTCAGCTCGATCAATGGTGAGGCCTGAGAGAGGTTAATACCTTATAACCCAAGCCTTCTCCAGTCCCCGGCAGGGCAATTGTGAGCGGTTCAAAATCAGCAGACCACTGAGTACAGGTCTCCCTGAAGGAGTTATCAACCCGTTGCAGAACCAAGACAAAAGCCCATGGAATATGCAAAGTCGCCTTTCTAATTGAACAATTGGCTGAGCAAACTTTGTGACCATTCATGTCCTCATTTAGAAGACTGCTATCTAAAACCCCAGGGAGATGGGGAGGCAGGTGATAACCAAGTCATCAAAGTGACTGTGTCCACCTACAGGGTGATGAGGAGAACGGTCCGAATGTGCTGGCCATGTTCTAGTCTCTGCACCTTCTATTCACAAACTCTTCACACCGAATCTCCTCCAGCCCATCTTAGCATGGGGGAAGGCTCTCCCACTGTTTCTCTCTGGTTCTGGATCACCTTGGGCTCTGCTGGGCTGTTGGGACTGAACGCCCTTGCCTTGCTGTAGTCCGTTCTCAACACAGCCACCAGAGCAATCTATTAAAATGTGAGTCAGCTCATGGAGTGCCTTGCTCAAAACCCTCCGGATTCCTAGTAAAGGTCTAAAGATTTCTGACCTGCGGAGCCCTTCTGAACCTTCCCCCTGCCCCTAGGAGCTCTGATTTCACTCCTGCCCTCCCTTGCCACCCCGTTTTCCTTGATTGTCTCCTTACTCCCCTTAGGTTTTTCCTTAGATCTTCTCATGGATACCTTTCCATATCATCCCCTTGAATCTTGCATCCCTCCCTCTCTCTCTCTTTTTTCTATTTATTTATCTCCTTTATTATTATTTTTGGAAGCACTTTTAACCATGTGGCATAATAACAAAATTGCACATTCATTTATTTATAATGAATGACTATATCTTTTCTCTATGTTTTCCACATGCACACAGTTCTAGGAACATACCACTTCTGGTGGCTTTTCTTCACTGCTCTCCTCCCAGAGTTTAGACCAGTGCCTGAGACATCTGACACTCTTTGCATATTTGCTGAATGACTGAAGGACTTGGGAGATGGCTTGCCCACTTGGAGACCATGAGCAAGAGAGGAAATGTGGGGAAGGAGGGGCAGAAGAAGGGAGCACGCACACAGAGAAGGAAACAGCAAAGATAAGCCAAACGGAGAATGTCATCCTTTGAAATGATAGAAATGAACCTGGCATTTGCACAATAGAAGTTTGCGAGACCATTGACTTGTTCATAGCAAACATCTTTTCTCAACAATACTATACATGCGGACTTCTCCAAATGGAAAACACAGAAATCAAATTGACTACAACCATGGAAAGAGATGGTGAAGCTCAATGTCAGCAGCTAGCACCAGGCCAGGGCTGACTGTGGAACAGACCGTGAATTGCTCCTCTGTAAGTTCAGGTGAAGGCTGAAGAAAATTAAAACAC
>NW_022111373.1:79882184-79891005 GCF_000313985.2 Echinops telfairi | reverse complement strand
ATCATCCAGGACTGGTTGCAGCAATACATTAACAGGTTATTGCCAGAGCTTCAGGCCAGATTCAGAAGAGAATGTGGAACAAGATACATTGTTGTTGTCGTGAGGTGGATCTTGACTCCAAACACAGAACATCAGAAAGATGTATACTTGTGTTTCGTTGACTCTGCCAAGGCATTCGACCGTGTGGATCACAACAAACTGTGGATAATCTCGAGAAGAATGGGAATTCCAGAACACTTCATTGTGCTCACGAGGAACTTTTACATGGATCAAGAGGCAACTGTGTGAGCAGAACAAGGGAACCTGGTTTAAAATCAGGAAAGTTTTGTGCAAGTGTTTTGTAGTCTCACCATCCTCATTCAATCCGTGGCCTAACCACATTATCAGAGAAGCTGGATTACAGGACCAAGAATGTGGCACCAGGATGGAGGAAGACTTATTAACAACCTGCAGTCTGCAGATGACACAACCCTGCGTGCTGAAAGGGAACAGGACTTGAAGCACGTGCTGATGGAGATCAAGGACTGCAGCCTGCAGTATGGATTATGACTCAGTGTGAAGAAGACCAAAATCCTCACAACTGGACCAATAGGTAACATCATAAATGGAGAAAAAACTGAAGTTGTCAAGGATTTTATCTTGCTTGGATTTACAATCAATGCTCATGGAAGCAACAGTCAAGGGATCAGAAGATACTTTGCATTGAATAAATCTTCTATATGAGACCTCTTTATAGTATTGAAAAACAAGGATGTTACTTTGAGGACTAAGGTGTGCCTGATCCAAGCCATTTTTCCCCCCAATTGCCTCATATGTATGTGAAACATGGACATTGAATAAGCTGGACATTCCTCTTAAGTCTTGAAGAGGAATCAATGCATCTGAATTATGGTTCCGCCTAAGAATATTGAAAATACCAGAGACTGCTAAAAGGAAAACAGATCTGTCTTGGAAGAAGTATAGCCAGTGTGCTCCTTGGAGGTAAGGTGGCTAGGCTTCCTTTTATGTACTTTGGACATGTTGTCAGGGGAGACCAGTCCCTGGAGAAGGACATCCTGCTTGGTCAAGTGGAGGGACATGGAAAAAGAGGAAGCTCCTCAATGCGACAATTGACACCACAGCTGCAACCAAGGGTCAGGCACAGGAACAATTGTGAGGATGGTGCAGGACCAGCCAATCTTTTAGCCTGTTGTGCAAAGGGTTGCTATGGGTCGGAACCAACTTTGACACCTAACAATAATGTCAACATCCCCAGCTTTGTTTATATCACCAAGAGCATATTTTCCAACTATTGTTCCTTCCTCTTTGTTTCTAGCTTTTGCATTTCAATTGCCAATATTTATCAATGCCTGTTGATTGCATATTTGATTAATTTCCCACTGAAGATGTTGGCAGAATTCTTCAATTTCTTCATTGCTAGCTTTCGTGACAGGTGCATACATGTGAATGATTGTTGTAGTAATTAGACTTCCTTGAATGCAGATAGACAGCATTGTACTTCAAGACAGACCTTGAAATGACCTCTTTGATGATGAATGCAACCCCATTTCTCTTGATTGGGTCATTTCCATCATAGTAAACCATGTGATTTTCTTATTCAGAATGGGACTACCAGTCCATTTCAGATCATTAATACCCAGGATATTGATCTTTATACAGTCCATTTCATTTTTGGTGACTTCCATTTTCCTAGATTCATACTTCATACATTGCAAGTTCTGATTATTTTTCAATGGTGTACCTATTTCTTCTCGTGTTGATTTGCATCCTACCCTCAAATGAAGATCCTGAAGGTTTTACTCCCACAGGCTTTACTCCATTCATGTCAACACGGTCAATCTACTTTGAGAAGACTGCTGCTCCTCAGTCAGGTTTCCAGTGCCTTCTGAGCCGAGGAGCCCATCCCCTGGCACTAGCTCTGATAATGCTGTGCTTCCATTCATGAAGCCTTCCGTTTCTATCTGACAGGGTTTCCATTCTGTAAGATTTTCAGCAGCAACTTCCTCTGAAATGGACAGCCGATTCCTTCTGTCAGTTCACCGGACAGTGGTGGTTAGCATGTTGCTGTGATGCTGGAAGCTATGTCACTGGTATTTCAAATGCCAGCAGAGTCTCCCCAAGTGAACAGGTGTCAGCAGAACTTCCAGTCTAAGAGCAGACTAAATACAAGGATGGTTCGGGGTATTTTAATGAGTGCTTACTGTGTCCAGAGCTGTGCTAAATATTTTACAGGATGTAGGAACAGTTACTGTTTCCATGTCAAAGCTGAGAAGATAAAGGCACCGAGAGTTAAAGTTACTGCAAATCACACAGCTAGTAGGAGTAGAGTGAGAATTTGAACTCAGAAGTGTCTGGTGCCAGAGTTAGGAACCATCTCTGTACACAAACTCCACACTTAGCTACCACATCAGTACAATCGGGTGCAGACAGACATCTTAGGCTTTTTGGTTAATACTTTAAATGAATTTTATAGGGGAAATGTTGGATTGATAAAAGTGTTTGCCAAGGTGGTTGATTGTAAAGGGCAGCATGCTTTTAAAACTTTGAAGGTTGATGTCTTGGGATTTCCAGAATCTAGCCTGATTCCCCTCACATCGCAACACTGCAAGTGTGGCCTAGAATGTCCCACTTCCTGCTGGGTGAATTCTAGCCAAATGCTGTCACCTCTCTGGATTCTCTTAGCCTATCTTGGCACTTTGCCCTAGTGACCCTGAATTGTCATCTCAGTGCTTGTTCCACATCTGTCTGCACGGCTGGGCTGCTAACTCTTTCAGCCAAGGGTCTGAGCTCCTTTTGTGCCTTCGGGCCTACTGCCCAGAAAGGTCTCGCCGCACCTTTGCTGAATGATTAATTGATGAGAGGTAACACCCACAATCCTTTGTTCTCAAAGACCAGAGATTCTGAACAATGGGGAGGGGGATTTGCTCCCTTAAAAGTACGTTTGGCAATGTCTGGAGCCATTTTTAAGGCTAGGTGCTGCTGCTGGCATCAGGTGGATAGAGGCCAGAAATAGCCAAGAGTCTAAGAGCACAGGACAGTGCCACAGCCAAATCCTGCTTTGTATTCTGTCTGGTCATTCCTGGACGGCGTGTTGCTGGGTGCCATCGTGTCAGTTCTGACCCATAGCGACCCTACCCGTCCACAGAATGGAGCACTGCCCTGTCCTGCGCCTTCCTTACCATTGTCCCGATGCTTGCAGCCACTGTGTCGACCCTTCTCGAGTTGAGGGTCTTCCTATCTTCCTCTCCCCCTCTACTGGGGTTGGGTGGGGAAATATTTATCCCATGACCACAAGACCCTTCTCAGGACCTCTAGAAGTCTTGTCTCAAACTGATACAGGTCCCTAAGTCTAAGATTCTATTCATTACCAATAGTTACCCCCCAAAAAAAACCAGTCTATCAAGCGGACTCCGATGCATGGTGACCCACCTGTGTCAGAGTAGAACTCTGCTCCAGAGGATTTTCAGTAGATTCCGTGCCTTTCTACTGAAGCATCTCTGGGTACACCCAAACCGCCAGCCTTTAGCTAACTGAATGAACTGTTTGCACCACTCAGGGGCTTCGGGATTAAGTTAAAAGAATTCAAAACCAAACGCACTGCCATTGAGTCAAATCCAACTCATAGGACAGAGTAGAACTGCCCCTGTGGTTTTCTCAGACTGTAACTCTGTTAAGGAACAGGAGAAAGCCTCTTCTAGGTTACAACTCTATAATCCAGTGTGGACAACAGCTTCCAATCTAGTCTCTCTCACCAGCTCCATCTTTTGAAATTCCTTCAAGGTTTTTCAGGACATTGAATACATGAATGGAGCAACGTGAAGGTTATAACCATTCTGGAATGCAGTGGATCCCGACTGTTTATAATATGCACCCATTCACTTTAGAGGTGGATATCAAATTCCAAAAGGCATAGACAAAGTGTCCCCAAGCTGGCTTCCATTCTCAACTAGAGAAATGAGAGAGGGAAGAAACAGTCCTTGGCTTCAGCTTCTTCAGGACTTGAGTCAAACCAATTGAATGCCTCCAGATAGCCCCAAAGCAGCCGTCAACTCAATGGGAGACATTCTCTCCCATGATGAGGATACTGGTTCTCCTGTTATGGTCTACTTTCTTAAGAGAAAATTAACTATCTGTGTAATTTGCTTCCTCTGGAGAGAAAACTGAAATGGCTTCCTTTCCATTCGTCTTGTATACTTTGTAATAAACACTCCAGTCTTGGCTAATTGTGGTAGTTATATAAGTGTTTGTCAATTTGAGAAGATTAAGAATGAAGGGGTGAGGTCTAGCCTGTCAATCAGGTCATAGCCAATGAGGCCTCTGTGTGGGAATGGCCTTCTCCTAAGGATTCTGGGAATTCCTGTATTCCTCCTCAGAGGTGGGAGACACTCTCTCTCTCTGCTCACTCCCTGGGAGACATTACAGCTGACAAGACACATGGAACTATGCTAGTGCCCTGAGCTGGAGGAGCCACATGGAGAGCCCTGCCAGCGCTGAGATGCTTCTACCACCACTGGATCCGCAAGACTTCCCACCCACTGGCTTGTGATCTTCCTGCATTTGATGTCATTGAATGTGTTTCGTGAGTCTGAAGAGGACTTTATAGACTGGTATCAGACATGTAGGCTAATAAAGGACTTTGGGGCTTGATCTAGACTGGGCTGGAATGTTTTCTTAATGTACACTTTATGCTTTACGTAAAGTTCTTTCTTATACACGGATGCATCTCCCTGGGATTTTTCCTCTAATCCACCCAGACTAATAATGCACTAGTCTTCGACCAGATTGTTTTTTCTCTTCACAGTCTCTCTCTTCATTTTTTTTTTTTCAGCTCCTTGCCATTTCTCTTTTAAGAGGCTGGAGATCTTTGCATTTCCCACACTAGTTCTCAGGTTCCTGATACACCAATCTTGAATTTAGGTCAACTGGCACAACTTACACACTAAGTACACCTCTCAGTCAAATTCATGACTTATTTTGTACCTTGTCAACCATCAGTTTGCTACTCTTTCCCCGACTTGTCCCTGCCCACAGACCCCTCCACCCAGGCCTCCTATTTTTCCTATTATTCTCGCTGCATCTGCAGGTTTCCCCCCTCTAGTCGGCTCCTCAGGTCACCGACACCCACTGTGTTGTCTCCTTGGTTCCACATTCAGGTGGCCTCCTACACAGAAGCTGTCACATGGATGTGGGGGCCCATGATGCTGTGATTTTGGGGTGTGTACTGAGAACCCCCCAAAACTGGTCCTCTGTGGAGCCTTCTGCCCACAGAAGCCTAGAAGGCCCATCCCTCCCAGCACCTGGGAGAGCACAGAAGGCTCCCGCTGCGGTGTCGACGGTTGTATGTCCGGCATCCACACACACCATCACCATCGATGCCTGAACGGCCTCCCGCTCTCTGCTGTGCCGATGGATCTTTTGTATTCTCCTTCCGCATTCCTGTCCTCCCTTACCCTCCTCTGCTGGGAGTATTCAGCTACCTGAGTGCTTTGCCTTTGTCTTCCTTTCTTCATCTTGTGATTCTTGCCTTCTTGCCTTCGGGGGAGTCTGGAAAGTCCTATTTCTCCTGACTTCTTGGTGTTCTCTGCCCGCCAACTCTGAAGCCAATAGACCCAAGAACTTCCATTTTCTTTTGATCTACCATCGTCTGTGACCTTCTTCCCACCTGCTGCCACGGAAGATTTCTAACTCAGGAGGTTATAGCTCAGGATGCCCTGGGTGCTTGCAATCAAGTCTCACGTGGCTTCCCTTCTCAAAGCCCCACAAGCCACAGTCTCCTCCACACGAACTTCTCCAGGCAGTGGCTCACAACAGCACTCCTGCGTGGAAGGTGATAGGCAGAATGTAAAGGAGAAACTGTGCCTAAGATGGAATCTGAACTCGCAGAAAGGGAGCCATCCTCCCCCTCAAATATGCAGAAACACTAGAAAAATAGTCTAATGGCACTATTCAAGTTCAACAACTCTACGTGTCAGGGATGAAGAGGAGCCCCTTGGTGGTAAGTGAGGACTGGGGTAGATGGAAAAGGGGAACAAGAGAGGGGCTTGTACTCTCTTTATGTAGGGGAAATGATAGTGGCTCCCGGGATAAAGCAGGAATTTGGAGAAGTCTTTATCCATGATTCAAGGACTTGGCTTAGAAGGAGATTCTAATCCTTGTTATTGACTAATAGTCAACCTTGAAAATACAGAACCCAAGGCCTCTGGGTAGCCAAAATTTCACACAGAAAGAGAGGCAGAGACTGTGTAAGATAGACAGTCAGAGGCATCGCACAACACACAAAGGACTGTCTCTAGCTCAGGTATGCACGGGAAGTGAGAGGATCATTCCCCATGCAGATGAGCCTACTGCGAATAAGGAAATGCAATTTGGTCAGAGATAACCAACTGGCGTGAAAACTGGAGCCATCCTACCCAAAGAACTGCAAATATTAAATCAATCTGGAAGCAGTTTTAAAATAAACATGTTCAGAATGTTGATCAAGATGAGGAAAGGAAGAGAACTCATTAGGCAAAACTGGGGCAGTCCAATGAAAAGAGCAGGCAGATTCGAAAGATAAGCAAATCGCAAGTCTAAAAATGAACACACTCCTTGATGGTGGGGGGAAACAGCCGCCAGAAATTGTTTACAAGCCCCATAAAAATAAACCACCAATTATTGATAGAACCGCGTTGTCTCACCCCACTGGCGGATAAATATTTTAACATGTTAATTTCCTTAATTACTGACTCCCAAATAGGCTCGTTTGGCATCCTCCCTTCCTATTCGGTAGATGGTACCATAAAGACCACCTGGCCAGACCCTGTAATACTTTCATCACTCTGGTGATTGGAACGGTTTTATTTTAAAAGTTTATCCTTATCTCCTTTCTCCCCCTCCCTCCAGCTATGGGATGAGAGTAAATGAATTCTGACCATCACCTCTTTAACTCTCCCCTTTTGGGGGTTTGTTTGTTTTTCCTCTCTCTCTTTGAACCTTCTCCTTCTCCTTACTTAGGACTCTGGGTCTCACTCTGATCTTCCGATGGATGGTCTTCTCACAGCGGGCACTCAAGGTTTTCTTCGAGCCATATTTGGCTTCCCTCCTGCTTGTTCGTGGGAACTAGGCAGTTG
The DNA here is from genome assembly GCF_000313985.2 of Echinops telfairi. NCBI lineage: Eukaryota > Metazoa > Chordata > Mammalia > Afrosoricida > Tenrecidae > Echinops > Echinops telfairi. The sequence continues at coordinate 79,883,896 of NW_022111373.1, read as the reverse complement.
CATCTCCTTGTAGACCCACAGGCAGGGCTCACTGTGATCAATTCTGTGGGGCTGCACACCCATTACATCAGGCAGAAGCCCCGCGGCAGCCCTGCAGTTCCTGCCTGTCCCCTAACCTCCAAGTCACTGTGCATGAATGCAGGGGTCCAACTCCACACCCTCTAATGTCCATAGCCAATTGGCTCAAGTAGAGATTCCCCCTTTGTTCTCCCAAGCTTACTCGCCTTTCACTGAACTGGAAATGGGGCATGTTTAGTGCCCTGGCTGTAGTCACAATGCTGGAACAACAGGACAAGTTCCACTTAGTCCCCCAAGCTTTCATAATATGCCATGCGTGTACTTCCAGGACACGGAGGTACAGAGAGATTAAATAAGCTGCTTAGCTACCTGGGGATCTGGGAATCAAATGCAAATCTTCCTGACTCCAGTCAATAGCTTTCCACCATGTTTTGCTGACAAGGAAGATATTCTAAGTCTGGGAAGAACTGGAAGAAATGGAACTACCTCCTGCCCGGGGCCAGGTCCCACGATGCTGCATCAGGGTGGGGGTGGGGGGGTCAAGCAGAGAGCTTCTATGCCGTAGCCCAGGTACAGACAAGGCTTTGCATCTGTGAATGCTTTGGTCTCGGATACTTGGAGCAAGAAGATGATTTTAAAGAGGAGGCACTTGGGCTTTTGGGGAAAAGAGGAGAGAAGAGAGTAGATAGTATTTTCTTCTGTGCCTTTGAGGGTAGACCCTGAAAGACAGACAGTAAAGAACTCTGTTCTGAAAGAAGGGTCCTTCTTTCAAGTTGGGAATCTAGCCCAGGGTACCAGGACTAGGAAGGAGAAGGCAGCCTCAATTGTAGCTCTGCCCCAGGGTTGGGGAGTGAGGGTGGGATGGGGTAAACAGTCTGCCTGTGAATGGCAGTTCCTTTAAACTTTCTTGTGGGAAACTGAGAATGGTCGGTTCCATATAATTGGGTGAGCTACTTCTGAGATATAATAGGATGGGATACACAATTTTCAGATGAGGACATCAGGCTTGGATGAGCTTGACTTGCTCACAGATACACAGCTGGTAGGAAACAGACTGTGCCAAGACTAGGGTTTTTGTTTTACCCACTTTCCTAGAGCTTTTGCCTTCTTGGTTATACTTTCTCTTCTGTTTCACTTATGTGTTTTATTTTTTCTATACACCAAGAAAAAAAACAAACAGATTGGGTGGTGGTGGTGAGGAACAGCAAAAGTGGAGCACAAAGGGAATAACATACATAAAAATGTTTTGAAGATATAGAGTTATAGATACATGCAGAAAATTATTACTATAAAGTAGAGGAATGGCTTATAAGATTACCCTTTCCCAGAGATAGGAGGCAAAGGGCATTTATAGAGGTATAAATACAGGCATGTACATATGCAAATATACTTATATATGAGGATGGGGAAATTGATTTATGTGCATATATTTATAGGTTTAGTATTAAGGTAGCAGATGGACTTTGGGCCTCCACTCACGTACTCCCTCCATGCAAGAATACTTTGTTCTATTAAACTGGCATTCCATGATGCTCACCTTCCTGACATAATCGCTGAAGACAAAGCAGGTGCATAAGCAAATGTGGTGAAGAAAGCTGATGGAGCCCAGCTATGAAAAGATATAGCATCTAGGGTCCTAAAGGCTTGAAGGTAAACAAGTGGCCATCTAGCTCAGAAGCAACAAAGCCCAAGTG
>NW_022111373.1:79875160-79881103 GCF_000313985.2 Echinops telfairi | reverse complement strand
ATTCTGTTGCTCAACCCCATCGAGTGGAATTATACAATCATCAATTCTATCAGTTCCCCATTTTCCCCTTCCTGCCTCCTCTCTCTTCTGGTACCCTCAGGGAACTGTTACTCCTGTTACTGTTACTGACTTTCACGTACTGAACAATCTTAAATATGCAAATCTCACATCATTAATGAGGTAAAACAGATATAAACCTTAATAGTGAGGGGAGGAAATAATAAAGAAAGATATGGTTTATCAGTGCTTTACCACACCCAGGATTTATCATCCATTCCATGTGGCCCTTCTGGGAGGGACTGTCCAACTCCCTTGCAGGTGAGTTTTGGGTCTCCATGGCAATAACTAATCCTTTTAACTTTCCACTGTACGTAGGAATTGAAATGGGACAAATGGCACTTAGCCTCGAGCCGAGGACTGCCTCTATTAGGGCATATGCAGGAAGATTGCACAGACTGACTAGAAAAGAAATTAGGGAGACGCTCCAGCCATCTAGCTGTCTAGATGTCTCAAAAAGAAACAAACAAACAAATTAGGTTATTAAAAACAGGTTGTGGAAGAAATATGAACCATTCAATGACAAACTATTGAAATGGGTGTCCTCCTGAAGAGAATTTTGTTTTGTTTTTAAAGTTGTCCAGGTTGGGAACACCACCTAAAGAGCCTAAAAATTATGTTGGCAGAGGAAAAATGGCAAAGTTTCTGAAAGTATTTATCTACCCAATGAGTGAAAAATTGACCTAACTTGGGCTCATTTGAGAAGAAAATACTGCTCACCCAAAGGCCTAAGTCCTGAGTTTGAGAAGCCTGTGCTTGCCACTTGCCTCTAAGATCTCCACGAGGCGAGAAAAGGAAACAAGATCCTGACTCAGGGTCATGTTCAGTCAGAAACAAGGCCAGTCACCATCTGGCTGCAGAGCGTGCCCAGACGCAGATGCTAGCATGTGAGTGATTCTCTAAGTGTGACCTGTAGTGTCCAATTTGTGCGGCACTCACGGAGGGAAATCTCGGCCATTTGATGGGCTGGAAACCATAGACCCACGGAGCGTTTGAACTGGAAGCAATTAGAGAGCATCCAACCCAGTTTCCTCATTTTTCAGGTGAGTGACTAATACCCTGGAGGCGATTAGATGACTTGCACAGAGAGGGGCCCAGCTGAATTGAACCCAGGTCTTCTGAACTCAGTCCTGTAATCCCTATGCTCTTTGAGAATAAGCGTCCTGCAATACAGTTGGCTTTATGCAGTTCTACCTGCAGAAGAACCTGGGTGAGATGGGGAGCATTGCAGGGGTAGCATTCGTGCCTTGTCGTGAAAGGACCTGGGTTCAATTCCCAAACCAAATCCCAACCTCAAGCCCATGTTGCTGTGATTATGGACACATTCCAGTCAAACTCCCAGTCCAAGATAGACTAGAGGACAGGGCCTTGCAATCTATTTCCCAAAATCTGCTAACGAAAATCCTATAGACACATCAGCCCGAGTTCATTGTGCCGGGGGTGGGGGGTTTGCCAGGAGTGAGGGGACTTGACAGCTGCTGACAGCAGCGTGTGGTCTTGTAAGAACTCGAAAGCTGAGTGTGTATTCCCTCTTACTGGGGCCGAATCACAAAGAGGGCCCTTGGCATCCTTTCCTTGATGTGATGCAGCTCTAATCAGGAACTGAATTTTAAGCACAGCTGCTGATGCGGAGAATTAAGAAGATTAAAGCGCTCTCCCTAATTCTCCCACTAGATATCATGCATTTGTTGGATACATTGTGCCATTTCTTGTCTCCTCAGCCCAAAATTTATTTCAAAAGAAGGATAAATGCTTGTTGTCGTAGAATACTACATTGTTGAGTAATTTGGTTACAAAGCAATAGATAACTAATTCAGATTTGGGTACCTGTCCTGGTTATTGAGAACCTGTAGTAGAAATACCACATGGCTTTCACGAGCTTTCACGAGCATATTTATTTTCTCACTGCTTTGGATGCTAGAGGTCCAAATTCAGTTTGTCAACTCTAGGGGGCTTTCTCTGTCGACTCTGAGAAGCCCTGATGGCAAGCTTTGGGCTGAGAATCACAAGGTCAGCCTTTTGAAACCACCAGCCAGCTCCTCGGGAGAGAGACAGGGCTCTCTATTCCCACAAGGCGTTACATTGGGGGGGGCGGGAGGCAGTCTACCATGTCCTGTAGGCTGCAATGACTCAGAATGGACTTGAGGCCAGTGGGTTTGGTTATCTTGAGTTAGGCAATTCTGGGGGGTGGTCTCTATCTCTTCCCCATCTGTTCATTGAATCCGTGGTGATCTTCATGCAATAGGTCTTCATTCAAGTAGATAGATCTTCATCTATCTGCCCTTGCCTGCTTGTCTTAATTGTTCTTTTATGTCTGTTAACACAACAGTTTAAAACCCACCCTGCCCTAATCCTGCCTCATTAACATGACAAAGACAACCCATTCTCAAATAGGATCATAACCACAGGCCAAAAAAAAAATAAGGCCAAATTCATGTGCCTTGGAGTCCATGCTAACTGAAACCTATGGGTGTCCATGCCTGTCACTGTTGACAAGTGTAGAAAGCCCAGTTTTTCTCCCTCAAAACCACAGGTCAGCAAGGACAGCTCCAGAAACGAGGGTGGGAATGATGATTTAACTCAGAGGATGGAACCAAATGCCATAATTTGTATATGTAGGCGCTATTGAATTGGCAAATGTGTTGGTGTCCGGTGTATACTCTCAACAACGACAAAATAAAATAAAATATTTCAGAAAGACCTAAGTTTGTGTCTTGGGTAACTACTCAGTCAAACAAGAGGGGTTCTGAAGAATGTAAGGGTATTACCTTTGTTTGCTTTCCCTAGCAATCTCAGAATAGCTTAAGATAGAGAAGGGCTTATCTTAAAGCAGTTGTGGGTGTGGCTTTTGTTCAATGGAGTGAACCCTGAATAGAATTCACAAGCGATTCACAACATGTGTGAGCAAATGGAACTGTCAGAAGCATGGCCAACTTTCATGGAAAGAAGCAGATGCAGGGTAAGAACAAAAGGGGCCTCTGGACCCCCCAATTTTTATTGGCAGGACAAGAGCTGAGAAAATATATGTGTTAGTCCAGTAAGACTACAGAAAAAAATCCATAGCTACTCATATGTGTATAAGAAAGAGTTTTATATAAAGGGTCATTGTACATTCAGAAAGCATCCCAACCCAGTCCAGTCCAAACCCATAAGTCCAATATTAGCCCATATGTCTGATACCAGTCTATGAAGTCTTCAGACTCACAAAACACATGCAATGATGCTGAATGCAGTATGATCACAGGCCCATTGGTAGAAAGTCTTTGGATCCAGTAGCGTTTTAAGCATCTCAGCACTGCAGGGGTCTCTACGTGGCTCCTCCAGGTCCATGGTTCTGGCTGCATCAGGGTAGGTCCATGTGGTTTCTCCTTAGGGATGTCTCTCAGGGAGTCAGCCTTGTGTCTTGTCAGCAAAGTGTCTCCAAGAGAGTGAGGAGAGAGAGAGAAAGCGTCTCCTGTCTCCAAGGAGGAAAATACAGGAGTTCCCAGAATTCTCAGGAGAAGGACATGCCCATGCAGAGGCCACATTGGCTGTGGCCCGATTGACAGACTAGACTCCACCCCTTCACTCTTAATCCTCTCAAGTCCCAAATTGACACCAGATTGTGTAACTACCACAATATGCAACTGTACTACACCCAATCTCCCACTAACAGGAAAATGAGAATATAGCTGAGAACCCAAAAGGGTTCTTTGGCTAAGAACCCAAAAGGAGTTGCCAAAAGCCAGTGAGAATCATTCTGATAAAGAAACGGACTGTGTACTGAGGCCTCCTACCAGCATCCAGCAAAACATGGAGGCTGTGTTGGTGAGCAATCTTGGGAGTGGATCCTTCAGCCCTGCTACATTTTCAGTTGATGGCAATCCAGCAGATTAGAAAAACAAACCAACCAAATTGTTTTTTAAGCATTTGACTTGAGCTCTGCTGGCATAGTGGTTATGTATTCAGCTGCAATCTGAAAGGTCAGCAGTTCAAACCCCAGCCACCCCTTGGGAGAAAGATGGGGCTTTCTGTGCCTGTAAAGAGTTACAGCCTCAGAAACGCACAAGGGCAGTTCTGCCCTGTCCTAAAGGGTCTCTATGAATTGGCATCCACTCAACGGCAGCGAGTTTGGTTTGGTGAGTTCACATGAACGTTTATAGTGCAAGCTGGTGTTCTATGCAACGACTCACACACATTCTGTTGCATGACACTCACACGTGATGGCACTCTTTCCGTTTTCTCTCTGCACTTCCCATTTCCATTGGTTCTGCCTTCTTCTCTATTATCGCCATCTAAGCGTTAGACTCACTGCTACTGAGTCGATGCCGACTCCCAGTGGCCTTATAAGACAGGGTAGAACTGTCCCTGTGGGTTTCTGAGACTGTGAAACGTTTACGGGAGTAGAGATGCCCGTCCTTCTCCCGAGGAGCGGCTGGTGGTTTCTAACTGCTGACCTTGCCGTTTGCAGCCCAATGTGTATCCATGAGGCCACCCGAGATCTTTTTCCCTAGGCAAATGCTGCCCTTTTGATCTCATCTGGCTGACTGTTCGAAAGGGGTCATTGTTCATCCGAAATGCCTGTATTTTTTTGCCTAAAAGTTGAGCCACGGAGGTAAATTTAGTTCCAGGTTGGAGGAGTATAAGAGCCGTAGTCTTGGCGGTTGGTTCCACCCATCTCCATCCGACCAGGAAGCCTGGTCGTCTGTCTGACTTTGAGTTTGGGTCCACAGTTTTCTCCCTCTTTATTCAGGACTCACTATTGTGATGGCTTGCTGTGTGTGCCTTACTGTTTGCTCTCCTGAGTTGTGGTAAACGATGAACTTCCCCTCATTGTGAGCCTGGTCTTCGAGTTCTGTGTGGCCACTGCAACGAATCGTGGGACCCAGCAAAGATGCAGAGTGGCGTGGGAGGATGGTTGCTGTTAGAATAGGTAAGGAAGACTGGAGGGTGGAGGTTTGTCTGACCCCTGTCTGATGGCTTTGGGGAAACCAGAGGAGGTCAGATATGCTCCTCCATCGCTGCTTATGTAGGACACTTGGGAATTTTCAATCTCTTTGATAGAGTAAATAATCCTATCATAAATCTTGACTGCCACCAGATTCACCAAGCTAAATTGCTCTTAAATCCTTAACCTATTATCTGAGTGGAATAATAAATGTTTAGTTTGGGGCTATGCCACTAAGTTTTAGGATAATTTATTATACAGCAATAGATAATTGACATGTTGTTGTTGTTTGGTATCATTAAGCTATTTCCAACTCAGAGTGACCCTAGATGGAGATTCTGAGACCATAAACCTTTGCGGGAACAGATAAGCTCATCTTTCCCATAGGAGCAGCTAGTGGGTTTGAACCACTGTGTTAGGCTGAGTCGATGAGAAAAACAAATCCTGTGACATTCATGTATGTGTAAGAAAGAACTTTCTATCAAGAAATAATTATCTATCGAGAAAAATCGCAGTCAGTCCAATTCAAGTCCATAAGTCCGGTACTAGTCCATACGTCCCTCTTCGGATTCAGAGGGCCACATGCAATGATGCAGAATGCAGGAAGGTCACAGGCCGATGTCGGCAAAGTCTGTGGCTCTGAGGCCAGCGGGAATATGGGAGGGCTCCACTAACTCTCAGGGTGGTGAGCAAGCAGGAAGGTCAAAGCAGAGAGATGAGGGAGGTTCCCTGGGCCCTACTTATAAGAAGAACACACCCATAAGCAGGCATCATCAGGCTTTGACCTGATTGACAGATTGAACCGTAAGGCAGCGGTGACTCCATGACAGGCCAAGCCTCTTAAGGCAGGCCTGAGTTTCCTTTCTCTAACAAAGTCACCCTCTCCCCCGAAATGATGCTGACCACACCTGGAAAGGCCCGAGTGATCACAATGACGCTGACCACACCTGGAAAGTCAT
>NW_022111373.1:79846738-79872542 GCF_000313985.2 Echinops telfairi | reverse complement strand
GTTGGATTTGTGGGCTTGGGCAGCATTGGGTTGGGATGTTTTCGTGATGCACACTTTCTTTACATAAAACTGTGTTATACATGAGTTGCTGTGGATTTATTTCTCTAAAGTACCTAGACTAATACAGTAGGTTTCCGGCGCAGACCCGCTAGGGGGCCGTAGGGCCAAGGACTAGGGAATTGTTAAACGTTTTGTTATTGTCTCCGTTTCATGTTTGTATCTTTGTCCCTGCTTTTTGTTTGTCGCTGGCATTGTTGTCTTTTGTTTGTGTTTTAACTTTTACAATTTCAGAAGGGGACAGACCCAGACCACGCCTCTCTCCATCTTCCTAGACCATTTTAAGGAGGTTAAGGATCGGGCTCAACACCTCTCAGAAATCAGAAAAGGAAAATTCAGGGGTTTTTTGTGAGTCCGAGTGGCCGGCTTTCGGGGTACTTTTGACCTTAACGTTATCTATAAGGTAAAAGAAATTATTTTTAATAAAGGGTCACATGACCACCTGGATCAGATCTCATACATCATCGTCTGGCAGGACCTGGTCCAAGATCCCCCGCCCTGGTTGAGAAAGACCCTGCCTCCAGCAGGACTCAGTCAGATTATGGTGGCAAAAGGAATTACCTGTGGGACTCTGATGGTCAGACTCGGGATTTCCCAGACCCACTGGTGGAAAACAGGGGCTGCTTTGGGGCCCGTGAAACTCATGCAGCCTTCTCATGGACCGCTAGGAAATGTTACCGCTTATGTACCATCCCCTTATATACTTTTAGTGAGAAATGTTATAAATCATAATGGCTTTAAGTTTAATATGTCTTGTAAAAATTGTAATTCGACTAATTGTATCACTTGGACCCCTCAGGGCACTGCTATTGCCATTCTGCGTCAACCTTCATTTGTTATGTTGCCAGTGAATATCACTGGGCCTTGGTATTCAGAAAGAGGGTTACAGGTATTAAAGGAAATTGAGAATGCTTTGATTAGACAAAAGCACGTTATAGGTGTGCTTATAGCAGGTATCTTAGCTGTGCTAAGTTTGGTTGCTACTGCGGCCATTGCACTCTCACAAAGCATACAAACTGCCAGTTATGTTAATAAGTTATCTAAAAATGTGACCACTGTGCTGGGGACTCAAGAGGATATAGACAAGAAACTAGACCAAAAGGCAAATGCTCTCTTTGACATAGGTATGTACTTGAGAGACGAGGTACAGGGGCTTAAAGTTGAATCTCGTCTAAAATGTCATGCTGAATATTCATGGATCTGTGTCACACATAAACAGTACAATAGCAGCCAACGTAGTTGGAAAAAGGTAAAGAATCATCTCCTAGGCATTTGGCACAGTGCTAATGAATCTTTAGATTTATTGCAACTCCACCAGGAAACACAGGCCATGAAGAATGCTAAGCCCCTGACTGTGATGCCGCTAAAGCCGCAGCAAATTGGCTTCAGCATTTTCGAGATGCTCTCCCTTCGTTGGGAAGTTTCAGAGGTCTGCCTCACATGCTATGTCCTTGGCCACAGCAGGAGTGTGTGTGTTACTGATCCTGTGCCTACTCCCTATGCTATTGCACAAGGTTATGTTTAAAGTTATGACCTTAAGAACTAAGTTACATGAAGTGCACCTGCTCACTTCGCCCCCTCCCCGTACAGGGGGGTAAGGAAGAGGCTGGATAGCCAGGGACGGGTAAAATCGAGTCCGAGTCTCCCAACCTAAGACAGGTCATGGTCGCCTGGAAAACTATGGCTGGTGAGGGGTAAGGGTAATTTTGAGACCTGACAACCTAAGACAGGCACAGTTATCTGCCGGCGTTTTAAGAAAGGATGCCTTTTGTAAATTTAAAAAAAAAGTGGGGGGCGGGTGTTAAAGGCCATCTGTGCCCTAGTCTTGAAATGGTTAAGATTTCTCGTGACCTATGTGCTATTCTCCATTGTGGTTTGGCATTTGGGCAGGCCATTGAAAACAAGTACAAAAAAGTACGCAAGTCAAAAAAAAAATTTTTTTTCTTAAAAATGCTTGGCTTAGCAGAACATAAAGTTTTCCCATCGGCAAACCGGAGTAGCAGAATAAAATGGATAGTTTTGTTGCTCAATGGGTGGTGGGTGCACTCTTAAAATCCAGATTGACTCCATGTTTTAGTCTGTCTGTCTTTAATGAATCAGTGAAGTTTTGCATCATGGTGTTAGTGTTCCCAAAGGTTATTTACCACCAAAAAAAAGTAATGTCTAAAGCATGGACATGAGGCGCAGCAGGTACCGGGCGCTAGCCAGGGGAAAACGAGAGCCTTTTACAGCAATTACCTTAGCAACCCTTTTTAGTGTAGGTGCAATAGGAGCGGGCACGGGCATCTCATCCTTAGCAGTACAGCACAGAGGATTCAACACCCTAAGAGCAGCTATAAATAAAGATATAGCCAGGACTAAGGAATCCATCTCCCATCTAAAAAGTCCCTAACCACTTTGTCTGCGGTGGTGCTACAGAACAGAAGGGGGTTGGACCTAGTGTGCCTCCAACAGAGGGGGCTATTTGCAGCCTAGGGAGGAGTGCTGCTTCTACGCCGACCACACTGGATTAGTTAGAGAATCCATGGCTCAAGTCAGAGAGGGACTGGCAAAGCGAAAACGAGAACGCGAGCAGAAAGAAGGGTGGTTTGAGTCTTGGTTTAACAACTCCCCTTCGTTAACTACTTTGCTCTCCACATTACTGGGGCCCCTAATTGTGCTCCTGCTCATTCTTACTTTCGGACCATGCATTTTAAATACATTAATTACCTTTGTAAAAAAGCAAGTCAATACTGTACGACTGATGGTGCTGCGATGGCCATGAATGCAGTCTGGAAATGGGGGGAATGCACAGCCCTATTCACGAGCAAGGATGGTCGTAGGTGCAAGAAAAGGGGGGCAATGTAAGGCAGCGGTGACTCCATGACAGGCCAAGCCTCTTAAGGCAGGCCTGAGTTTCCTTTCTCTAACAAAGTCACCCTCTCCCCCGAAATGACGCTGACCACACCTGGAAAGGCCCAAGTGATCACAATGACGCTGACCACACCTGGAAAGTCGTGAGTCATCACAATTGGAACGACTGAGAGTGGAGCCAGTCAACCAGAATGACTTACACAACCAATTGTCTCCAGATGAAGTCATTGAGCTATGGGAGGGTGAGGGGGAACAGTTTCACCCAGTCTGTGTAACCTGTAAAGAGTATAAAAGCTTGGCTCGTGCCCCAGGCCGGGGTCCTCTTCTCGGAGGAGGCCAGTGCGTTGGTGCTCTGGGACGTGGGCCCTAGCTCGCGCTAGTCAATACACTCCCTTGTGGTTTGCAGCCTTGCTGACTCTGCCTCTCTTCCTGGGGCTGAGGGAAAGCCGGCAGTAACAGGACTTTTATGGATCTTCAAGTTGACATGTAATTTTGTAACCACCACAACCACCCACCTTGCAGTTAGCATCCCATGCTTGTTCTACAGGGCCAGCACAGCTCCTTCTAGACCTGCAACCGTACTCAAGAGAGATTAACTGAGGGAATGAAATCAATTGTGCAGCAAGAAGGAACATCATGAAATTCCCAGTGTGCTCAATATTTAGATGCCAAAGAATTCTGAAAAGATAGCTCATAGGCTCTTGTCAGGAAGAAACATTTGACCTTTAAAACAATCATAATTTCCTCCGTGAAGAGAGGGGACACAAAGGAGACGTATGATAAGTATGAGAGTTCAGTTTCACCCCTGACCAATGGACAGCAAACGTCGAAAACCCAATACACTTGCCATGGAAAACATTGCTAATCCAGGGACTCATATTGTATACCACAGGCTCTCTCTCACTCCTGACTTCTCTTTGTTACCATTGCTTTGCTTCCTAAGAATACGTGAAAGGAGCGCGGTGATAGCCAGGAGACCCTGGGAGATTTTTACACGTCAGGAGCATTGTTGGAAGCAGGCGTGATTTAGAAACTAGATCCTAAGATAGTGAACAATAGATCATTCCAGGGAGGCAGAAAGGAATGTAGAATTACATTACATTGAGCCTGCGTTCACAGCTCTGTCCCCTGCTCTCCAGGGAAGTGTGCAGTCATTGCCTGAAAATTGCTAATGTAAATTGTTACCCAGAGGATACAAACTTGTTATTATTGTTTTACTTCTGCTAAAGCCCAACACAACTGTTGAGGAATTATCCTTGCAGCGGAAAAATCCGCAAGTGAGACTGTGTTTGGCTGCATGCAAGGAAAACCCAACTGCAAATGGCTGATACAGATCGAAGTTCTTCTCAACTGAGAAGGCGGCTGGGAAGCCACGGCCAGGCTCCTTCTGACTTCCTGTTCTGATTTCCTTCAGGTACGCTGAGGCACCTCCAGGCAGACCTCCTAGCTTCGTTCCAAACAGGAGAAAGAGCGAATGGCAAAGGGACAAAAGGCAGAAGGGCATGCGGGACACAGCTGTCCCTTTCAGAAAGCTTTCCCAGAAGCTATACCCAGAGACTCCCACGAGGTCTCCTTGGCCAGGACTGAGTGAATCATTCGTTTCCCACCTCTCCGATGAAGGAACGCCAGGAGATGTGAGCTGTGAATGCCACAATAGAACTATGCAACAGCCAATAATTCTTTCTTTGTGTCTGTTCTTCTGACTGAAGCAGTATTGCCTCCACAGAGCAGGTTGTATGTACTGGGAATCAGAAGAGGCTGCCCTGCCCACCTCCTTCCGCCCTCTGCTTCCAGAACAACAGAACAGCAGAACTGCCTTTAGAAAGCAGCCTGGGGAATTTCTTCCCTGGGTGTCAAACCTGTCCTCCCTGCTGCAAAGATGATTATTTTTCTTAATTACCATTGCTTCGCATCTTGTTATGTGAGCTGTCAGTGTCTTAATTTCGTTGATGGCTTTCCACAATCACTTTAGATTTATTTGGTACCTAATTTACTTAACATAGCTTTTGCTGTGAAAGTTAATCAGAGGCCCCAAAACTCTTAATAAGCTCAATATTTTACACTTGAACACTACCCCAAGGAACGCTTTGTGAAAATGATGATCAGGCGCGCAGTCCTTTGCTCTCAGAATCAATAAGTTACCGACTAATGAATTAAGAAGGTCTTGAACTTACACTCCACAAAGGATTCATGTAGCAGATGCACAGCTGAGCATTTGTGAAGGTGGCTGGTTCGCAGGAGAAAATGCTCATTAACCCAGCAGCGTGGGAATCAGAGGACCTTGGTAGTCTTATAAATAATAACTAAAGAGCACATACCATTCAATATTGAAACTGGTCTTGTTTCTACCACCGTCTCTTCAGCTATTCCTTTGGAAACGGTTTTAGAGGAAACTGCTTTGGTGGTCTGTTTCCACCAGCTCTGACCTTTGGTATCCCTGGAAATCAGTGACGTGGTCCAAATGCCTTTCTTTAAAAAATATTTTAAAATAGTTTCATTGGGTTTACTTCACATATCACACAATTGAATCATTCCAGTATATTGAGAAAATGTGTACAATCATCACCCCAATCAATTTTAGAACATTTTCTTCTTGTACTCATTGTTGTTAGCACCCCATTTCCCCTATCCTCCTCTGCTGTGGCCCTAGGCATTTATTATCTAAATGACTGTCGCTGTAGTTCTACCTATCCGGACTTCACGTACAAAAAGACCATACAAAATACAAACAGGAAGCAAGCAAGCAAAAACATAAACAAAAACAAAAACCCAACCACAATGACCAGACAAAATATAGAAAAGCCCCCAATCTAAAAGAAAGCAGAAAATATAAAAAACCGAAACAGTTTTAAAATGAGTCAAAGGGGAGCTCAAATGATAAAGTATTACATTTTACCTGCATCAGTTATGATGAACTTTACAACGCTCTTTGTCTGATAGCAAGGCTATTCACGTCACTGGATTATGATCCCAGGGGCTTCGCCAGAGGCGTCATCCATGGGGGAACTCTGTGGATAGATGTTTCAGCTTCCACTGTCATCCATACCAAATGTTCATGTTTTACTCTGATGCCACTTCTTCCTTTGGATTTGGATTTTTATTATTTGCAATCCTTGAATCACACAGACTGGTGTGCTTCTTCTGTGTGGAGTTAGTTGACACTTCCCTTAGACGGTTTCTTATTTTAAGACAAGCCTTTAAAGCCCCAGATGCTATTCTTTCTGATAGCCAGGCACCACCTGCATTCTTCACCACCATTTGGTATAGCACCCATATCTGCAGTGATCTCTTCATGAGGGTGATCATCCAGCAAGGCCATGCCATAAGAACCAATTGTTCTTAGATTGGGGCTAGAATTAAGTGCAAGCCCCAAATCCATTTGTATAGCTATGGTTTATATATGTCTCTGGTTCATTTTAGAGACAACATGGTCATTTTATGATAGAGAACATTATATCCTCCTGAGGCATAAAGTAATTCTATTGATAGTGTCATTGATTTAGCCAATGGTATAGAATGTAAAACAGTATGAAAAAAGGAAATTATACAAGTAGACAAATGACTTTATTGTTTAGTGTATACCTCCATTCACCAAATAGGGGTGAGTTCAAAACACTGGCTTCATAGGTGAATAATTTCCTATCCAAGGCCAGAAATGCAAATACAGAGGAACATGAACCCCAAATCAAACCCACAGTCATCGACCCAGACCAAACCACTGCACCCCCAGGTCTCCATCCTGGAAGAGCAGAAGATAATTATAACAGTTATAAGGGTACTGTACGATTCTGACCCAATAGGAAAGAGTAGAACCACACCCTTGGGATTCTTAGGTTGTCATCTTTACAGAAAGGACACAGGGTGGTGCAGTGGGAAAACACTTGGCTGCTAATTGAAAGGTCAGTGGCTCAAACTAGCTGCTCCTTGGGAGAAACATGTGGTAGTTTGCGCCTTAAAGATGACAGCCTTTGAAACCCTGGGGGGTGACTCTGCTCTCTCCCATGGGCTCTCCAAGAGTCAGAGGCAACTGGATGGCAATGGGTCTTCCTTGAGTTTAGGGTCCTGTTTAGGCTACCGCCAAATACCCTTCTCCTAGAAGGCACCAATCACTAGATTTAGGGTCTCATCTTAGTTTGATTACATTTATAAGGATTCAAATCCTACTTATTTACTGGATGTGAATTTGGGGGGAAAGTATTCAACCAGCCCAGCAACTAATGCTTTATCATCAGCAGGGTATGAGTTCCAGGATGATACAGTGAGAAAATGATTTATCCATCTCTTTCTTCCTTCACCTCACTGAACTTACTGAGCACCAGCTATGATACAAAGTTCCCTGCGTGGTGTGCATGGTTTACCCTCCGTGGCTCACCTACAGGTTGGCAGTTGACCCCACCCAGAGGCTGCATGCAAGAACGGTCTATCAATCTGCTTCTGTAAAGTTTATGGCCAAGAAAATCTTACTCTGTGACACATAAGGTTGCCGCGAGTAGGAATATGCTTGATGACAACAGATTTGGTGTAATGGTTTTATTATGGTACTAGGTAGGGTATGATATATTGGGTTCATAATCTGTATCTTCCCAGCTTGCAAAACAGAAAGATCCCTGTAAATTGGTTACTTTGGTTAATTAGGATTTAGGAGCCTTCATGCACAGTTGGTTAAGAGCAGGTTCTGGAAGAATGCTCACAGCTTCTGGATCTTAGTCTAGAGCTCAGATCACTCCAGGAAAACCCTAGAGCATGATTTAAACCCATTACAGTCAGTTTCTTTTGTTTCAAACTTGTGCTGTCTAATGAGCATCAATTAGGATAGAAAATCGTGCTCCCCAAAATTCTGATAGAGAAAAAATAATGGGCACCTGTTTCTCTAAATTGGTTTCCTTTCTGCCCAGATCCTCACATTGTGAATATTGTAAAAATGTCTTGGAATAATTTGTAAAAACACAAAAAAAGTTAAACCGTTCAATCAAAACCTAATTAACACCAAATTTCAGGTATAAATGTTCACCTAAAATATACTAAGAACTGTTTTTTTTTAAGAAAAACCTAGTTGATCTATTTTCATAGAAGGAAAATTCAGGATGTCTGTGGACATCTTATGGAATTCTGTTTCGGGGGATGCCAGTTAAGCAGCCTGGAGGGGCTTCATGATGAAAAGCTAAACCCATCTGTTTGAGAGGGTATCTGCTTTCAGTTAGATTTCCTTACTTCACCACAGAGGCCAGATAGGTGCCAGATGAGCACTGTGCTCCACAGGGTTCCCAGTGGCTGATTTTGTTTGGAAGGAGGCAGTCGGGCAGTTTCCCTGAGGTGCCTCCAGGTGGACTCCAACCTCTAAAATGTTAGCAGCCTAGCATGTTTACCATTTGCACCAATCAGGGACTTCTTTATTTTAAACCTAGACAGTACAGTGATTTAAGTTGTCATGCAAAAGCGTTATGAGTGGTTTTTCTTGCTCACTTTGCCCATGATGACTGTCTGGTTTATCTTGCTCTAGACTTTATCTTACTTTAGACTGTTATCAGGAGAGACCGGTCCCTGGAAAAGAACATTGTGCTTGGTAAAGTAAAGTGTAAGGGGACACAAGGAAACCTTCAGTAAGATGCACTGACACCATGACTGCTATGATGGGCTCAAAACTTAACTGGCACAGATGATGCAAGACCAGGTGGCGTTTCATCTGTTGTACACGAGGCCACTTTGGGTCAGAGCCAACTCAATGGCACCTAGCAACAACAACAAAGAAGTGCCCTGCTGGGATTATTGGGTAAGCATTAGACTGCTAACTACAAGTTCAGAGGTTTAAACCTACCAACCACTCCTCTGGGTAAAGAGGAATCTAGCTGATGCTCCAATAAGGATTTACAGCCTGTATAGAGTTCTATACAGGGTCTCTATGAGTTGGAATTGAGTCGGTGACAATGGGTTTGAGTTTGGAGGGAGAACTTTAATCAGTGGCTTATTTTTTGAAAATTCTAATTACAGAAACTATTTCCTTTTCTACTGAAGTGAATAGAATGAATATGCAACAGAATAAGTCCCTTGGTGTATTAAACACTCAAACTAATGACAGTGGTTGTCTGATAGATTTAAAGCCTTCCCTTTCACGTGTGCATAACTAGCATTATCACAGCAAATTTGTGTTATAAACTTATAATCAGGGACTTGCACATACATAATTTATCTGAATGCACGTATTTGTGAATTTTTATGAGCCCAAGGGCCAAACTGAAGATAGACTTCCTGTTGCTTTTATGGCATGTCCCTCACAATTAAGCATGTAATTATGCAATCGTTCTTTTCACATGTCAGTTTGAAAGTCCTTAGAAGATCATATTCTAAACTTCTTTTATGACTTCCACAAGACTTAACACATTCGTGAGCATATAAAAGGTGCTCAAGAAATACTTACGAGTGGTTGATTTCATCTGTATATCACAGATAATGTATTAATCCTGGGTATGAAGAAGAACCTGGAGAGTGAAGGAGGAGTTATTTGATGAAGAGTTGTAAATGCCATACCGAAGAACACTATAGTGTACAGGAAGATCATTCTGTTGGTTTGGAGGATGGAAGAGAAAGTGAGGCAGAGAGATTATGGCCATAGGGATGTCTTTAGGAAGCATTGAAGTAGTCTCCAGATTGGAAAAGGCCTAAATAATGGCAATTAACAGGGGGCGTGGAAAAATGAGACAGGTGCGAGATATATAGTAAAGGTATATGCAATGATGACTCAAGTTCAGGCATTAGACAAAACCTAATCCAAATGTACTGCCATTGAGTCAAATCTAAGTCCAGTAGGACAGAGTAAAAGGTTTCCAAGACTATAAAAAATTGTTTTAATTAAAAGATCATTGTATTGGGGGATTCTTACAGCTCTTATAACAGTCCATACCTCAATTGTATCAAGCATAGTTGAACATATGTTGCCATCATTATTTTTAAACATTTACTTTCTATTTGTGCCCTTGGTATCAGCTCCTCTTTTTTGCCCTCCCTCCCATTTATAATTTATAAATTATTGTTATTTTCATATCTTACACTGACTGCTGTCTCCCTTCACCCACAGTTTTTGTTGTTCATCTCCCTGGGGAGGTGGGATGGCAGTGGTTATGTGTCAATCATTGCAATTGGTTCCCCTTCCTCCCCTCCTCTCCTTAACTTCCCCCTCCCCTACTGCTCCTCTCCTTAACTTCCCCCATCACTACTCCCATTACTGTTCCTGGGTTTCATGTGCCATGAGCTCTCTCTACCTATGTACATGCTCCAGTCTAGCCCTCAGTGAAAGGCAAGACTGGGGTCATGATAGTGGGAGATGACCAGGAACCAGAGGAATATTGTGTGTTTCATCAGTGCTATACTGTGCCCTGGTTTACTCATCCCTTCTTTGTGACCCTTCTGTGAGGGGATGTCCCATTGACTACAGATGGTCTTTGAGTCTCTGCTCCAATCCCCGTCATCCTCAACAATATGGCTTTTGTTTGTTTATTTGTTTGTTTGTTTGTTTTGGGTCTTTTGATGCCTGATATATGATCCCATCAACACCTCATGATCACACAGGCTGGTGTGCTTCTTCAATGTGGGCTTGTTGCTTCTCTGCTAGGTGGTCACTTGTTTAACTTCAAGCCTTTAAGACCCCTGACACTGTATCTTTTGATAGCCAGGCACCATCCACTTTCTTCAC
Organism: Echinops telfairi; assembly: GCF_000313985.2. NCBI lineage: Eukaryota > Metazoa > Chordata > Mammalia > Afrosoricida > Tenrecidae > Echinops > Echinops telfairi. The sequence goes on along the minus strand of NW_022111373.1, from coordinate 79,861,945 downwards.
CACATTTGCTTGTGCACGCATTTTGTCTTCAGCTATCATGCCAGGAGGGTGAGCATCACAGAACGCCAGATTGTTACAACAAACTGTTCTTGCTCTGAGGGAGGGCTTGAGCAGAGGCCCAAAGTCTGTCTACTACCCCAGTGTATTGCCATATAAATATATATACATAGGCCAATACCTCGATTTTTATGAATTAATGAATTTACATATGTACACACCTATATTTACGTCTCTATCCATAGCTTTGCTTTCTATATCTTTCCTCTGTTTCCTTTTGCCTTCCTTCTGCCCACCATCATGCTCGCCCTTCTTCTGCCTCTTAGTAATTCCTCTCAGCTAGATTGTTGCTGCTCCAACACCACTGGAATCTCTACATCCTCCTCATTGTTTATTTTAATTCCCTAGTTGCTCCCTGTGTATGCTGTTATTTGCTCACTGTTTCCTTCTCCCCACCTTCTCCTGCCCCCAAGTCCCTCTGGAACCATCACTTTCTCCTCAAGTTTGCTACCCACGCCTATCTTATATAGGTAGGCAAAACCAACAATAATGGGGAGAAAACAAAAAATAAAACCAAAGATTGAATAAAAAGAGAAAAAGGTGGGGGAGATCATAATAACTGGGGCTGGGGGAGGTGAGAGGAAGCATACATAAATCCAGGTCTGCCCACAAGGCGTAAATCTTCGTATTTCTCCCTCAGAGAAGCTGGTGGGTTTCAACTAATGATCTTGTAGTTAGCAGCACAGCTGATAGCCTACTACCCCACCAGCACTCCTTTAGGCTTGCTTAGACATTTGAGTCATATCCAAAATAGGACACTTAGAAGAATAAAGAAGTTAGTAATGGAAAGAGATAAGGATTTTCATATTGGACATTTTGAGTTTGGTGGGTGGGGCAAGTGGAAATCTAGATGAAAATATCTACTTAGAAGTTAAAAATGTGTGGGCTAAACTCAAAAGAGGAAAGCTATTTGGAGTTTTTACAGGATGGATGGTGTGGTAGTTACATAATCTGGTGTCAGTTTGGGACTTGAGAGGGTGTAGAGTGAAGGGGTGGAGTCTTGTCTAGTCTGTCAATCAGGTCTGTGTGGGCATGGCTATCTCCTGAGGATTCTGAGAACTCCTGTATTTCCTCTTTGGAGGCGGGAGACACTCTTGGCTCACTCCCTGTGAGACATTCCTGACAAGAAGTCACACGAAGCTACCCTGATGTAACCAGAACCCTGGGAGCTGGAGAAGCCACATGGAGATCCCTGCCAGTGCTGAGATGCTTACAATGCCACTGGATCCACAATATTTCTCACCCATTAGCCTGTGATCTTCCTGCATTTGGCATCATTGCATGTGTTTCGTGAATCTGAAGAGGACTTTATAGATTGGTATCAGACATATGGGTTAATATCAGAATTATGGACTTAATCTGGACTGGGCAGAGATGTTTTCTCAATATTAAATTGCTCTTGTAGAGTGTCTATGAATTTGTTTCTCTTGTCTACCCAGACTAATGCAGATGGTAACTGAAGCCACTGGGGTAAGGGATGGAAATGGGAGCTTCCAAGAAGAGATTCGGAGAGTGGAGGGAGGATGACATTAAGATATCAGACAGGCCCATGCCAGAACTTGAGAAAGAGCTACCTGAAGAGTTGGAGAGAAACCAGGGCAATTATTGGAAGACTTGTGTAAGCAAGGCTCAAGAGGAAGTCAGAGCAAAAGGTCCAAAGAAGTGTTGATGAGATAAAATACCTGGGGATAGGGAAATGTAAATGTGATTAGTCGTTTTCTAGGGACTGGTCTTTCCTGACAACATGTCTAAAGTATATAAATTAAGTCTTGCCATCCTTGCCTCTAAGGAGCACTCTGACTATACTGTGCTTCTTCCAAGACAGATTTGTTTGTCCTCTTAGCAAACCACCGTACTTTCAATTCTTTGCCAGCACCACACTTCAAATGCATCCATCCTTCTTTAGTTGAGACTAAGGTTAGAAAAGCTCTTTTTAAATTGTGCTCATAAATGGTGGAACAAGAACTGGAACCAAAGTTGTTGGAAATCAGAGTCCAACTCAAAAACAGGTGGATACAGTGGAGTATTTCCAGAGACACTTTATAGATGAAGAAAATATGACACTGAAAATATTAGCCTAAACCAGGGTCACACACACCTGATCATGATGCTGCTGAAATTTCAGGTTACTAGAAACCATTGAACAATTAAGAGGCAAATTATGGCTCAATATAAGAATATCTGTCTAACTACCAAAGCTACATAACATGATAATATGCTAATGAAGTGATAACAACATCATTTATTTACAGCACATTTTTAAATTTCCAAGGCACTCTATTATACAGAGGCTTTCTTCCTCGGTGTTGGATTTGATGGCCTTTCTGGTCTCTCCCAATATACCCTGGTCAAGGACTTCAAACTCAAAGCAAATGGATTGTCTTGACATGATACCTACACAACTTGTCATTGATAATTGAGCGGGTTTTCAAAAGGTCTGTCACAGTGAAGTGCCAGTTTTACATTCTGTTAGAAGTGAAAGGGATAAATTTGTTGAAAGGTAAAGAGATGCAAGAATTGAAAGATGCACTAACAGCCAGGGAAAACAGTATTAAGACAGTGAGGTGTTTATCCGGTAGAATGAAAAGCCCTACATGCTCAAAGGCATGAAAGGGTATATGAGAAAATGTTACAAGAGGCGTTGTTACACTTTAATCCTTCTGAACAGTATCATTTCTATATCTTAACATCCCAGGACATGCTGACCAATGCATTCTTGTATCAAACCATGAAAACACTCTAAACAACATCCTTTCAACAAACAATTCTTTGCATGAGCTAAAGTATTGACCCTTGTTCCTTTTGCGTTGCAAGCAGATAAACTGGGGAGTCTCTTCAGAGTGTTAGGCCACACTGCAGTCTGAGCATGTATGGAGTTCATTTTAGATCTGGGCTGTCATTTGAGTCATGCCAAGTTCCTCAGTTTTGAGGTTCACTTATACACGCCCTATATATATTTTTCAATCTTTAAGCAATATGTCTGCACAAGCGTTCTCCATTTATTCATCTGGTCATTCAACTCACACTTATTGACCGCCTATTAGGTGCTAGGCACTATAGAGGTGCTAAGGATGCAGAGAGGAGAAAATGCATAGTTCCTCGTGTTAGTCTGGGTAGACTAGAGAAACAAATTCATAGACATGCATATGTGTATAAGAGAGTTTTATATAAAGAGGATTTGTATGTTAAGAAAACACCCCCACCTAGTCCAGATCAAGTCCATAAGCCTGATATTTGCCCATATGTCTGACACCAGTCTATAATTTCCTCCTCTGACTCACACAACACATGCAATGATGCTAAATGCAGAAAGATCACAGGCCAGTGGGTAGAAAGTCTGGTGGATGCAGTGGTGGTGAAAGTATCTCAGTGCTGGCAAGGGTCTTCATGTGGCTCCTCCAGTTCCAAGGCTCTGGTTCCATCAGCATTGCTTTATGTGACTTGTCAACAGGAAGATGAAGCAGAGTGTGAATCTGGCCTCCAACGAGCTATTTATCTCCGTGATGCCTCCGTATGAAGTCATCAAGCTGCGGCCTGATTGACAGCCTAGACTCCACCCCTTTGCAAGTTGACATGAGCTATGTAAGTGCCACATTCCTGTAGTAGAGGTCCCCCATGCCCCATTCATGTTCCTTCTGTTCACCCAGGAAGGCCTGGAAGTCTGGTACAGGCTTCCAACATCTCTCTGCCTGAGGGACTTCTCTCACCATGAATCATATTTGGCTACTGTCCAGGAGCACCTCTCAGCCCACAAAAGGAATCAGTTGTTGAGCAAAATGCCTAGCTTCCTTGCCTCTGAAAAACTCTAATTAAAGAGATTTATGAGAATGCAAGCAACTCGAGTTGGGAATGCCACAAGTCTTGGAGGGTAAGATTAGTCACTACACTGAGACATGGAGCAAGAAGGGTTTATAAAGGCAAGAACCACAGGCTGCTGGAAGACAACTAAAACTCTCTTCCTTGGCAGGCAAGCGATCAGGAAACTGAAGGCGGAATATGTCAAGAGTGTGTTCATTCGAGGTATGCAATTGGGCAAGAGATAGTTAAGGTGGGGGAGCAAGGATGTTTTTCTGAGAATCAGTTGCCCAGGTGACTTTTGTGGGTGAAACCACTTTCCAAAATATATGAAAATAACCTAACAGGACATGCTTAGAAATGGAGCCATCCTTGCTCCTTTGATATGATTTCAAGCTATGTCAAAGCTTGTCTGGGATTATTCTCATTGCACCTCTAATGGGTCCATGTGAGGTGTCCTTGGTGTAATCTTTCAGAGGTTCCCCAACAGAATTGGACCCCCAGTTTCCCACAGCTAGAACTGCTCAATCCAAACTAAGCTCACTGTCATAGAGTCGGTTCTCACCCATAGCCACCCTATAGTCCTATTGCGTTCATTCCAACTCATGGCCGCCCTGATGAATCAGAGCAGGACTAAGCTCCCTCCGTAGGGTTTTCAATGGCTGATTTTTTTTTTTTTAAAGTGTGTCCCAGACATTTCTTCTAAGGTACTCTGGGTGGACTCAAGCCTCCAAACTTTTGGTTAGCAGTCGAGATTGTGAATGCCTCATCTTTCGCCCTTGGACCTGCTAGTGGGTAAGAACTGCTGACCTTGCAGTTAGTAGCCAAATTCATAACCCTTTATGCCACCAGTCTTTATGCCCAGAGACTTCTACTTCCACCCACATCCTTGACTCAGGATATGCTTTGGGAGAAATTTGTCTCTAAGGGTCGTCCAGCCTCGTAATCAGGGTAGATCCTCAAGGCCCGAGGCTTGCTTATGTGAACTACACTGAGAAAAGCAGAGGCACCTGCCTTGGAAAGGGCAGATGTATGACCTGGCTGCTCCTTTGGGGTTTTTTGTTCTGAATCTAACAAGAAACAATGACACAGCACCACCTGCAGGGCCCAGCCAGGCCAGAGTGCCAGTGCTGGGAAGGGATGTATAGATAGATACACAGGGATGGAATTTCTAAGTGTTCTGCAGGCAGCAGCATCCATTACCTGCACAAGATGGGAAGGAGAAGAACGCTCGAGGAAAGGGAGAGGGGAGCATCGCTTCCCTGGGGAAGTCCTGATTTTGGCCATTGACTTTTTGTTTTCATTGGGGAGCACAGACTCAGAAGTCAGCTGGGCCCTTTCCTCCCTGTACACAGGATTCCTCCTGCAGCAACTCTGGGGGAAACTTGGACTCATTACCCCAAAAGAGCAGCAAGAAAAAGGGAGTCCAATCACTTTGGATGAGCATCTTCCTGGCAGCTCAATGATACTCTTTCCCAGTGCCCTTGAGACATGGATTTTAGCAGGTGACTGTCATGGGGCCACCACCATCTCCAAGCCATTCCTGGGCCCCTTGCTAGACATGGGTTGTGCTATGTGGATTGCAGTTTGAATGGTAGGTCACTGAGTACCCTGAAGCGTATCTAACCAACTGTTGGGAAAGCTGCCAGCCCAGCCCCTGCCATAAACGGATCGGCATGTGGGCTTATGTTGGTGCAAAGAGAGGGTGGAAGAAACCTTTACTCTCTGCAGAGAAAGAAAGCAGGACAGTTTGTGTGTCCTGCCAGGCCCCCGGATGGGGGTGAGGGTGGGAGTAATTTAAGCCTGTAAGAAGACTAGGAGAAGGCAGAGGGAAGTATTGTCTGAGGCTCTTTGTGACTTTGGGGTTTCATGCAGAGCTACATGGGGGGCACATGTTGACAGTGTGTCAGAGCAGGGGACTCACCCTCCCTGTTTCCCTCTGGGCCATAGCTATGCTGGGGGCAGGGAGGCTAGCGACAGTGAAGGGCTCTGACATCTCTGGCAGCTCAACCCCACAAGCCCAGTGGAAGAGGAAGTCCTCAGTTGTGCCCGTCGGGCTCCCTGACAGGGCTGCAGTGGCCAGGTTCTCTTCTATGCGTGACAGTGGTATACCAAGAGGAAGGGACAAGGGGAGACTACGCGAGGACTCTTTGAGCTCATCTACTCACAGGGGTTCCAGAGTAATACCCTGTTTTCCCGAAAGTAAGACATCCCCCGAAGATAAGACCTACTTATAGTTTTGCCTCTTGTTCAAATATAAGGCATCCCCGGAAAATAAAGACCTCCCCGAAAATAAGGGTTTGGATTGTTATGACGATGTTCCAGAAAATGATGACATGACTGTCATTGAATAAATGAATAAATGTACCATAGATTGTTGTACATGGAAATAATGGTAGTAACAAGAAGTTCTTGATACTGTAGGATTCTCAGTTTGTCTGGTTATGCTGGTTTGTGATGACAACTACTACTGTACCGTACACAGGTAATAAATTTCCTTTTTTGTTGTTCAACAATAAATGTGTACCGCATTCTTCTTCATGGAAAATAAGACATCCCCTGAAAATAAGACCTAGCGCATCTTTGGAAACAAAAATTAATATAAGACACTGTCTTATTTTCGGGGAAACAGGGTAGATGCCTTTGATTGGGATGGAGAAGGAATTTGGCCTCTTTTAAAGGGGCTCCTGGAGATGCTGTCTCAGAGCAAAGATGTGACTTTCTACTCCGGTAAAGAGTTACAGTTTCAGAAACCGACAGGGGCAGTTCTACCCTGTCCTTTAGGGTCACTATGAGTTGGCTCTGACTCGATGGCAGTGAATTTGGTTTGGTTTGGTAGTGCTGTGAATAAACCTTTAGCTGCTTACCAAAAATTGGTAGTTCAAAACCACCAGCCACTCCATAGGAGATGAGCCAGTCTGCTTCCATAAAGATTACAGTGTTGGAAACCCTATGGGGAAGTTAGTAGAATAGAGTAGCTGTCCTGTAGGGTCACAAATAAGTCGGAATGTATAACGATGGGTTTAAGATGGAGGTAGGACTGCAGAAGACCCAGGTTCAAACACCAGACACTGTGCTTCAAGCACACCCACCGTGCATCAGTGGAGGCTTGCAGGCTGTTATGATGCCCAGCAGATTTCGACAGACCTTCCAGACCAAGAAGGACTAGGAAGAAAGGCCTGGCTATCTACTTCCGAAATTCATCTGATGAAAACCCCATATATCAATAAGCAATCCTGGGCATGGTGGAGGCATCTGCTGTGCATGGGGCTACCAGGATTCGGGGCTGCCTCAAAGGCAGCTGAGAACAGGAGTCAGGAGCATAGATTCAAAGATCTATGAAATAGGAGTAGCCTGTCCCTGTCACGTCCAGGAAAATGGGAGTTAAATTGGTGGTATTAAAATTTCTGCATCGAAGTTTGCAGGAAACTGGCCAAATCGATATTGATTTCTCCTGGAGAGGCAGATCTAGTCAGATTCTAGTTGCCGGCCCCTGGGAAAACCAATGGGCAGGTTCACATGATCTTCAAAGGCCCCACGTCATGCCATGAGCTCAGCCTGGGCAAAGCAGACTGCCAGAGCACACCACCTCTGGGCAGGACTCATGTACGTCCGGCCAATGAGCGTCACCTTTTCTAAAGACCAGATGTTCACATTGTGACTTTAAACATGTTCAGAGCATCTTCAGGGAATTAACCATCATCTTACACTTATTTTTAATTTTGCACCTTTCGCCTTAGCCAGGTGCTGTGCCGGGATCGTTATGGCTCTAAATCAGGGTTGCCAAGTTTAGAAGACAAAATACTGGATAGTTACGTTAAACTTGAATTTCATATAAATAATGAATCCCTTGGTAGTATAAAGAAGTGTGCAATATTTATACTAAAAGTGATTCATTGTTTATATGAAATTTAAATGTAATGGTGGGTGTTATATTTTATCTGGCAACCCTACTCTGAATACATTTCTCCTGTAAAACAAAGAAGCAAAGCATCCGGAACAAAGTTAAATTTCTACGGTCCTGGTTTTCTTCGAGGGAAAAGTCAGCTAGCTGTTGGATCGATTTGTCTTTCTTAAGATGCGTTCCCTGTTTATTTCCTAAAATGAACAGCATGAAATAAAAGGCACACGCGCTGAGGTGGTGAGAATAAAACTGAAAACCAAAAGAATTAGCAAGGGATGGAGTTGCATTGAATTCCCAAGGCCTAGATTGAAAGAGCTGGGATTGATGTTTGTTTTCTGCTGACCACCCAAAGCCCCAAAGAGAACCATCATCTGATACAAGGAAGCAGCGACTAGAAAGTGCTTTCTGCTCCTAACTCTTAAAGGAGACACGTGCTTTCAACAATCATTCTCCCACGAGCCCAGCTTCAAAACACCCATAATGAAATGTGATTCCCTGAAGGCCTTTCTCGCAAGGTGGGTCATAAAAATGGAAAGACTCAGCTTTTGAACTTTCCTGGCAAGATGAAACTCAAGGATTGCAGTGCCAGCTGTGGCTTCCCAGAACACCGATATTCAAGGGCATCCTCCTTCACCACAGCACATCACCTACCCAGCCCGGAACCTGGAGCCCTCGTGGTAGAGTGTGTTACCAGTTGGGTTGCTAGCTGCACAGTCAACAGTTCAAAACTATCACGTGCTCCAAGGGAGAAAGATGAGGCGTTCTACTCCTGTAAAGATGTGCAGTCTCCGATCTCCTCTATTGGGTGCTCCGAGTCTGCCTGGACTGGTGGCTGGGAGTGTGGCAGCGGGAAGTCGGGTTGAGTCTCCACTATTTCAGGGCAAGTTTTAGGTCCCTTCTGATAGCCAGTTTGTTGGCTGTTGTCTTTTGGTTTCTTCCTGTGTGATGTCTTTACAAAACTCCCCTGATCTTCAGTCATTAGTGCTTAGTTCTTTAGATGCTTTCTAACTTCAATTAGGACTTACTCTCGTTTATCCTTTGGGCCTTGTGGACTTGCTTTTTCTCCAGCTTTAACTTGAATTTGCATACAAGCAATTGATGGGCTGTTCTGCCAAACAGAAACCAAAACCCTGGTCTTGTTCGGACAGATGATATTGATCCTCTCCACCATCTCCTTCCACAGATGTAGTCTATCTGATTCCCGTGTATTCTGTGTGCAGTGACTGTGTATGTTGTTTTACAAAGGTATTGGCCATGAACAAGCCATTGGTCTTAGAGAATTCTGTCATGAATTCTATCAAGAGTCATTTCTCCCCAAGGCCTTGTTTTCCAACTGCTGTTCCTTCTTCTATACTTCCAACATTTGCATGCTCATCACCAGTAATTAGCAACGCATCTTGATTGCACCCTTGAACAATTCAGACAACAGAAGTGGATAAAAACCTTCAATTGCTTCATTTTTTGGCCTTATTAGTTTGCTTGAAAATTTGAATAGCAGTCATATTAATTGATCTTTCTTACAAATATGAGAGGGCTTCAAAAATTCAGAGAACAACGAAATTAAAAGATAGTGGAAGTTTTCCATCAACGTTCTTTCACAGCTTCTCGTATTATCCTAACACCGGATGCATTATACTTCAGGATAGATCTTGGAATGTCATTCCTGACATAGAAGGTCATATGATTGTATCATTCAACATGGTCACTTCAGCTCACTAATGCCTAGAATATTGATCTCTATGTTTTCGATTTCATTTAGGTTTCTAATAATAGGAGTTCCTGGGTGTATAAATGATGAAGCTGGACTATTAACCAAAAGAGTGGTGGTTTAACCCACCTGTGGACACCTCAGAAGACAGGCCTGGCAAATGACTTCCTGAAAGTATGCCATGGTAAATAAACCCTGTGGAATACCGTTCTACTCTGAGATACAATCAACCACCACCAGCAAACATGAAAGCTGTTCCCAAAATATCAGCTACATAGATATGGCGGCTTCTTCACTTTCAGAGGACAGGATCCTGGAGCTCCCATCCCGCTCAGGCTTTGTCTTTTTTTTTTGAGATTTCGTTTCCCTTTATTTCAACCAGTGCAACTCAGATAACTATCTTAACCAGGACAGAAATGACTACTCTCAAAATTCTAGTTTAAAATCAAATTACTAGGGATGTTCCATACACAGAACAAATGAAAGCTATTTATGACAATCAGGAAACAATGCTTATTTGAATCCATTTTGAAAAGGGCTATATAGTAGCCAAAAATTTATTATAATCTTTATATTACATATTCTATTTGAAAACCTACGCATCGATTTTGGTTAACACCTGGAGTCTTCTAACACAAACATTATGATGAATTTTTTCAGCAACATACATCTATAAAACATCTAATAAGAAAAAAATTTCAATCTGTCAAACCGCTTTAGTGATATGACTGGAGCTGACATCTCGACAAAAGGGTTTTTTTTTGTTGTTTTTTTCTCTTTTTTAACATTTTATTAGGGGCTCATACAACTGTTATCCCAATCCATACACACATCAATTGTGTAAAGCGCATTTGTACATCGTTTCTCAAAACATTTTCTCTCCACTTAAACCCCCGACATTAGGTCCTCATTTTCCCCTCCCTCCCCACTCCCCCCTCCCTCATGAGCCCTTGATAGTTTATAAATGGGTATTTTGTCATATCTTGCCCTGTCCGACGTCTCCCTTCATCCACTTTTTGGTTGTCTGTCCCCCAGGGAGGAGGTCACACACAGTTCCATGTAATCGGTTCCCTCTTTCCTACCCATTCTCCCTTTACCCTCCCTGTTTTGCCACTCACACCACTGGTCCTATAGGGCTCATCTGTCCTGGATTCCCTGTATTTTCAGTTCCTATCTGTACCAGTGTACCTCCTCTGGTCTACAGGCTTTGTCTTATAATAATCATAGCATTATATGAATGCTATTAGTAATATCTTTAGGTGCTGCTGTTGCATATGCCTGATCTCATTAAATCCTTGTTGGAAAGGTTCCTGTTATTACTTTCATTTTAATATGCGTAAACAGGCTTGAAAATGATTCTTTCTGCCAGCTGGATAGGAGAAAAATGAACCCTTAAAAAATCAGGGTGTTCATTTCTCTATTCTTATTTGTAAGACTGGGTTATTTTACCTGGAAGGAGGTAAAACCTGAAGCCAGTGTGTCGCAAATGTCAATAACAACCTAATACCTATTGTGGCCTAGGCATTAGGGTGTTAACTACAATGTTGGTGGTTCAAACCCACCAACTATTCCACAGGAGAGGGGTGAGGCCATCTGTTCCCATAAAGATGTACAGTCTCAGAAGCCCATATAGAGGGGCTGTGAGTAGGAAGCGACTAGATGGTGGTGAACGGGTTGCTTTGTCTGTTTGTTTTGGGTATGCAATAGCAAGTAACCCTGGTAGGACATTGATTAAGGTGCTTGGCTGCAAACTTGAAAGATTCGTACTTAGAACCAGCAGCCACTTCACTGTAGAGCAATCTGACAGCCAGCACCTTGGCAGATTTCTACCCTTGGAAACCCTATGGGGCAGTTCTACATGTAGTGGCTGTATGAGTTGGACTGACCTTGAAGGCATATGCTATAGCACTGGCCTAATTGTTAGAGGGTCACATAAATGGCTGCAATTCACTCAGGTGCGCGTGAACCAAAACCAAACCCACCGCCATCAGGTCCGTGAGTCCAACTCGTGCAGTTCTTGTTAGGTGCCATTAAGTCGGTTCTGACCCATAGTGACCTTATGCACAACAGAACAAAATACTGCCTGGTGGCATGCTACCCTCACGACTGTCCCTTTGCTTGAGCTCATTGTAGCAGCCACAGATTGTTCAATCCATTTCCTTGTGGACCTTCCAACTCATAGCAGCCTTTTATAGGCAGTAAATCTATACAGGAGCACACAGCCTCATCTCTCTTTTGCAGAGGAGCTGGTGAGCTTGAACCACTGACCTTGTGATTAACAAGTCACCACCAGGGCTCCTTTCAGAGGCAGGACATAAATACCAACAGAAAGATATCTACAATTCCTGGACCACTCTGCATCTCCCCTGACAAGCAGCCTTTTCGAATATTAAGAGCACCCTGGGTGTTTGTGCTAAGGAGACTCTCACACCCACTAGCTCCTCTCAGGGGAGGGAGGGCTGTGAGACCCAGTGTAACGGTCAGCCTAGGAGGTGTGGGTCCAGCTGGCAGGTCAATGTGCCGAATCTCTTAGAATGAGATTCCCAATTCCTCTAGCAACATGCACACGTTCCACACTTTGTGGTTCAGAGTAAATTTATGCCAAGGGAGACACTGGTATTCCTTATTTTTCCTAAACAGCATTACATCACCCTTGGGCCGAGACCAGAGAGAGGGGTACAGCATGGAGATTGCCCCAGATCCTCTCTGGGGCAGAAGAACAACTCTAGTCAGTGAGGGTGAGGATGGTGGGTGGCAGAGGCTGGCAAGGGTGGGCTGCTTTGTCTCTCCTTCTGGACGGGACTCCATAGCCAGAGGTCAGAGTCAAGGGCTGCTGGTCAGGGGTCAGCGCTCCATGGACCACCCAGCCCGGTTGTGGGAGTTGGGGCAGAGGTTCTTGCCCCTCTTCAGAGTCAGTAGCTTACTCTATGGAGTCTTCTTCCTGTGCTTTGCTGTCTTCTTGCATTGTTAAACAGCAGTTTCTCAGAACAGATGCGCTTTTCCCTCCTTCCCCGTGGCCTTTCTGCACAAACAGCAGATTGCCTGCTTCTGTCATCTCAACCCAGGGAGGAAGGGAAACATGCTAATCACGTTATTTTTCTCTTCCTTCTGCCTGCAATTAACTCTGTGAGCCAAGGGCTTGCTCTCTGCCCACGGTTCAAGTGGAGCTAATACTCCAAGCGGGGGATTCTCCCGGGTTCTTCTTACCAAGCCTGCTCTTTGGGTCTGAAAGGTTTCTTTTTAAACAGACACCTTGTTTTGCGTCGAGATCTCTGCTTCCTGTGACCTTCTGGGAGTCAGGCTGCCAGGCAGCTGACTCTGACACCCCTCTACTTAAAATACCCAAGCCAGATGGACCTCAAAATGATGACCATCCCCACCTGCTGCATTGCCCAATCGCAGGTGGGCATCACTCACACAGGGTGTGCATCTGAGAGGAGGGTCGTGCAATAAGACGTCCAGACATCATGTAACATAAACACAACATTAATCCAGAAAGCAAAGGATTCAAGTTCAACCCAGGTCTGGTTAGTTTTGTCTTGAGGTTAGTTTTGTCTTGATAACTACTTAATACTTGTTTTAAGGAAACTTGAAAAAGCTCGAGGAAAAAAATGGAACTGAGGGATAAAAACAAAAACTCTACACTTGATTCTTACCATAAGCCCCATCAAGATCTAGACACATTCATAAGCAACCATACCAGTCATTTCAATCTGCCCTTACAAAGCGGAAGAATCCAGGGACTTTATGCATGTAACATAGTCTCTTTTACATTATTAAGAGAAGAAAAATGGGTGTCCTTTACGGATATTTTATGATTAGGAAACAAAAAGAAGTCAGAAGGAGTCAAAGTCAGGACTGTATGGTAGATACCTCGTGGTTTTCTTCAAAACTCTCACACAACGACCCTTGTTGGGGGAGAGGCAGGAGGAGGGCATTGTTTGGGTGGAAGACTCTCTAAGGCAGCTTTCCCAGGCGCTTTCCTGCTGAAGCTTTGGCTCACTTTCTAAAAACACAAAATAAACAGATAATGATATCCTTTGGTCCCCAGGAAAGTCAAAAAGTGAAATTCCTTGAGTCATCCTTTGCGCTTGACCAGTCGGCTTTTGCTTTGACTGACCCACTTCCACCGCTTGGTAGCTGATGCTTCGATTATACTTTGTCTTCAGCGTCATACTGGCAAAGCCATGTCCGTGCTCCCATGGAAGTTTTTTAAAGAAATCCTTTAGAATCTTAATCCCACTTGTTTAAAATTTCCATGGAAATTTTGCTCTTTTCTGCAGCTGATCTTTGTGCAATAGTTTGGGGACCCATTGAGCAGGAAGTTGATTTAACTTTCATTTTTTTCAGTTAGAGTTGCATAAGCTGAATCCATTGAGAGGTCTGTGGTGTTGGTTATTGTTTTTGCTCTTAATTGTTGGTCTTCAATTAGAGCACTAACAAGATAAGTTTTTTTATTTGCAAATTGATGTTAATGGTCTGCCACTGCAGGCATTTTCAACATTATCTCATCCCTTCTTAGTATGAGTTTTCCATTGTAAACTGATGATTTCTTTGAGGCAATATTCCACAAGCCTTTCATAAAGCATAAATGATTTCGTAATTCTCCTACCCATCCTTCACCATCAATTTGATGTTTGTTTTTGCTTCAATTTTAGCAAAATTCATGTGGTTCTGATGGGGGCTCTTTTTACACTGGTGTCTTATCCTTCTTAGTGTCTCAAACTAGATCCTGTTCAGACATGTTACAAGTTAGTGTGCATTTATTTTGGTGCAAAACATCCTTTTTGATCCATGCATAGTTTTTTTTCCTTATGACTATTTCCATGAAATTTTTGAAGACACCCTCATACAAATTCCTCTACAATATTTTCAAGGGTGCTATAGGCTCATGAATAGCCCACCCATTAAGTAATCCAGCATTGAACAAACATACCAGAAGACTCCTTAGACCTTCCTGCCTCCATGTCTACAACACTAGAATGGACATATTTAATCCTAAGATAGAAAATGTAAGATGAGCGTTCAGACTGGCCTTCTAAGACAATTTCAAGGAGTCCAGGAAGGAAAAGAATGTTTGAAAACTGATTGTGGAATCAAATGTACAATTCTGCTTGATGTTATTGAGCTATGGAATGATATATATGGATTAACTCCCAATTAATAGTAATTTTTTAAAAGACATGGAGGGCAAAGAAAACTGTCACATAAACATAGTTGGTGGCAGAACAATATAACATAGCTACCCACATAGTAACCCACAAAGTACAAACATTTTGCCAAAATGAAGATTAATGGCAGCAGCAATGGCCAATGGCCTTGGTGGGGAGTCGGGGGAGGAAGATTTGCCTTCTAGAAGAATAAATCACCATAGAACAGCAATGGAAGGAAGCAGAAATCGAAACCAACTGGATTAAAACACCTTTCAACAGCAACTCAAAGTTGTTAAATGATATCTTACTTAGAGGTACCGGGGAATCTCTGCCTATTATAGGTTCTTGGTTTCCTTGTTTGTCCTACACTGCCTTTAATAAGAGGAAGGAGCAGGAGCATTTGTTATTGAGAACAAGAGCCTGGCAGGCCATGAAAAGCAAAGAAATGCCCTACCTCTGTTCCAGCAATTCAGAAAGGTCAAAGAAGTGGGGCTACAGCTGGGATCCCCCAAAAGAGCAGAGGTATATCAGTTGGAGTCTCACCAGGAAAGCAGAAGCCCTGTAAATACTTACAACAGAAAAGCTTTGAC
>NW_022111373.1:79844329-79845759 GCF_000313985.2 Echinops telfairi | reverse complement strand
GGTCACAATCAGCTTCCACCTCCCCTTCCACTACGTGTACCTCTTGCAGTAATAATATAGAAAGGAATACTGGATGACAATTAGTTTTTCATATTTCTTCAGTAGGTACTAAATAAATAACCATAACTAAATAATAAATAAACCTATACACTTTTCTTGAACGTTCAAATATGTGCTAGCATAGTGGGGCCTCAGAGAAGTCTTACAATATTTCTCAAAAATTATTTGATTCTAGAAGTTCACTACTTCCCACTCTTTAAAAGTGGTGTGCCTTTTATAATTAGTTTCAGGTAGATTGCCCAGTACAGTCTCAAAGAAAGTGTATTCCATAGAATGATGTTTAAAAACACTTAAGAGAATTTTCCATTAAAGGAACATAGAAATCTCTCGGATATTAATAATATTTCTAATGGGGTCTAAAGCTAAGAAAAATATGATAAACCACGAAATAGTCAAGTGTTGTCCTCATGAAGAAATCACTCTAGATATGGATGCTACCGCAAAGTGTGGTGAAGAAATCAAATGATGTTTCAGGGTCAGAAAAGCTTCATCTAGGGTTTGAAAGGCTTGTCCTAAAACAAGTAGCCAACTAAGTGAAGCATCAGTTAAGTCCACAAGGAAGAAGCACACCAGCCTGTGCTATCCAAAGACTGTAACTAATAAAATCCAAGCCCAGGTGAGATTATTAAATTCTAAGCATCTGGTTTGCAGAGGGCTGTGGATGACAAAGCCCAAAATCCATTTGCAGAGTCCCCATTATGAATTTACCCTCTGGTGAATCCCCTCTGAGCATTGACCAAGCACGGGAATTGCCTTAACCTCACCTGGAGTACATTGAAAAGTGGATTAATGCAGATGTAAATAATGTAAAATTTAACAGCTTATCATTTGTTTTCCTTTTAGACCCATTTTAAATTTGATTGCACACTATTTTTAATAGATTTAAACTGCTGAATTGTATGGTATGTGAATTATGTCAGTCTCAAACTCACTGCCATCGAGTCATTGCTGACTCATAGTGCCCCGCCCCCTCTGCGTTTCTGAGACTGTAACCATTTATGGGAGTAGAAAACCCAGTCTTTTTCCTATGGAACTGCTGATAGTTTCCAATTGCCAATAATGTGGATCACAGCCCAACACGTAGCCACTACACCAACAAGTATGTGTCTTTATACGTCAATAAAACTGTTAAAAAATTTTGAGTAAATATAGTTAAGTACACCAATGTACTAGAGATGGTTTGTATTGGCTTATGAGAATCAATGTTAAATTTCTAAGAAATTGTTAAATATAGTCATTGTTAAAAGTTAAATGATATAAATTTAATAGCATTTACATATATACCAGCATGAAGCAGGGAACCAATAGAGAGGTCTGAGGGGCCATCCCTAATCCCAATTATGTGGACAGTACCCCCTCCCCCAGAAGAA
>NW_022111373.1:79836179-79840065 GCF_000313985.2 Echinops telfairi | reverse complement strand
TCAAAGTAACATGCATGCTTTTTAACACTTCAAAGAGGTCTTGTGCTGCAGATTTACCTAATGCAATGCTTCATTTGATCTCTTGGTGATTGCTTCCATACGCACTGATTGTGGAAACTTGACACCTTCGATCTTTTCTACGTTATCATGCTGTTACCTTTTGGTCCAGTTGTGAAGATTCTGGTTTCTTTACATTGAATTGTAATCCACACTGAAGGTTGAGATCTTTTATCTTCACCAGCAAATGCTTCAAGTCCTCCTCACTTGCAACAAGCAAAATTGTGTCATCTGCATATTGAGGGTTATTACTAAACCTTCCTCCAATCTTTACACTGCACATTTATTCATAAAACCCAGCTTCTCTATTTGCTAAACATACAGATTAAATAAGTATAATGAGAAGAAACAACCAATTGCACGTTTCACCTGATTTTAAATAATGCAGCATTCCCTTGTCTATTCATACAACTGCCTCTTGATCATGTACAAATTCCTCATTAGCATAATGAAGTATTCTTCTCAAGACTATCTATAGTTTGCTATGATCCATACAGTTGAATGCCATGGCATAGTCAGTAAAACACAAGTAAACACCTTTCTACTATTCTCTGCTTTGAGCCAAGATTATCTGACATCAGCAATGATATCCCTTGTTCCGCATCCTCTTCTGAATCCAGCCTGAACCCTGTCAATATACTGCTGCAACCATTGTTGGATGATCTTCAGAAAAATTTTACTTGCATATATCAATGTTATTGTTTTATAATAAGTGCATTCTGGCTAATCACTTTTCTTTGGAATGGGTACAAATATGGATCTCTTCCAGTCAGCTGACCAAGTAGATGTCTTGCAAATTCGCTAATATAGACAAGTGATTGCTAACATAGACAAGTGCTTCATCAGCTCATTGAAACATTTCAATTGGTATTCCATAAATCCATGGAGCCTTGTTTTGAGCTAATGCTTTCGGTGCAGCTTAATCGTCTTCCTTCAGCACCATTGGTTCTTGCTCACACGTTATCTCTTGGCAGTGGTTGAACGTAGACTAATTCTTTTTTGATACAGTGACTCTGTATATGCTTTACATCATCTTTGGATGCTTCCTGCATCATTCATCATCTTGTTAATAGAACCTTTCACTATTGCAACTGGAAGCTTGAGTTCTTTCGGTTTAAGGTATGATGGTGTGTTCCTTTTGGGTTCCTAATGCTGTCTTTGCACATTTCACTACAATATGTGACTTTGCCTTCCCTAACCACCCTATGGAATTAGCTGTTCATTTATTTGACTTTGAATAATAGTTATGGTGATTGGATTTCCTTATATTCAGATAGACATAATCCTGTCACAGACAGCATTTTACTTCAATATAGATTTTGAAGTGTCCTTTATGATGAAGAATGTCATGATATTTCTCTTGACTGTGTTGTTTCCAGCACGGTAAACCATATGATTTTCTGATTCAAAATGGCTAACACCCGTCCATTTCAGCTCACTGATGCCTGGAATATTGAGCGTCATGTGTCTATTTCACTTATGTTTATTTATTGTGTGTGTGTGTGTCTATTTCAATTTTAACGACTTCCAATTATCCTGGATTTGTACTTACACACTTCAGGTTCCAATTATCAGTTGATGTTTACAGCTGTTTGTTTTATCTCTTTCTCATTTTGAGTCATGTCCCATCAGCAAACTAAGGTCCTGAAGGCTTTACTTCATCCACGTCATGATGGCCAATTATCTACTTTGAGAAGGCAGCTCCTCCTCAGTCCTTTGGGTTTTTTTTTTTGCATGCCTTTCAACCTAAAGGACTCATCATCATCATCACCTTACTCTGCTTCTGTTTCTCAGGTTTTCAGTAATTGATGATATTTTGATGCTATCCATGGGCTTCTTGTGGACTCATTCCTCTGAAGTAGGCAGCCAGTCTTCCATAGTCTGCACTTAGACCGGAAACTGCTGGAACTTGTTCACGTTGGGTGACTGGTATTTGAAATACCAGTGATAAACAGCTTTCAGCATCGCAGGACACACAAGCCACCACAGTACATCCACACTACAGACAGGCAAGTGGAGTCTTGACATAAATAGTGCCAGCCCTGAAAGAAGTTTCAGTTAAATGAACATAGTTTATGCAAGGGTATGAATTAATTTAATAAGAGATTAATGTGAGACGATTGACAACAAATTCACCAAAAAAAACCCAGTGATGGGATGCAATTCCATTTGTTAAATCAGCAAAAGTCAATGAAAGCATTCTGTGCCAATCAATTGTATGTATGAAATTTGCAGTATAGTATTATGTATTTTTTATTATTTGTGTAACATTCTTTATGTCAGTAAAATTTATAATAATCTCAGGTAATTTTTACTGAAACCCAAACCAAACCCACTGCCATCAAGTTAATTCCGTCTCAAAGATACTCCATCCATGGTCTTCAAGACCATAAATCTTTACAGGAGCAAAATAAAATCTCATCTTTCTCCCAAATAGCAGCTGGTGAGCTTGAACCGCCAGACTTGGCAATTGGCAAGTCTGTGTTGCCTAATTCATTGCCTAATCCACGACACCACAAGCACTCATTACTTTTTATCGGAATGTTCATTTAAAGGAGATTCTGTCCCATGAGTTGCCCTATAAAAGGGTGAATCAGAAAGTATTGCTACTAAGGTACCAGTTTATCCAAGTACAGGTTTATTCCAAACAAAGTAAGCTTAAATATGTCTATGATCAGTAGATGGAAGCAGACACATTCTCTTAGTAAAACACTTGTTTTGATCTCATTAGAGTGCCATTTAAAAAATGTCCCATCAAAGCAGTCACTTCTGAGATCTGCTGGACCAGTTCAATTCCAGGTACAGAGGTCATCTCAGAAGGTTTTGACAACTGTTTGGAGGGACACCAAAGGGTCATCTCGATAGATTTTCTTGAGTGACACAGGAAAATCATGGGAGGTTCTAAGTTTTAAGAAAATTGAAAACTGCGCTGTTGAGGACAGGACAGGAAAGTTGTGTGATGAGCTTTTCCTATCAAGATGGTGCGTCTGCTCATTCTTCGAGGGTAGTGAGGGCTGGGAGAATTCCCTGGAAAATTTACCCTATCCATGCTCCCACCCTGATCCACATTTAAGACTTCCTTTTGTTTCCAATACTCAAACGGCATTTCCCAGGAACATGTTTGAGTCCTTTGAGGATGCCAACCCTGCTATTGGCTGTGGTGGAAATAGAAGAATGCAGGATTCTTCAGGAGAAGGCTTAGAGAGCCAAAAACCTTGCCTTCAGAAGTGTATATACATAGAATGTGTTGGAAAATAGTAGCTCAACATTGTGGTAGTTTTGTTTAATAAAAGTCATTGTTTTGTTGTACAATGGTTTGGATTACTCGACTATTAGGACTTGAAAATATAATTTGATCCAAGTATCTACATGGAAGAAACTCTTGTCTCTGGCAGCACATGCTAATGTTTCTTTCAAGTCACGTCACATATTTATTAAGCATTCATTGTGTGCTAGAGAGGTGCCTGCAAGTCACAGGGGCTTCCAGCTTTAAGCAGTCTTTGAGATATTTGAGTTGAACCTCTACCATTTGTGAATCATTTTTAAAAGCTCAATCCAATTATGTTAGTGTATTTACAATGTTGTGCAATGATCATCACAATCTCCTTCCAGAACATTTTCATCACCTCACAAAGAAGCGGCATGGCTCCATGCTCCAGGCAGGCCCAAGGATTTAGCTCCCTCAATGTGTCTAGCACCTTCCTACTTTGAAGATCTCTCCACACTATATTTAATTTAGAAAAATACTGATAGTCTTCTAGGTGCCACTCAGGTGGTTCAAATTAACACATTTCCTGACTTCACAGAAGAAATTCACAAAAATAATTGC
>NW_022111373.1:79832566-79834927 GCF_000313985.2 Echinops telfairi | reverse complement strand
CAATGGTCTACGCCCACCCTGAAAATATAAATCTAGTGAGAACCTTATGAGTACCAACAGATATCGTTCTGGAAATGAGCTCCTCAGATTGGAAGACGCTCAAAATATGATGTGCAGGACTGGGCAGTGTTTCGTTCTCTTGCGCATATGGTTGCTATGGTTGCTATGAATCATGACTTGATGGCACTTAGCAACAACAGGACCATTCATAAAAGGCTTTACAGAGGATGTCAGAACAGAGCAGGGTTCGTTTTTTGATTTTGTTTTTTCTTTTTCCCCAAAACTATCTTATTGGGAGTTAATACAGCTAGTGTCTTGTTCCATAGTTCAAGCACATCAAGTAGAATTGTATAACTGCTACCATAATCAGTTTCCAAACATTCTCTTCCTTCTTGAACTCCTTGACATCAGTCCCCCTTTACCTACCCCTACCCCATCCATTCTGCCCCCACCCCAGGAACCCTTATTCTATTTGCTATCTCTAAGGGTCATCAATCCTGGGTTTCATATACAGAAAAATATATAACAAAAATTCAAGAAGGTTACCCCCAATGACAAAAGACAGCACAGGGATTGAAGGATGAAGAGGAGGTCACTAAGTGTCCATGGAGAGGGAACAGCCACTGAAAAGGTAGAGTGGCCAAAACAACATGGCATGTAAGAGACTTCCTGGTCAGTTCTGTGCTAGGACCAAATGAGACAGGCTAGAGAGCGGTAAGGGATCCACATACCTAGTAAAGCTGTGGGTGCCAACCTCCATTGAGGTTTAGAGGAAACACCCAGAAAAGTATGTAGATGTCAGAAGAAAGGCTTACATTCTTATTAAGCAATCGGACTTGCCCTGCATGCAATGGGAGTTTTAAGAAGGGAAGGGTGAATTGTGTTTAGCAGATAATTCACATGTAGCAAAGGAAGTAAATTTGAGGGGGTAATATTCGATGCAAGAAGCCTCTCATCACAGTCCAGGCTGGTGTCTCCAGTGCTCTGTACTCTGTCATTTCTTACAGCACATCTCCAACTTATATTAAAATGCAGAATTTGACTCAGTAGGTCTGGGGTTAGCTGACGATCTAGATTTTCCCCCTTATACCTTGCACTTTATTGGTGGGGAGACTTGCCTTGGTTTCAGAGGGAAGGCTGGGATGGACGTGACCAGCGCCCACTTCAAAGGAGCCTCCAGATAGCAATTGTGCCTCCATCCTGGATGAGATGAACCACCCTCATGGGTGAAACTCACACAGAGGGCAGCATTTGATTGCCAGCCAGTCTGCAAGGGAGAGGCATCCTAGGGACACTTGGGATCCTGGGGCAATAGGTTCCTGATGTCAATCTTGGTGTCCATGGTTGGGAAGCAACAGCTGCACCTTCGTACAGGCTCACCATCGCAACCCACCCACGCCCCAAACCAGACTCATTGCCATTGAGTCAATGCCAGCTCATAGCAACCCTATAGGACAGGGTAGAACTGGCCCTGTGGATTTCAGAGATTGCAACTCTTCATGGGAGTAGAAAACCCTTTCTCCTGTGGTCTGGCTGGTGCTTTCGAACTTTCAGCTTTGTGGTTAGCACCCCAACTCATAAGCACTATACACCCAGGCCGCCTGACTACCCACTAGAAACTATTTAAAGTTCTACGCGAGGTGGTGGCACATTTGATGTCGAGACCAGGTGATGAGTGTGGTGTTCCTGCACTTCTAACAAGCCCCCAGGTGCACCCTACACCCTCCCCTTTGCGTAGCGAGGGTTTAGCAGTCAACAAAGACTTATTGGGGGAACAAGACATTTGATCCTGGGATGTAGGCTTTCAGAACACACCCCTCTTCTGCTTCCTGTGACAATGAATCCCTAGTCAAAGGGAAGAAAAGAAGTGCGCTTCCCCCTGGGAGAGCAAGAGCGGTTGCTCAACTTGATCAATATAATCAATGGCACTGAACTGGACAGGTAGAAGTGCTGAGATGGGTTACATTTTGTTATGTATTTTTCACAACAACAAGAGAAAAGGGGGGAGGGAGAAGTTCTCCTTCGTTAAACCACCCATCTTCACTGGACATGCACACCATTGTTGAGTCGGGGCAAACCAAACCCTTCTGATGGACACTGAGTAACAGAGCAAAGAATCAATCAGCTCTCAATACATTTGTGAACGTGCTTGGTCAGCAGAGGCCCTTTAAATAATTGATGAATGGGACCTTTCAGCATTGCAGCCGCTCTGTGGTCCGACACCGCTCATTAAGGGAGATGATTCACGCTGCTCTATGGAACAAAGTGTTCCCAAACCTAGCTCCACTTCTCTTTCCCTTTTTTATAAATAAAAAAATGCACCTGCGGAATTCATATGCATGCGCTTGTGTACAGAATATA
>NW_022111373.1:79829976-79832066 GCF_000313985.2 Echinops telfairi | reverse complement strand
TGTGCAGATTTGACCTTAATGAAGCCTATGGTGAGGGAAGAAAGAGGCAGAGACCCAAGACATCAGGGCCTCTTCTGTAAACAACTGGAGAGACTGTGAGAATGAGCTTATGTTGAGGCCAAAGCACAAAGCCCTGGAAAATAGCATCTTTCCCTTTCTGGTACCCAAATCTGTCCCAGTTCTTAGATGCTAACATGAGTCAAGCCATTCCCCAGAGCATCATCTGGATAGGGTTGGGCTCAAAAGCTGGTTCCACATAACTCTGTTTTGTTGTCTTCAGCAAGGCCTTAGAGAGAACTGGGCTCTGTGCCAACCGTACATGGAACTCGATTTCCCTTCCAGACATGAAGCAAGCCAGACACTGAGGAGACCCTGGGAAACAGAGTGGCCAGCATTCTTAGGTCTGAAATGAGCCAGTGGCTCTTTGAAAGTGGAAGGAGTGAAGAGAAAGCCTTTAGGATCTTTCTTCTATTAATTTCAGTGGGATTTTCAATAGCTGGCTAACCATTAGAACTAGAAATGCTGGGAAAGCAAAGCACCCCAGCTTCTCCTCTTTCTTCTTGGGTTCCTCTGGCATAGACTCCCCTTTGGATAAGCTTGGCATGGCTGAAAACTCTCTCTTTGCCCTCCCTGATTTTTATGGAGAAAGAGAGTGGTCTGAACAGCATTCTCTTATTTTCTGGCTGAACTCGAGTAACTGAGACTCTTGTTTCAGATTCTCACATCCATCTGCATTTCCTTCATCCTCACCTTGTGGGGAAGTGAAATGTATTCATATGGCGCTTATATCCATGTCTTTTTAACTCCAACCAGATGATTGGGTATAGTTATTGTTGCTAGGTGTCATCATGTCTGACCCACGTTCTGCCCCATAGAGACCCAATACACAATAAAACCAAACACTGCCCAGTCCTGCACCATCCTCACAACTGTCCCTGTGCCCGAGCCTCTTGTTGCAGCCACTGGGTCCGTCCGTCTCGTTGAGGCCCTTCCTCTCTTTTGCTGCCCCTCCATTTTACCAAGCATGCTGTCCTTCTCCAGGGACTGGTCTCTCCTGACAACATGTCCAGAGTTTGTAAGATGAAATCTTGTCCTCTTTGCCTCTAAGGATCACTCTGGCTGTACTTCTTCCAAGACAGATTTGTTTGTCCTTTTAGCATTTTAATAGTCCAGAGTATTTTCAAGATTCTTTGCCAGCACTGCAATTCAAATGCATCAATTCTTCTTCAGTTTTATTTATTCAATGTCCAACTTTCACATGCACATGAGGCAATGGAAAATACCATGACTTGGGTCAGGAGCACCTTAAGTCTCAAAGTGACATCTTTGCTTTTCCATTCTCTAAAGAGGTCTTGTGCGGTAGAGTTACCCAACACAGTGTACCTTTTGCTCTCTTGGTCGCTGCTCCCACAGCATTGGTTGTGGGTACAAGCAAGACAAAATCCTTGACAACTTCAACCATTTTCCCATTTATCGTGATGTTAACCATTGGTATGGTTGTTGAGAATTTGGGCCTTCTTTACATGGAGTCCTCGTCCATATTGAAGGCTGCTATCCTGATCTTCATCAGCAAGTGCTTCAAGTTCTTCACTTTCAGTAAGCAGGGTTGTGTCATCTGCATATTGCAAGTTGTTAATAAGCCTTTCTCCAATCTTGATGTCACACTCTGCTTCATATGATGCAGCTTCTCTGATGATTTGCTCCGCAAACAGATTGAATAAGGATGGTGAGAGGGTATAGCCCTGATTCACACCTTTCCTGATTTTAAAGCATACAGTGTCTCCTTGTTCTGTTCACACAACTGCCTCTTGAACCATGTACAAGTTCTACATAAACACAACAAAGTCTTCTGGAACTCCA
The DNA here is from genome assembly GCF_000313985.2 of Echinops telfairi. Lineage (NCBI taxonomy): Eukaryota > Metazoa > Chordata > Mammalia > Afrosoricida > Tenrecidae > Echinops > Echinops telfairi. Next base: position 79,830,206 of record NW_022111373.1, on the reverse strand, counting down.
ATTCTTCTCAATGTTGTTCACAGTTTGTTATGATCCACACAGTCAAATGCCTTGCCATAGTCAATAAAACGCAAGTAAACATCTTCCTGATATTCTCTACTTTCAACCCAGATCCATCTGACTTCAGCAATGATATCCCTTGTTACAAGCCCTCTTCTGAATCTGGACTGACCTATGGCAGCTCCCTGTCAGTGTACTGCTACAATGCTTATTAGATGATCTTCAGCAAA
>NW_022111373.1:79827816-79828638 GCF_000313985.2 Echinops telfairi | reverse complement strand
CTTCCTTTCAAATGGGTATAAAGATGGAGCTCTTCCAGTCAGTTGGCCACATAGTTGTCTTCCAAATTTCGTAGCATAGATGAGTGCTTACCATGCTTCCTCAGCTTGTTGAAACAGTTCAATTCCTATTCTATCAATTCCATAGCTTCCAGCAGCACACAGCCACCACAGTATGGTAAACTGACAGACAAGTGTTGGAATGATTGGGTGAAACATGCAAATAGCGTGTCATCGTTGTTAGATGCCATCAAGTAGGCTCTGAATCAAAGCAACCCAGTGTACAACAGAGCGAAATACCTCACAGTCCTGAAGCATCCTCACAAGTTTTCTTTTGTTTGAGCCCATTGTTGAAGCCACTGTGTCAGTCCATCTGGTTCTTCTTCTGTTTCACTGTCCTTTGACTTTAGGAGGCACGATGTTCTCTTCCAGGGAGTGCTCTCTCCTGAAAACACGTCCAAAGTACTTGACACAGAGTCTCACCATCCTTGCTTCTAAGGAGAATTTTGACTGTTCTTCTAAGAGAGATTGTTTTATTCTTTTGATAGTCCATGGAATTTCAATATTCTTCACGAGCAAAATACAAACACATCAATTCCTCTTTAGTCTTCCTTATTCAATATCCAACTTTCACATGTATATAAAGCAATTGAAAATACCATGGCTGTTAAATCGCACCCTGACTGGCTTGTCTCCTCCCCAAGACCCCTCTGCAAGGGGATCTCCAGTGGCTTACTAATGGACTTTGGGTCTCCACTCCGCACTCCCCCCATCTTTCACTATGGTAAGATTTTTTGCTCTGATGATGCCTTATACCTGATCCCT
>NW_022111373.1:79823738-79826547 GCF_000313985.2 Echinops telfairi | reverse complement strand
TGATTTTAAACCACGCAGCATTCCCTTATTCTTTATGGACAATTGACTCTTGTTCAATGTAGAGAGAGGTTCCATATGAGCACAATTAAATGTGCTGGAACTCACATTCTTCTCAATATTATGCGGAATTTGTTAAGATCCACATAATCAAAAATGTTTGCATAGTAATAAAACACAAGTAAACACAAAATAATAACAAACACAAAATTATAAATTTTCAAGGGTTCATGGGGGAGGGGGAGCAGGAAGGGAGGGGGAAAATGAGGAGCTAATACCAAGGGCTCAAGTAGAAAGCAAGTTTTGAGACTGATGAGGGAAACAAATGCACAAAAGTGCTTGACACAATTGAGGTATGTTTGGATTGTGATGAGTTGTACAAGCCCCCAATAAAATGATTTAAAACACACACACACAAATAAACATCTTTCTGGTATTCTCTGCTTTTAGCCAAGATCTATCTGACATCAGCAATGATATCTTTGTTCCATGTCCTCTTCTGAATCTGGCCTGAATTTTTGGTAGTGCCCTTTCAGCATACTGCTGCAACCAACCATTGTTAGATGATCTTCAGTAAAATTTTACTTGGATGTGATATCAATGGTATTATTCTATAGTTTGAGCATCCTTCTGGGTCCCTTTCATAGAATGGGTGCAAATATGAATCTCTTCCAGTTAATTGGCAGGTACATCCCAAATGTCCTGGTACAGACAAGTGGGTGCTTCATCAGCATGTTGAAACACTTCAATTCATATTCCATCAATTCCTGGAGCCTTAGTATTGACTAATGCTTTCAGTGCGATTTGGATTTCTTCCTTCAGTATCATTGATTCTAGATCCTATGCTACCTTTTGAAATGGTGGAATGGTGACTAGTTCCTTTTGGCACAGTGCCTCTGTATTCTTTCTATTTTCTGTTGATGCTTCTTGCATATTCAATATTTTGCCCATAGTCTTTCAATATTTTAACTTGATGCCTGTATTTTTTTCTTTAGTTCTTTGAGCCTAAGATATGCTGAGTGTGTTCTTCCTTTTAGGTTTTCTAACTCTAGGAATTTGCACATTTCATTATAATATTTGACTTTGTCTTCTAGAGCTACCCTTTGAAATTTTCCGTTCAGTTCTTTGACTTCATCATTTCTTCCATTTGTCTTAGCTACTCTATGTTTAAGAGCAAGTTTCAAATTCTCTTCTAACATCTACTTTGATCTTTTAAATTTTCTTCTTTTTAATTGCCTTTTGCTTTCTTTATGTATGATGTTCTTGATGTCATCCCACAGCTGGCCAGGTCTTCTATCATTAGTGTTCAATATGTCAAATGTATCTCTAGATGCTCTCAAAATTCTGGTGAGGTATACTCAAGGTCCTACTTTACTCATATGGACTTGTTTTAATTTTCTTCAGCTTTAACCTGAACTTACGTATGAGCAATTGATGGTCTGTTCCACTGTCAGCACCTGTCCTCATTTTAGCTGCTGATTTTCAGCTTTGGCCAAAGACAAGAGGGAACTTCGTGGTATTTTAAAAAATGGATTTTAGATGCCATTGTTTGAAAAGAACCTAAAGATTAGCAAGTAGTCACCCACCTGACATTTGAATCCTGCCTATACTAGATTTCAAGAAATCCTGGTGTTGTAGAGGTTATGCATTGGACTGTGATCCACATGGTCAGCAGTTCAAAACCAGCAGCAGCTCCTCAGAAGAAAGACTAGGCTTTCTACTCTCATGAATAGTTTCAGTCTCAGAAATCCACAGTGGGTCACTATGAGTCAACAATGACTCCAGGACAGTAAATATACTAACTTTCGAGGGTAGCCATTCAGAATATACTTAAATAACCTACATTAGTACAGATTCTCTGAGAAGCAGATGTCAAGGCAGAAGTAAACATGCAAGGATTTTATTAGTGGAGAAGGCTGGACCAAAGAAACAGTAATAAAGCCAGAGAAGGCTGTGAGAGTCATCACTGTGAAGAACAGAGGACAGAAAGGGTCAGTGAAGCATCCTAGACTGTCATGAAGTTCAGGGAAGGACTTAAGAAGTGCCTGAGCTCATAGTCAACTGATAGGAGGATGATGTTCCTCAAAAATAGGATTGATTTAGTATCCTTGTCACACATAGTTACTGGCAGGAGTATCATAAGGGAGGCATATCTTGGTACAGAGGCAGTGATGGAGTGTTTGCCCCATCTTATCTGAGTCCTATAGACTCCTACATTCAGATATGCCCTGTGCCAGCCTAACATCTTTCCAGAAAAGGGAACAGAATATCGGAATGGACTTAGACTACAGCAAGGTGAGGGGCCAAACCTTGAAACCAGGTAGTCACAGAAACTTCAAAGCCGCTTTCCAGTGAACTGGTCACTAGAACTGGTATATAAACAAAGTTCATGATGGTTGGAATTTTTTTCATTTTTTTTAAATTTTAATAGATCATTTTATTGGGGGCCCTTACAGCTCTTATAACAATCCCTATATCCATTATATCAAGCAGATTTGTCCCTATGTTGCCACCATCCTTTTCAAAACATTTTCTTTCTATTTGAGCCCTTGGTATCAGCTCCTCTTTTATTTTCTCCCTCCCCCACCCTCCCACCTTCATGAACCCTTGGTAAATTATAAATTATTATTATTTTCATATCTTGACACCATCCATTGTCTCCCTTCACCCATGTTTCTGCTGTTCATCACCCTGGTTGGAGGGAGGGGTTGGTTTATACATCGATCAGTTCCCCCTCTGTCCCCCTACATTCCCCCCTACCCTCATGGTATCGCTACTCCCATGACTGTTCCTGGGGGGTTTATCTGTCCTG
>NW_022111373.1:79820748-79822056 GCF_000313985.2 Echinops telfairi | reverse complement strand
AAGAGAACAATGGGATGCTGCAGGTTTAAAAGCAGGACAGGTGTGTGTCTCGATTGTTTCCTTTCATCCTACTTATTCAATCTGTATGCTGAGATAGTGATTAAAAACTTCAACATATGTTGAAGAATGCGGTATCAGGAATGAAGGAAGACTCATTAACAACTTGAGATGTGCAGATAACACAACCTAGCTTGCTGAAAGCTAAGAGGACTTGAAGCTCTTCGTGCTGAAGATGAAATAACACAGCTTTCAGCATGGATTATAGCTCAGTGTAAAGAAAACAACAATCCTCACAACTGGACCAATAAACAACACCATGATAAATATAGAAAATGTTGAAATTGTCCAGGATTTAATTATCCATAGCTCCACAATCAATTCTCATCAAAACAGTAGTCACTAAACCAAAGGCATATTACATTGGGGGGAAATGCTGCAAAAGACGTCTTTAAAGTGTTAAAAAGCAAAAGTGTCACTTTGAGGACCAAGGCATACTTGACCCACATCATGATATTTTCACTTATCTCATATGCACACATAAGCTTAACAATGAATAAAAAAGATGAAAGAAGCACTAATGCAATTGAATTTTGATGTTCAAGAGAATACAGAATATACCATGGAATGCCAAATCTTTCTTGGAAGGAGTACAGCTAGAATGCTCCTTAGAATCAAGGATGGTGTGTTATCCAAAGGGACTAGAGCCTGGAGAGGAACATCAGGAGGAAGACCTTCCACAAGGCAGGCTGACAGTGGCCACAGCAGTGGTCTCGGATATAGCAATGATTATGAGGATGGGGAAGAACCAAGCAGTTTGTCATCTGGTCAATTTGAGTTAGAATCAACTTGATGGCGCTTAGCAACAAGAAGCCCACAGCTAACAAAATATTTTTTTCATTTCTGTAATGGTTACATATACAGTTCAGTGGCATTGATTTCATTCGTGTTGTTCCCATTATTATTAACCTTTTATATATCATTCAATTTTAAACTAAAAATATAACTCTTTATAATAAAAATCCAAACAATGCAAGTGCTCAAAATTGCTTCCTGAAATCCAATCCTTACTTTCACCGGGCTTCAACGGACACACTTAAATAAGTACATGTGTCACTGGGTTTGCTCCTCTAGAGAGCCCAGCCCAACATGATGTCCTTTCTCCTGGGATTGGTCCATCCTTATCACATACCCCATATATGTAATACGAAGTCTCACCTGCTCACTTTCAAGGAGCACTCTGGATGTACTTCTTCCAAGACACGTTTGTTCATTCTTCTAGTATATATTCCATATTCTTCACCAAAACCC
>NW_022111373.1:79793906-79814856 GCF_000313985.2 Echinops telfairi | reverse complement strand
ATTGATTTCAAACAATGATTTTAAAATAGTGTCTTCTGCAAAAACTTGGATACATTTCAAAAACATTGAGTAGAAGTCTCCAGGAACAACAGGCCACCCAGGCTGTGGGTCCATTCAGGCGCATTGGGGCTGTTAGGTAAATGCTGGACAGCAGATGTGCAATTAAAAACCCCAGCCACTGGGCGGGAGAACGAGACATGAGGCTGTCTGCTCCATAAAAATGTACAGCCCCGGGAACCCCATGCACGGTTGCTATGAGTCAGAACACTGTGGATGGCAATGGCCTTGTTTTTTATGGTTAGTTTGTTTGTTTTTGGTTTTGATAGTGGCTCCATTTATTTTTAAAAACTCACCCATTGTCATGAGTAAGTTCCAACTCATAGCGCCTGCGTGGAACTGCCTCTGTGGGTTTCTGAGACGATAAATCTTCATAGGAGTAGAAAGCCGCATCTTTCTCCTGCAGAGTGGCTGGTGGTTTCAAACGGTCAATCTTGTAGGTAGCAGTCCAAGAGCTCCATCGACCAACCTAGAAGTTAGCAGTCTAACGACTCTGTCGGAGCTCCTTGTTCCATTTATATGAAGTTCAAATCTAACTTTGATGATCAATGTCAGAATCATGATGGTCAGGGGGCAGTTGGGTTAAGTTTAGCGAGGTCAGGGATGGTTGCATTAATGTGAGGGGGCCAGGAGGAAATCTCCTAGAAAGGTGGCTGCATCTTTGATTTGGAGATGGCAATGTGGTTGAATACGTTTAGTGGTGGACTGCATTCAACTTTTACATTCCTGAAAGACACTTCCTAAATCAAGAAAATGTTGTGAGCCTGGTGTTAAAATAAGCCAAGGTGGGTATATTTACGCCAAGAAAATCATTGAATCCTATAAATTGGTGACTTTTTTTTCTAGAGAGCTTTACCAGCACACCGCTACATATAGATAGCTTCTGATTTTTTTTCAAATTTGTTTGTAGTAAGACTCCACTTACTTTCTGTTGTTTTGCACAATGTATTACTAGTACTATGTTCTATAGCAGTACACAATTTGCTGATGTTATCATTCTCCCATGTTCACTTGCATGTGTTAAAAGATAAAATTTATAAAGACACTTGTGTTAGGCCAGGTCGACTAGAGAAACAAATCCATTGACACTCATATATGTGTAGGAAAGAGTTTTATATCAAGAAATCATTATATATCAAGAAAACATCCCAGCCTAGTCCAACAAGTCCATAAATCTGACACTAGTCCATAAGAACTTCTTCAGACTAACACAGCCACATGTAATGACACAGACTACAGGAAGATCACAGGACAGTGGGTACAAAGTCCTGTGGATCTTAGGTAGGTGGAAAACCTGTCAGGGCTGTGGCAGCTCCCCCAGGGTGGCCAGAAAACAGGAAGGTGAAAGCAGAGAGAGAGAGGGTGGGGGGAGCTTCCAGTGAGCTAAATATCTGGATTGCACCTCCAAGGGAGGTCATTAGGCTGTGATCTGATTGACAGGCTAAACTCCATCCATATCTTCTTAGAGGTGCCATGTTGGCACCCCAAAAATTATCACAATACTAATAATAAAAGGCAAAAATAACCCAAAAAAATTTTGAAGAGGTTATTAGACGTGTCAGAATAGACTAACAACAGCATCAAAATTGTCAGATCATAATTGGTATGTGTGGTAGTTACATAATCCGTTGTCCATTTGAGACTTAAGAGTGAAGGGGTGGAGCTTGGCCTGTCAATTAGGTTGCAGCTTGATGACCTCATTTGGAGGCACTAAGGAGATAAATAGCTCACTGGAGGTGGGACACATTCACACTACATGCAAGACAGTGGTTCTGAACCTTCCTAATGCCGCAACCCTTTAACACAGTTCCTCATGTTATGGTGACCCCCAACCATAAAATTCTTTTTGTTGCTACTTCATAACTATAATTTTGCTACTGCTGTAAATCAGGTGACCTATGTGAAATGGTCATTTGACCCCCAAAGGGGTCACGACCCACAGGTTGAGAACCACTGTTGCAAGATATTCCTGTTGAGAAGACACATGTAGCTATGTAGAGCCCTGGAGCTGAAGGAGCCATGTCGAGACCCCTGCCAGTGCTGAGATGCTTCCACTGCCACTGGATCCACAAGACTTTCCACCCACTGCCCTGTGATCTTCTTGCATTTGGTGTCATTGTGTTTCGTGAGTCTGAAGAGGATTTTATAGGTTGTCATCAGACATATGGGCTAATATCAGACTTATGGACTTGATCTGGACTGGGCTGGATGCTTTCTTAATATACAATTGCTCTTTGATATAAAACTCTCTCTTACCCACCTATGAATGTCTCTGGATTTGTTTGTCTAGTCTACCTGGACTTTCACACTATGTTATAGGATTACCTGTACATTTGTCAAACTGAATCAAACAGTACACTGAGATTTTTCTGTATAGAAATTGTGGCTTCATAAATGCAAGTAGAAAAATTCATTCTGTGGTAGGTTTTCTTTCTACGAATCAGAGCCAACTTGATGTCATCTAACAATAACAAACCAAAATCAAACTGACTGCCACTGAGTGGATTCTGACTCACAGTGACCCCATAGAGCCATAGGACAGGGCAGAACGGCCCGTGGATTTCTGAAGCTGTAGCTCTTCACGGAAGCAGAAAGCTTTCTCTTTGTCTCGAAGACCAGGCTGGCGGTTTCAAGCTGCTGATGTTGCATCCCAATGTGGAACAGAGGGTTATAAAATAGCATCTTCAAGTACTAAGCTAGTCCAACTATTCGTCATTGACTTTCAAAGATCTAGATAGAGTGTCAATCTCTCATGAGTCTCATTTCTAAAGTTGTGAACTATCATGAACATATTAAATAACTAACTCAGCATTGGGGATTCTTTAAACTGTGGAGCTTTATTTAGTTGACTTATAACTAATCTTAATATGAAAATGTTTATCCTAATTTTTATATCCATTTTTAAAACACATTTATACGCACAAAGAGGTACATCCTACTAATTTTTAACAATATTTAATATGCATATGTCTTACCATGCCAGATTAAATATTATACTAATTAATAGGAATAAATTAATTTAATATTAATTTTGTTCACAGAATAGTCTTTTAATGAGGTCAATCCCCTAAGGCTTTTGTGCTTCGTTTTCATTAACTTTTGCTTTGTTTTCTTAAAAAAAATAAAATCATAAAAATAACACTTAGCTATGATAAATGCCAGTAGCACAAAGAAGTTCAAGAAAATGTCTGTCCCCTAGACCAGTGGTTCTCAACCTGTGGGTCATGACCCCTTTGGGGCTTAAATGACCCGTTCACAAGGGTCGCCTAAGACCATCGGAAAACACAGCTTTCTGATGGAAAACACATTATCTCCGATGGTCTGAGGAACTGAGACACCGCTCCTCTATCCATCTCCAGGTGGGTCCGCCCACATGCAGATCCGCCCACATACGTGGTGTGAAGACTATTTCCCATGCTACACATGCTTCAAGACAAAATTTCATTTATGTGTAATTAGAAATAAATACTTCACAATATATCATTAGATATTGTTTTGTGATTAATCACTATGCTTTAATTATGTGCAATTTGTAACAATGAAAAACATCCTACATATCAGTTATGAAATAGCAACGAAAACAAGGTTCTGGTTGGGGATCGCCAGAACATGAGGAGCTGTATGAAAGGGTCGCAGCATGAGGAAGGTTGAGAACCGCTGCTCCACACTCTTTCTTCTGAACCCTTCTCTACAGGTAACACCACTAAAGTACTAAAATGGGTCTGTTCAATCTTTTCCAACATCGATGTACACATCATTCAAAGTATAGACACATTTTTAAGACAAATATAAGATTATGCATAATGTTACATAACTTGGTCTGTTTACTTGGTGTTTCTTTTCACGCCAGTTCATCTTTTATCTATGAATGTCTTTTTCATAGCAGTGTGCAGTAGCTCTACTTCCAGATTTTTCTAAGCTGCATAATATATATACACCATTATTTATTTAACTGCTGGAAATCAAAGTTTTGCAAGCTGTCTCCATTACAAACCCCTACTGTGAACACTCTTGTATTGGGCTGAATCACATTAAATTACCGGTTTTGGCAAATAAAGAAATACGTAGTCGACTAACAATAATTTCCAAATGTTCATCTTACAAATTTGTATTTCTAAAGGATACACTCCTTGAAGTATGATTGCTGAGTTAAAAGAAAGGTTCATTTTTTTTCTTGGATGGTTGTGACTACACAAGATCATTGGTGCCGCAGTGGTTAAAGCTCTCAGCTGTTAACCGGGAGCTTGAGAGAAAGATGGAGCGGTCTGCTTCCCTGAGGAGTCACAGCTTTGGAAGCCCTATGGGGAAATTTTACTCTCTGTTGGGTAAGCGTGGGACTGCTATCCACAAGGTTGGTAATTCAAGCCCAAGAGCTGCTCTGCAGGAGAAAGATGAGGCTGTCCACTCCTATCAAGAGTTATGGCCCCAGAAACCTCTGTGAGTCAGAGGGTCACTGTGACTTAATGGCAGTGGGTTTTTAGAAGGTCGCTATGAGCAACTTGACAACAGTGAGTTCAGTGATTTTAGGGCTATGATTATGCTCCCCTCCTTAAAAACCCCTAAAGCACACACGCAGTACAATGTAGGACAGAGTATAACTGCTCCTGAGGGTTCTCAAGACTGTAAACCTTGCTCCTGCGGAGCTGCCGGTACATTTGTACCACTGACCTTTAGGTTAGCGGTCGAATGCTTAATCCATTATGCCACCAGGGCACCCTCCCTTCCTAAAAGTTTTTGACAGTTTGTACGTCATGCACATCTCTCCCTCCATTTGCACATGTCACCATGCCCTTCACAAGAACAAAAGCTTTTCCTCTTTTTAATTTTTGCCATTCTGGCAACTTGAAAACGACACTTCAGTTTTTTGGTTCGCTGTTCTTCACTTATTATTGAAGAGGCTGAATCATATGCATATTGCTCCCGTTGCATTTAAAATATCATTTAATTCTCCTGAAACTCTCCAAAAACATGCCTATGTAAAAAGGCCATCTGTTTCTGAAAGAATTCAAGAATGCATGCATATCATCAAAAGGACCCCTTTTGTCAACGGACCCACCTGGAATTAGGTATGCTTTTTTGGTTGTTTGTTTGTTTCTTGATAGGTATTATTACTTTTTTTTCCTTTTCTCTTTTTATTCAATCTTTTGTTTTCTTTTTGTTTGGTCTTTGTTGTTGTTGGTTTGCCTACTTATGTAAGATAGGCATGGGAAGCAAGCTCAAGGAGAAAGAAACAGGACCAACAGTTTCAGAGGGACTTGGGGGGAGAAGGAGACCAGGGAAGGGAGCAGTGAGCAAGCAACGCCATAAATAGGGGAACAAGTAGGAAGTTAAAATAAAAAACTAGGAGGACGTAGAGATCCTGTGGGTGTTGAAGCAACAGCAATCTAGCTGAGAGGAATTACGAAGAGGTGGAAGAAGGGCAAGTGTGATAGCTGGGCAGGAGGAAGGTAAAGGGAAACAGGAAAGATCTAGGAAGCAAAGCTCTGGATAGAGGTATAAGCATGGGTCTGTACATATGTAAATTCATGAATTCATAAGAATAGAGGTATTGCCTATGGGCACATATTTATATGGCAATACACTGAGGTAGTGGAGGAACTTTGGGCCTCTGCTCAAGCCTTCCCTTAATGCAAGAACACTTTGTTCTAACAACCTGGCATTCTGTGATGCTCACCCTCCCAACACTGCTGCTGAAGATAAAATGGGTACATAAGCAAATGTGGTGAAGAAAACAGATGGTGCCCAGGGTCTTAAAGGCTTGAAATTAAACACGCAGCCATCTAGCAGAGAGTCAACAAGCCCACCTGGAAGAAGAATACCAGCCTGTGCAATCATGAGGTGCTGACAGGTAGCAGGCATGAGAAGACCCAAACAAACAAACAAACCCATATTGTTGAGAACAAGGGGAGTTAGAGCAGAGACCAAAAACCCATATGTACCAGCAATCCCCCTACTGGGGATATACCCAGAAGAGGCAAGAAACAAACCACGGCCAGACATATGCGCTCCAATGTTCATCGAGGCACAGTTCACAATCGCAAGGAGTTGGAAACAACCCAAATTTCCATCAGCAGACGAATGGATTAAAAAGCTGTGGTACAAACATACAATGGAGTACTATGCATTGCTAAAAAGTAGTGATGAACATATGAAGTACATCGACACATGGGAAGAATTGGAGGAAATCATGCTAAGCGAAGTAAGCCAAGCACAAAAGAACAAGTACACCATGAGTTGGCTGAGGTAAGCTTTAAAAAAATGCAAAAGGGGCATAGGGAAAAAGCTACTGTATACAAACATTCCTAGGGTGAGGTCCAGGTAGTATGGCCGGGGCCAGACCAAATCCAGGGATACATATGGTAGCCAACTAAAAAAGAGAGGGGGGAAAAGGAAAGAAAAGAAAAACACATGGGTAGCAGGGGAACAGGGCACTAACCCATCCAAGGAGACGGTATTATTTATATTTCCACAGGGAAAGACAGACCAGATGGTGCCTGGCTATTAGAAAGAACTCTGGGGTTTTAAAAGCTTGTCTTTACCCCCTCCCTGGGGAACAGACAACAGAAAAGTGGGTGAAGGGAGACGTCAGACAGTATAAGACATGACAAAATAATAATAATTTATAAATTATCAAGGGTTTGTAAGGGAGGGAGGATGGGGAGGGAGGGGAAAAATGAGGAACTGATACCAAGGGCTCAAGTAGAAAGAACATGGTTAGAGAATGATGAGATAGCAACAAATGTACAAATGTGCTTGACACAATGGATGGATGGATTGTGATAAGAGCTGTATGAGCCCCCAATAAAATTATATAAAAATAAATAAATAAAAACTCATCTGTAGACAATGGGACATCCTCTCACAGAAGGGTCACAAGGAAGGGATGAGTCAACCAGGGTTCAGTATAGCACTGATGAAACACACAATATTCCTCTGGTTCCTTGAGCCTTCCTCTCCCCCCACTCCAACCCCCCATTAGCATGACCCCAGTCTTGCCTTTCACTGAGGGCTAGACTGGAGCATGTGCACAGGTACAGGAAAGAGATAACAGCTCACAACACACGGAATCCAGGAATGGGAATGGGAGTAGTGATACCAGGAAGGTAGGGGAAGGTGGGGAGGAAGAGGGAAACGCTTGCAGTGATTGAACCCTAATCCCCACCACCACCAGAGGGACGAACAACAGAAACCATGGGGAAAGGGAGACAACGGTCGGTGTAAGATAAGAAAACAATAATCATTTATCATTTATCAAGGGTCACAAGGTGGGGGGAGGGGGGGAGCTGATACCAAGAACTCAGTAGAAAGCAAATGTTTAGACTATAATGATGGCAACAGATATAGAATATGATGGCAAGCATATGCACAGATATGCTTGGTACAGTTGATGTATGGATTGTTGTAAGAGCTGTAAGAGTCCCCAATAAAATGATCTTTTAATGAAAAACAAAAAAGCACCCCTTTTAGGGAGGAGAAAGGATTGTTTTTCTGCCTTCTAATCCCTGTGTTTCTGCTACTGGACACCCAGAGATGCGTTGGTGTGATCCATGTGAACTCCTTTGACCTCAGTCCTCTTTCTGAATCTGAGCCATTTGGAAAATTCCATGGGCGGAAAGAAGACCATCAGCTCCCTGCAAGGTTACAGGTCAGCCAGTGTTCGGATGCCCAGCTATGTGGCCTGCTTGCCAGCAGGGGGCCTGGACCATTCCAAAAGGCCTCCCGCCTCCGTTGGCGTCTCTACTCCTGTTGTTAAGTGCCCGAGAGTAGGTTCTGAGGCATAAAGATGGTACATACTCCTTAGCAAAACACTGCCTGGTCCTGCGTCATCCTCACAGTTGGTGCTGTGGTAGAGCCCATCGTGGCAGCCACTGTCTCTGCCCAGCTCATTGGGAGCTTTCTTTTTTCTCATCCACCCCCTACTTGACCAAGCATGATGTTATTTTTCCAGGGACTGGTCTCTCCTGATAAGATGTCCAAAGTCCGTGAGACAAAGTTCCCTCTACCCAATGCAGAGAGCCAATTGCTGGCTGCTGCTCAGGCAGACTAATTTGCTGAATTAAAGTCATTTGGCTTCCTCCATAGCAATTAGTATGCAAATTACCAGTATATTACCTGCTGAGTCATAAATAACATTGACAAACTTAATATTCACAGATTCAACAGACCAATTTGAGTAATTTTCCTATTTTTCAGTAGTTGTGGGCCAAAGCAATTCATCACCTTATTGAGCCGTTACGCATTAAATCAACAGTTGAAAAAATCAGTATTTTTCAAAGCGTTTTTGCTATGGATTTAATTCTTTCAGCAGGCCATAAAGTGGAACGTTAAATATCCTATGTGTCTAAGTGTATTAAATGGCTGGTGAATACACTGAAACCTAAAACAAGGCGTTTGTAACTTAATTAAAACACACAAGACAATGATGCAACCTGTTGAATCTTCTTCCCTATTATTAGATCCAAATATGCTCCTAGTTGAGTTCCCTATAAATGTGAAGAATCGACAATGCTCAACAGATGATTCGAGTTAGCAATGCTCATGACTGAAAAACGGCCTGTCAGTGGATTTGAGATTCAGAACTTGACACTGAGAGAAGGTCCGGCCTGGCAGAGCACGTGGCCTTTGGGCATTCGCTCAGTACCTTCGTTGTGCCCTTCCTACTTTGAGTAAATAAGTGATTGAGCCTTCAGATTGGGTGGGGAGAGCCCAAGAGTGTGCACACGGGGTCACGTTCAATGTCACCCACATAGAACTTTCTTTTCCATTCTCCTGCTCAAGGCACAGAGCGCGGGCTCTGCGTTGGGTCAGCGGGAGGACTGCTGTGCCCAGGGAGATTTCAGGAAAGACCGTAGCTCTGCACCTGCAGTCCAAGTAGCATGGCGAGCACTATTTACGGAAGAGTCATGGGGACGCTCCTGGCCCCTTGTCCCCCCACCCCCTCCAGCTGCCGACCTCCCCTCGTAGCGGCCCCATGTGGGTCAGAGAGAGTCGGACTCCATGGGGTTTTCTGTGGCCGAGCAGAGCTCCAGGCTTTTCTTCTGAGGAACGTCTGTGGGAACTCAAACCACCACCCTTCCGGTTAGCAGCCAAGCCAAGCGCATCCACCGTTCGCCCACACAGGATCTCCAGCCACAAAAGCCCTGGGTAAGTTCGTGTCAGACCGGAGTCCAGAGCTCCTTCCCCCAACCCCGAGTGCACCTCGCCCCAAAATAAAATCACCTGTACCTGAAACTCGAATATTGCTAATGGCAAGGTGATCGAATATGGTGGTGATCAACAGCAAGATTTGCTGATCAATTAAGCAAGGAGATCCGAGAAAGGTCACTAATAACTGCTAACTAACAAGAACAGACCTGGGGAGACTCATTCACAGGTGTGCAGGCAGTCTCAAATTGCACATAAGCCATGCTGCTGCTAACTCAGCTCTGGTGCTTCTATTTGTAAAGAATGTGGTGTGCTGCGCAGAGAAGATTGCCCTTAGAACAATGGGGAAGTCCTCTATAAAGACGTGGTAGAGGTAGCAGTAGGTGGACACCTTGCTAGCCCTGGCTCTGGCTTCCGTGGTCCCCACACTGCGCTGGGGAGCATGACTACTTCAAGCCCTGAGACAAGGCTCATGCAGGGCTCTCCTCTCACTCTGGTCAGCACACACCTTTCTTTGTGAAGCTCAGATTCCGAGAGGTAATTCATTGTTTTCTTTTCAAGGACCAAGAGTGAGCCAAAGTGAAGAGGTGACATCTTGGGTAATTTGGGGATGCAGTTAAGGGTGTGCAAACCATACCGCCTACCCTAGAATTGTTCCTTGAGTTGGAGGTTCTGTACTAAAAAAAAAAAAAATCTTTTAAAAATCTGGCCAAAATGAGAGCATGGAACAAGTGTTGCAAGTGAAAAGCGCACTATGTGTTTCTCCAAAGAGCCCACTGCGTAGTCAATAAACTGCTGGGAAGCTTTACTGTAACTTCAGCTTGCTTTCCCATCACTCACTGAATCGGTCTTCGCTGAGTGCATATTTCTTACCCAGTTCCATGCCTTCTATCAATACCTCACATGTAAGTGTCAGCATGAGGCAAACAGGGACCTGTGAGTTCAGAACTCGAGTACCAGGAAGATTGAGGAGCAGCAGCAATGGAGACTGAAGAATTCAGCAGAGTCTGGATGATGACCAAAGGAGCCCTGTTATCACTGTCCAGCAAGCGATGTCAGCAGTCAGCCCCACCAGCCCCCTGGAAGGAGAAGGGTGAGACTATATGTTCTCATAAAGATTTATTTCCTTCGAAGCCCTGTAACACGGACTGCCAAAAGAACAAATCAATCTGTCTTGGAAGAAGTACAGTGAAAATACTCCTTAGAGGCCAGGAAGGCATGACTTCATCTCACGTACTTTGGATTTGTTAGGAGAAACCAGTCCCTGTAAACAGACATCATGTTTGATAAACTAGAAGGGTAGCAGAAAAGGAAGCAGTCGCTGGATGAGATGGATGGATGGATGGATACAGTGATTGCAACATTAGACTCAAACATAATAACAATTGTGAGGGTGGTGCAGGACTGGGCAGTGTTTTATTCTGTAGTATATGGGGTCACTGTGACTCAGTACCTACTCAACACCTGACAACACCACCACAACATGAGTCAAAATCAACTAGATGGCAAGTGGGTTTGGGATGACTATGGAGATAACAGTTCCCTTCTCACAGGGCTTTTGAAGGGACTAAATGAGATACTTACTACATGTGTAGGTCTCAGAACACTGTCAGGCATGAAATGAACTCGACGTTCCATCTGTTAGCAATGGTTCAATTGTTCTCACTTACAAAAACTTACAGACCAGGCTAGGTGGTTTATATTTCATCTTGATTAAAAAAAAAAAATGCAAATTAAACCCATTGCGGTAGGGTCCATTCCAACTGATACGGGACCCTATAGGACAGAGGAGAAGTGCCACATCTAGTCTCTACAGTGGATAACTCTTTACAGAAGCTGCCTGCCCATCTTTCTCCCAAGGAGTGGCTGGTGAGTTGTAACCTCCAATCTTCTGGCTCATAGCCAAGTGCATTCACATCTGTGCCACCAGGACTCCTTGCTATCTAGCTCCTGTCGAAAAGCCAAGCAAACAAACTCACTGCTGTGAAATCCATTCTGACTCAGAGCAACAAGGCTGTAAGTTTTTATGGGAGCCAACAGCCTCATCTTTCTCCCTTGGAGCTGCTGGTAGGTTTGAACCACTTGTCATTAGTCATTAAATGCCTAATTCACAGCCTTTATTTCATCCTGAAAGGGGTGAAAAAATCAAAAAGTCAGTGAAAGTCAATATCAGAATTCGACCTTGCAAGTCTGGCTAGACCAGAGGATGTACACTGGTACAGATAGGAACTGAAAATACAGGGAATCCAGGCCAGATGAGCCCTACAGGACCAGTGGTGTGAGTGGCGAAACAGGGAGGGTAAAGGGAGAGTGGGTAGGAAAGAGGGAACCGATTACAAGGAACTGTGTGTGACCTCCTCCCTGGGGGACAGACATCTGAAAAGTGGGTGAAGGGAGATGTCGGACAGGGCAAGATATGACAAAATACCAATTTATAAACTATCAAGGGCTCATGAGGGAGAGGGGAGTGGGGAGGGAGGGGAAAATGAGGACCTAATGTCGGGGGTTTAAGTGCAGAGAAAATGTTTTGAGAATGATGTACAAATGTGCTTTACACAATTAATGTGTGTATGGATTGTGATAACAGTTGTATGAGCCCCTAATAAAATGTTTTTTAAAAAAAGAATAAAAATCAAGTTAGATGATTTTGAAGTGGACAATTAAACTCTGCTCTTAAACTCAAGAATAAAAGGATAAAAATGCAAAAAAAAAAAAAAAAAGAACTACTGTTCATAGATTGTTATTGTTGTTACGTGCCACCGAGTCTGTTCTGACACGCAGCAACCTTATGCACAACAGAACAAAACACGGCCCATTCCTGCACCCTCCTCAAAATTGTTCCAATGCTTAAACCCATTGTTGCAGTCACCATGTCAATCCATCTCCTTGAGGGCTTCCTCTTTTTTGCTGCCTCTCTACTTTACCAACCATAATGTCCTTCTTCAAGGACTGGTCTCTCCTGACAATATGTCCAAAGTATGTAAGATGAAGTCTCACCATCCTTGCCTCTTAGGAGTACTCTGGCCCTACTTCTTCAAAGACAGATTGGTTTGTCCTTTTAGTAGTTCACAGTTCTTTCAACATTCTTCTCCAGCACCACAATTCAAATGCAACGATTCTTCTTCGGTCTTCCTTATTCACATGCATTTGAGGCAATTGAAAATACCATGCCTTGGGTCAGGTGCACCTTAGTCATCAAAGTAACATCCTTGCTTTTCAATACTATAAAGAGGTTTTGTGCAGCAGATTTACCTAAAGCAATATGTCTTTTGATCTCTTGACTGGAAGATGGAATATGTATGTTACTTGGGTGGTGTGGCAGTTACACAATCTCCTGTCAACTTGCAAAGGAGTGGAGTCTAGCCTGTCAATCAGGTGAGAGCTTGATGACCTCATTTGGGAGCACAAAGGAGATAATTAGCTCACTGGAGGCCAGATACATATTCCCCATGAGACATTCCTGTTGATAGGCCACATGGAGCCACACTAATAGAGCCAGAGCCCTGGAACTGGAGGAGCCACATGGAGACCCACGCCAGCACTGAGATGCTTCCACCACCGCTGGTTCCACAAGACTTTCCACCCACTGGCCTGTCATCTCCCTGCATTTGGTGTCATTACATGTGTTGTGTGAGTCTGAAGAGGAATTTACAGACAGGTACCAGACATATGGGTTAATATCGGACTTATGGACTTGATCTGGACTGGGCTGGGATGTTTTCTCAATATACAATTGCTCTTTTATATTAAGCTCTTTCTTATACACATATGAATGTCTCTGGATTTGTTTCTCTAGTCGGCCCAGACTAATAGAGGTGGGGAGGTTGAGGTTAGGGAAAGAAAAGATACAAGTGCTAAATGATACAAGCTTGATGGAACGGATTACATATCTTGTTCATCTCAACGTACTACAGATCCACAGAGAGTTTGGTACATAAGAGGCCTTCAGTGGGTAGCTGGAAGAAAAGGCCAGCCAAAGACTAAGAGACTCTACCAGGCCAAGAAGAAGCCAGAGAAGAGATTGGAAGTGGTGAGGGCAGGAAGGAAAGATTAGAGTCATAGGTCTGAACGTGCAATAATAAATTGCTTCATGGTAATCAAGCGGCCATCAAGCTCAGAAGCAACAAAGCCCACATGGAAGAAGCATACCAGCCTATGCAACCACGAGGTGTCAAAGGGATCAGGTATAAGGCATCATCAGAACAAAAAAATCTTACCATAGTGAATGATGGGGGGAGTGCGGAGTGGAGATCCAAAGCCCATTAGTAGGCCACTGGAGATCCCCTTACAGAGGGGTCTCGGGGAGGAGACAAGCCAGTCAGGGTGCGATGTAACAACGATGAGAAATACAACTCTCCTCTAGTTCCTAAATGTTTCCTCCCCGCTCCCACTACCATGACTCAAATTCAGCCTTGCAGGTCTGGCTAGACCAGAGGATGTACACTGGTACAGATAGGAACTGAAAATACAGGGAATCCAGGCCGGATGAGCCCTACAGGACCAGTGGTGTGAGTGGCAAAACAGGGAGGGTAAAGGGAGAATGGGTAGGAAAGAGGGAACCGATTACAAGGAACTGTGTGTGACCTCCTCCCTGGGGGACAGACAACCGAAATGTGGGTGAAGGGAGACGTCGGACAGGGCAAGATATGACAAAATACCAATTTATAAACTATCAAGGGCTCATGAGGGAGGGGGGAGCGGGGAGGGAGGGGAAAAATGAGGACCTAATGTCGGGGGTTTAAGTGGAGAGAAAATGTTTTGAGAATGATGTACAAATGTGCTTTACACAATTGATGAGTGTATGGATTGCGATAACAGTTGTATGAGCCCCTAATAAAATGTTTTAAAAAATAAATAAATAAATTGCTTCATGCAACAATTCTCCCTGAATCCCCATCCACTTTTGCTGAGAAAAGTACAGTAGCAGCAGACCTGAGAAGCAGAAATAACTATCACCGTTTCGTGCCCTCTCATATTCATGGTATCTGGAATAGTTGAATCCAAAGGTAGCACATTACCCAGATACTTAAGGCCAAGCCCCTCAAAAAGAGAGTAAACTAAGAGGTTGGCTTTCCGAAGGTGAACTAGGCCTTCTTAAAGGTGCAGCCCAGAGCCTGAACACTTCACACCTGGTAAAGTCTACAGGCTAGCTTCTTCATTGAGCCATAAAAAATAGCTTGTCTTCTCTGGGAAAATAAAGCCAAACAATTGTTTACTTCAATCTCTACTGTTGGTCTAGATGCGGGTAAGTAAAATAACATTGCTACAGAGTTATAAATATCTTTATTAAACAAATATAAAAATATGAGCTACTGTTTCTTGACATATCCCCTACACGGTTTCTGAAAACAGTGCTGCCATTTCTCTGATCCTTCCCCAAGGAATTTTGCTCTTTGATTTGCACCAAATCGAATGTCCATTTGGGCATCCTCCTCAGGGGATTCAAATGGTGTTTCATTTATAGGTTCTTCGAGTTTTGAGAACAACAGGAAGTCTGAACAGGAATGATCAAGGCTATGGCGTAGATGGCATAAGGCTCCCCAGGAAAATGCTTCTAGTACAACCCTTGCTACCCTCGAAGAATGAGCAGGTTCATTGCCATAAGGAGGAAACAATTGCGTGGTGCAACTTTCCTGGACCTTTTCCTCCCAATGCAGTTTTCAGTTTCCTTAAAACTCCTTCCTAATAAGCCTCTGGAGTCCCCCAAAACAGTTACTCCAACCTTCTAAGCTGACGTCTCTGTTTTGAACACAGTGGCTGCAACAATGGGCTCAAACTTAAGAACAATTGTGTGAATAGCACAAGACCTGGCAGTGTTTCATTCTGTTGTACATAGGGTCTCTATGAGTCGGGACTGACTCGAAGGCACCTAACAACAACAACATAACAACAACAACAAATGCCATGGGGCCTTGCTTTTCTCTAATGCCTGCAGTGCCTATTGGACTTCTTCTTTCAGTACCATTGGTTTTTCTTAACATGCTGTCTCTTGAAATGGTTGCCTGTCAACTAGTTCTTTTTGACACAGTGCTGTGTGTTCCTCCAGGAATTGATGAAATGCCAGTGGAAATGTTTCAACAAGCTGATGAAGCACTGGAGGCACTCACTTGTCTATGCCAAGATTTTCAAGACAGCTCCTGGGCAACTGACTGGAAGCAATTCCTGGATGCACCATTCCAAAGAAAGGTGACCTAACAGGACACTCAACTTATAAAATAAGATCATTAATATCACATGCAAGTGAAATTTTGCTGAAGATCATCCAACAGCAGCTGCAGCAGTACATTGACAAGGAGCTGCCAGAGGTCCACGCTGAATTCAGAAGAGAACGTGGAACAAAGGATATCATTGCTGATGCCAGATAGATATTGGCTGAAAGCAAAGAATACCAGAAAGATGTTTACTTGGATTTTATTGACTATACAAGACATTTGACTGTGGACCATAACTAATTATGGGTAGCATTGAGAAGGGGAATTTTAGAACACTTACCTGTGCTCATATGGAACCTGGGCGTAGATTAAGAGGCAGTTGTGAGAACATAACAAAGGCATATGGCTTGGGTTAAAATCAATAAAGATTTGTGTCAGGGTTGTATCTTCTCACCATATTTAGTCAATCTGTATACTGAGAAAATAATCTGAGAAGTTGAACTATATGAAGAAGAACGTGGCTTGAAGAAGGCTTATTAACACCTTCCAGAGGCAGGTGACACAATCTTCCTTGCTGAAAATAAGAAGGTCTCGAAGCACTTGCTGATGAAGATCAAGGATTGCAGCCTTCAGTGTGGATTACAACTTAATGTAAGCAAAACCAAATAGGTAGCATAATTATAAACAGAGATAGGATTGAAGTTGTCAAAGATTTCATCTTCTACGGATTTGCAATCAATGCTCATGGCAGTAGCAGTCAAGAGATCAAATGACACATTACATTGGCTAAATCTGCTGCTCAAGCCTTTGATAAGTGTTAAAACAGCAAGGATGTTACATTGAGGACCAAAGTGCACCTCGTCCAAGTCATCGTATTTTAAATCACTACATGTATATGTGAAGGTTGGACATTGAAGAATCAACGCATTTGAATTATGGTGCTGATGAAGAAAATTGACAGTACTGTGGACTGCCAAAATAAAAAAAAAATTTAATTAAATCTGTCTTGGAAGGAATGCAACCAGAATGCTCTTTTGAAGCAAGGATGGCAACACTTCATGTCACATATTTTGGATGTGTTATCAGGGGAGACCAGTCCCTGGAAAAGGACATCATACTTAGTAAAGTAGAGGGGCAGCAAAAAAGAGGACGACTATGCACAAGATGGATTGACGCAGTTGCTGCAACAATACACTCAAACATAACAATAATTGTAGGGTGGCGTAGGACTGGGTTCATGCAGTTGTCATGACTCTGAACTACTGGATAGCACTTAACGAAAGGAAATGGCCTTGGAAGCCACTGCTTTGATTAGATCTTGCTCTCTAGATCATTTTGATAAATTCACAACTGGTTATGATTAATTCTATAAAATGGTCTTGGCTAGAAAACGGATGGAAAGATCCGCTCTTTGGGCCTGTTCGTCCTTGTGAAAAGCTTTTGGCATCCATTGAGCAGGAAGCTTGCTGAGGCAAAGGAGTTCAGTTTAATTGAGATTGCTGAGCTATGTCCATCCCAGCTGCACTGTCAACATCAGTGCACATCCTGCAGCCTTCTTCTGCTATTTTCAAGACTTCCTCCAGTTCATTCATTTGTCCAGGTTGGCAGTCTTCCCTCTCTTGACTCACCTTTAAGGTCTTCCTGACTCCTTAAATGGCTTGGTCCCTCAAAAAACTGTTGTTTTATGTGGGGTGGCAATAGAAAGTATAAAAGATAACCATGTAGGAATTCCAAAATGGAGAAACCAAATATCTAAAATTAAAAGTACAATGGATAGACTGAAATAAACTCTATAGAAAAAAAGAGCATCAATGAGCAGGAGGACAGACAGAAGTAAAAGAATGAAGTAAAAGAAAAATGACAAACCTGTAACTCAGGTGAACTGTAAGATACCCAGTGACATGTGTCAGCATAGACCCAAAAGGAAAGGAAAGGAAGAACGAGATATGAAGGCATTTGGTAGACTATTTTAAAATAGTCTATCAGTTCACAAGTCTAAAAGCTTAGCAACGGGGATAAATCCCAGAAAATCAGATGTAGCTTCAACAGAGTCAAATAGACGATTAAAACTCTTTACAAACTAGGAAGGTACTTCCTCTACCTGAAGAAAAGCAATTACAAAAATACTTCAGAGATAATAGGAAGGGGAATGCAAAAAGAAAAAAAAGAGAAAAAAATTGAAAGCTATGTATTTAAATTTTTTAACAAAAATACCTTATCACCTTCAAAGTACTCTCCATTACACTTAATAAAATTGTCAAATCTGCAATTCCATTCTTGGAAACATTTTCAAGCTCATCTGTTTGGATGGCTGACAACACCTCCCTTTTTTAAATAAATAATTTTACTGGGGGGTTCTTACAGCTTTTATAACAATCCATGCATCAATTGTATCAAGCACAGTTGCACATTTGTTGCCATCATCATTTTTAAAACATTTTCTTTCTACTTGAGCCCTTGGTATCACTCCTCTTTTTTCCCTCCCTCCCCAACCCTTCCACCCTTGTGAACCCTTGATAAATTATAAATTATTATTATTTTCATATCTCACACTGCCTGCTGTTTCCCTTCACCTACGTTTCTGTTGTTCATCCCCTGGGGATGGGCAGTTATATGATCATCATTGCAACTGGCCGCCCTTTATCCCCCCTTCTCCCCACACCTTTCCCCCTATTTTCATGGTATCACTACTCCCATTACTTTTCCTGAGGGGTTTATCTATCCTGAATTCTGTGTGTCAAGAACTTTTATCCGTACCAGTATACATGCTCTGGTCTAGCTGGATTTGTAAGGTAGGACTGGGGTCGTGATAGTCGGGGAGGGGGAAGCATTAAAGGACTAAAGGAATGTTGTGTGTTTCATCGGTGGTATACTGCACCCTGGCCAGCTCGTCCCTTCCTTGTGACCCCTCTGTGAGGGGATGTCCTATTGCCTACAGATGGGCTTTGGGTCTCCACTCCAACCCCCCTTGTTCACATTAATATTGTTTGGGGTCTTCTGATTTGTGATACCTGATCCTGTCGACATCTCATGATCACACATGCTGGTGTGCTTCTTCCGTGTGGGCTTTGTTGCTTCCCTGGTAGATGGCCTCTTGTCTAACTTCAAGCCGTTAATACCCCAGATGCTATATCTTGTAATAGCGGGGCACCATCAGCTTTCTTCACCATATTCGCATAGGCACCCATTATGCCTTCAGCTATCGTGTCAGGAAAGTGAGCAACATAGAATGCCAGCTTATTAAAACAAAGTGTTCTTGTGCTGAGGGAGTACTTGAGTAGAGGCCCAATGTCTGTATGTTACATTGATATGTAACACATAAATATATGTACATATTCCTATATCCCTATCATTATATATTAATGTATTCACATATATCCATGCCTATATTTATACCTCTATAAGTGTCTTTTCTGTCCTAGTTCTTTCCTCTATTTCCTTTTTCTTTCCTCCTGTCCCACTATCATGTTCGACCTTCATTTGGCTCTCAGTACTTCCTCTCGGCTATGTTGCACTTAATCAAACCCCACAAGGCATTCTACACTCTCCTCACCATTGATTTTAGATCTCTTGTTGTTCCCTTGTCCCTGGGTTTGGGCTCCCCTATCATTTTCCCCCACCTTCCCCTGTCCCCCAGAACTGTTGGTCCCATTGTTTTCTCCTTGGGGTTATTTATCTTGCCTATCTTATATAGATACACATGAAAAAAAAAGAAGGAAAATAAAGGGGGGTGGCTATAAATAGTTCCAGGTCTGTCTGCTGACCCTTGTGTATGTTTTCCGATAAGTCTGATGAGGTGCCAAGCCTTGCTCTCTAAGTCTGAAGGTTATTTTGGGGATTCCTTGGGAACTTCATGGCTTTTCTCCCCTTGCTGCTCTGTTGCCCTCCCTTCATGTTTTGCCCCAGTGTGGAGGGATCAAACTGGCACAATTCCTGCACTCTGTCTCCAGTGTTGTCCCCTGCAGTGCTGTGGGTCAGTGAGGGGATGTCCTGTCTTGTGGTGGGACCAGCCCTATGGTCCTCTCTGTGACTTGGCTGCTCCAAGCAGGACTGTCCTCTCAGGGCTTGGTGGGCCAGGATGCGCTTCTCTCCCTCTCCCTCTCCCTCTCCCTCTCCCTCTCCCTCTCCCTTTCCCTTTCCCTGTCCCTCTACCGCTATCTCTTAGTTTGCTCCCCTGTGGTCTGGGCCCAACTTGCCACTCTCCTCAGGCTGTATTTTCAGTGCTGTCCTCTGTAGTGCAATCTTCTGGGGAGGGGGTCGACATAGCTGGGACTGGGGCCAGCCCTGCAGACCTCTCTGTTGGTTCCCTGCTTCATGCCAGGATGTTGCCCTCAAGGCTTGGCATACCAAGTTAAGCAGGTTGAGGTCTGACTCCTCTCATCCTTTCCTGTGGAGACATAAACGATACCCTCCCCGTGGGGTTGAGCCCTGTTCCCCACTATCCATGTCATCTTTTTTTTTTGTTTTCCTTTCCCTTCCTTTTTAGTTGGTTGCCATGTGCACCCCTGGGATGGGTCTGACCCCTGCCAGTGTACCTGGGCCCCACCCTGGGAGTTTATGCATTTAGTGGATTTTCCCCTATGCTCCCTGTGCTTTCTAAGCTCACCTCAGTGGACTCATACTGTATTTGTCCTTTTGTGCTTGCATTACATCGCTTAACATAATTTCCTCCAATTCTTCCCATATGATGATGTGTTTCATGCATTTATCACTGCTTTTTAGGAATGCTTGGTACTCCATTGTATGTATGTACCACAGTTTTTTAATCCATTCATCCATCTATGGAAATTTACATAGGCTGTTTCCAACTCTTAGCGATTGTGAACTGCACCACGATGAACATTGGAGCACAGATGTCTGGCTGTGATCTATTTCTTACCTCTCTGGGCATATTCCCAGTAGGAGGACTGTTGAGTTATATGGGAGCTCGATTTCCATTTGTTTAGCTATCACCAAATCGATTACCCTAACACGTGCACATACCTACAGGTCCACCAGCTGTGGATGAGCATTCCTATCTCACTACAGCCCCTTCAACACTTGTTGCTGTGTGATTTTTTTACTTGGGCTATCTTAGAGGGTGTAAGTTGGTATCTCATAGTTGTTTTAATTTGCTTTCTCTTAAGGATAATGATCGGAATCATTTTCGCATATGTTTATTGGCCATTCGAATTTTTGCCCCTACAAAACTTCTGTTCAGATCCTTTGCTCACCTCCTCAGTTGGTTGTTTTTTGTTTTGTTTTGTTTTTTGGTAGGTTAGCAGAGTATTGTAAATTTGAGTAAGAAGGCCTTTGTGTGACGTGTCATTGCTGAAGCTGCTTTCCTAGTCTGGGGGTTCTCTAATTACTCTCTTAATTAATTCTTTCAGTATACATAGGTGTTTTATTCTCAGTATATCCCACTTGTCAATTGATGCTTCCTCTGTGTTCATGTCTTTCCCTATTTCTGATAGCCTATGGATTCCCTGTACCAAAGTTCTTAGGTTTTCCCCAGTTCCCTGATTAGTGGCCCTAATAGTTTGTGGTTTTACTTCAAGGTCTGTGATACACCTTGAGTATATTCTTGGGCATGGAGTGAGGTAAGGTTCTTGCTTCAT
>NW_022111373.1:79777446-79793199 GCF_000313985.2 Echinops telfairi | reverse complement strand
CAGGGGTTTATCTGTCCTGGATTCTCTGTGTTGTGAGCTCTTATCTGTACCAGTGTATATGCTCTGGTGTAGCCAGATTTGTAAGGTAGAATTGGGGTCATGATAGTGGGGGCGAGGAAGCATTAAACAAGTAGAGGAAATTTGTGTGTTTCATTGGTAGTGTACTGCATCCTGACTCGCTCGTCTCATCCTTGTGACCCTTCTGTGAGGGGATGCCCAATTGTCTACAGATGGGCTTTGGGTCTCCACTCCACCCTCCCTCTTATTCACGTGGATATAATTTTTTGTTCTAGGTCTTTGATGCCTGATACCTGGTCCTATTGACACCTCTTGATCACACCGGCTGGTGTACTTTTCCTTGTGGACTTTGTGCTTCTCAGCTAGATGGCCGCTTGTTTATCTTCCAGCCTTTAAGACCCCAGAGCTATATCTTTTGATAGCGGTCACCATCCGCTTTCTTCACTACGTTTGCTTATGTACCCATTTTGTCTTCAGCAATAGTGTCAGGAAGGTGAGACTCACAGAATGCCAAGTTACTAGCACAAAGTGTTCTTGCGTTGAGGGAGTACTTGAGTAGAGACTCAGTGTCTGTCTGATACCTTAATACTTAGCATATAAATATATGTACATAGATCTATTTCCCTAGCATTATATATAAATATATTAATATGTACATTCCTGTATTTAGACCTCTATGAATGTCCATTACCTCCTAGTTCTTTCTTCTATTTCCTTTTACTTTCCTCTTGTCCCACTATCATGTTCAGCCTTCATTTGGGCTTCAGTAATTCTCTCGGCTACATTGCCCTTGATCAAGCCCCACCAGACATCCTACACCCTCCTTGCCATTGATTTTAGACCACTTGTTATTCCCTTGTCCCTGGGTTTGTTGAAAACCCCCTTCTTCCCCCATCTCCCCCTCTCCCCTGTACCCCCGGAACCATCAGTCCCATTGTTTTCTCCTTCAGATTGTTTAACTCGCCTATCTTATCTAGATAAACATGCAAAAACAATAATAAACACAAAAACAAGACAAAACAAAACAACAACAGCAACATAAAACCAACGACCACAAAAGAAAAGCCGAGAAATAGTTCCAGATCTGTTTGTTGGACTTCAGTAGTGTTTTCTGGTCGAATCTGTTTGGGCGCCATGCCCTGGCCCAAAGTCTATTTTTGGTATTCCTTGGGGACTTCATTGCTTTGCTCCCTTTGCTGTTCTGATGCATGCCCTTAGTGTTTCACCCCAGTATGGTGGGATAAGATTGGACACAATTCCCACACTATGTCTCCAGTGGAGTTTGTCCTTTTCTTGAGTTCTCTGCTAATTCTGAGCTTCTTCCCTGTCCATATGAAGTTGGTAGTCAGTTTTTCCAATTCTTTGAAGAAAGATGTTGGTATTTGATAGCATTAAACTTATAGTGCCTTGGGCAGGACTGACATCTTTGCTATATTAAGTCTTCCGATCCATGAGAATTGCATATACTCTCTCTTCCATTTGTGGAGGTCACTCTTGGTTTCTTGTAATAGTGTTCTGTAGTTTTCATCATGCAAATCTTTCTTTTTTGGATTAGATATATCCCTAGATATTTCAATTTGTGCTTGGCTATTATGAAGGGTACTACCATTTTGTTATCTCTTCCGTGGTCTCGTTTGATGTGTATAGCTGTCCAGTAGACTTCTGTTTGTTGATCTTGTATCCTGCCACTCTGTTATATTCCTCTATTGCTTCCAGCACTCCTCTTGTGGAGCTTTTAGGATTTTCTATATATAAAATCATATTTTCTGTGAATAATGAGTTTCACCTCATCTTCCCCCAGATGAATACCTTTGCTGTATTTCTGTTACCTTATGCTGTTTGCTAGGACCTCCAGTACGATGTTAAATAAAAGTGGGAACAAAGGGCATCCTTGTCTGGTCCCCTTTTTCAGTGGGATAGCTTTGTCTTTTCGCCATTGACTACCAGGTTGACTGTTGGCTTTTCATATATAGCTTGTATTTATCGTGGAACATTTTTTTCATTCCTATCTTTTTGAGTGTCTTAAACAGAAATGGGTGTTGGATGTTGTCGAACGTTTTTTTTTCTACATCTATTGGTATTATCATGTGGTTCTTATAGTGTTTCATGTCAATGTGGTGAATGATGGTAATGGTCTTTCGTATGTTGAACCATCCCTGCACCCCTGGAATGAATCCCACTTGGTCATGGTGAGTTATTTGTTTTATATACTTTTGTATTCTATTTGCCAGCATTTTGTTAAGGACTTTTACATCAATGTTCATTAGGGATATCAATTTGTAGTTCTCAATTCTTGTGGGATCCTTGCCCACTTTGGGTATCAGTGTTTTAATAGCTTCATAGAACGAGTTCAGATGTTTGCTGTCTTTTTCTATACTCTGGAAGAGTTTTTGTAGGATGGGTGTCAGTTCTTCCCTGAATGCTTGATAGAATTCTCCTGTGAAGCCATCTGGCCTGGGGGATTGTTTTGTTGGCAATCCTTTGGTAGCTTTGTGTATTTCTTCTATTGCTATAGGTCTCTTGAGGTTCTTCGTGTCCATCTGAGCTAATCTGGGGGGTGAGGGGGGACTGGGAGGTTGTTTTTCCAAGTATTTGTCCATATCTTCCAAGTTGTTTTGTGTTTTTTTATTGTCATTTGCTTGGGTTTTTTCCTCCAGCCTTTGATTCTCAGCCTATTTTGGTCTGCAAGTTTGAGATGGGTTTCCTAACCCAGTCTGATAGACTCTTTTTTAATGGGCACATTCAGTCCATTGATATTCAGAGTTATTACATCTAACTGTGGACTCTGTGATGTCATCTCATAACTTTTGTGTTAGGTATTTTCCAACCTCCCTTATCAGCGCAATGTGAATGTGTTTGTGAAATTCTTTTTTTCCTTTTCTTCACCATTGAACCAATGCTATCTTGTCATCCCTTGTTTTTTTCTTCACCTCTTCTACGTCATCAATATGCTGTCCTTTCATGTCCCTCTTCATTTGCAAAAACAAAAAGAAGTCATGTGGGGTGAGGTCAGGTGTGTAAAGTGAGTGGTGTAAGAGAGGCATGCTGGTTTTTTGCCAAAAACTGGCACACTGAGATGGCTTTGTGAGCAGGTGAATTTTCATGGTGGCAAAACCAGTCCCCCACATGCCACAAATCAGGCATTTTTTGCCGTACATTGCTACCTCTAAATAGAAAGCTTGATTAACAGTCTGACCTGGTGAAACAAACTCCAAATGCACTAACCCCTCACATCAAAAACACAAATGAGCATTGTCATGATCTTTGAATCCACTTGACAAGGTTTTTTGGGGTGAGGTAACGATGACATCTTCCACTCGCTTGATTGATGCTTGCTTTTGGGGTCGTAAAAATAGCACCATGTCTTGCCAACATTACACCAGTATGATTTTTGGGGGGAATTCTGGGTCTCTTTGGGGCTGTTTTTTGAAATCATGGCATGTTTCCACTCCACATTCTTTTTCCTGGTCAGCCAGAACCTGAGGCACAAATTTTGTAGCAACCCTTCTCATTTCTAAATCTTCCGGTAAAATTTACTTAACTGAACTCCAAGGTAGTCCCAATAACTTCCCCATCTCTTCAATGGTCCACTGTTGGTCTTCAAGCACAAGTTCATAAATTTAGTTGACATTTTAATCCTTTCAGGAAGTCTTTCCCATAGCACTGTCCTTGTAAGCTGTGTTCAAAATCACAACAGTTTCTGCAGCATTTTTCCTGAGCAGGAAACAAAAATTTCACAGCTGCATGCAGTTCTTTTAAATCAGCCACCACAGAAAAACAAGGTTCAAGAGAAACTGCTTTAAAAAATACACTGTGACCAGAGGAAACCTTCCCAGGCAATGCCACTGAGTACACTAACTCAGAGTGAGTTGCTCAATGTTCACCCAGAGGGAAAAATGTGTAGCTCCACCCAGCAGAATTTTTTCAGTTTTTTTGGGGTGTGTGTGTGTGGAGTGCCCCTTTGTAGCATATATAATGGTGAAATATTAAAGGCCTCTCTTTCCTCACAAGAAGAAAAACAAGGGATGAATTTTCACCCTTACAACTTTGTAAAAATGCATGAAAAATTAAAATTTTGTAATTTTTCTTTAAATAAGAGGTAAGACTAGCTATAGACAGCATGATGTGATCATCTGAGGTTGAGATGGCAGGGGGTAGGGAACCAATTAGTAAAATCAGAAAAGCCTCTGGATACAAAAGGGTCTTCAAAAATTTCATGGGAAAGCTCCATTATCTTTCAATTCCATTGTTTCATGAACTTTTTGAAAGCCCCTTTTATAAAAAGTATTAGCTACAAGCAATTGGAAGGTGAAATTTAACGTGTATATCTGGATTTTGATAGCTTAAAAAACTCACAAAATACCTACAAATATATATCGTGAAATCTATACACTCCTTCTACCCTGAGGAACACCAAACATTGCTGAAATCCATGTAAAGTAGATTTAAATATAGAGGGATATATCACACTCATGGAATGGAAGACTGACTATTATAAAATATTGATTGTCTTCAAATGACTTTAATGGTTAGATGCCCCTCCCATTAAAAACCCAGCAAGCATTCTTGTAAAAATGCGAAACTGGTACTAAAGTTGTATGAAAAGTGAAGGCCCTGGACCAGCTAGAATCATCTTGAGAAAGAGTCAAGTAAGTGGACATCCCCTACCCGATTTTTAAATTTATCATGAGGCCGTAGCAATTTATAAAATACAGTATTGGCAGAAATACAGACAAATAACAGAAAACCCCAAAATAGAGCTACACATATTCAGTTAGCTGAGTTTTGATAAAATTTACCAATGCAGTTTAATGAGGGAAAGAAAAGTCTTTTCGACACTTGGTGGTGGAACAATTAGTTTCCCATACGGAAAAAATAAACCTTGATCCCTACCACACACTGTACACAAAAGTAGAATCCAGATGGAAAGCAGGCCCCAACATAAAAGCTAAAACTATAAAGCTATTAGAAGTAAACATCGAATATACTTTCAAATCGGATCAGCAAAGATTTGTAAGAGAATGAATGACCAAAACACATAGGAGAAAAGTTGATAGACTGGACTTTTACACATCAAAAATTGCCAGACAGACTTAGAGAAAACTTTTGCAAAACATGTATTTAAAAAGGATGGTGACAATATTTTATATCTTATTTGGGGTTCTAGGTACATAAACGTATTGCCATAGAGTCCATTTCAGCTCACAGTAAATCTGTAGGGCAGGGTAGAACTGCCCCTATGGGTTTCTAAGGGTGTTAATCTTTACCGAAGCAGAAAGCCTCATCTTTCTCCCTCAGATTGGCCGGTGGGTTCAAACTGCTGACTTTTGGGTTAGCAGCACAACATATAACCCATCTCAGGGCCAGGGCTCTTTTCTGGGTAAAACGAAAAAGTGTCCACATTTTTCAAAATGTATGAACAGTCTACCTACAAACTGTGCATTTTTATATGTAATTCTATCTCAACAAATTTTAAAGTTAATGAGTGAGTAATGAACAGATGAGACTTCATTAAGTGCTGCCATCGTCAAATAAGACTTCCTGAAGATATTGAATTGCACAGTTGAAATTTGACTCCAAACTCTAAACTCACTACCATTGAGTCTACTCCTACTCATAGCGGCCCTAGAAGACTAGAGGAAGAAATGCGGCTCTCTTTTCTGTGAGAGTCCATTTAATGATATATAAGCAAAAGAAAAGTGTACCTCTAATATTTCCTTTTTCCACGATCAATCAAAACTGACAAAGCACCGAGACATAAAAATAAATAAATAAATAGTTTTTAAGGCTTATCAATAGCAAATAGCAATGCCTCTGTGCGTAGATTGGATTCTAGGAGTATTTGGACTCTTATCACCTCAAATTCCAGAAGGACTTGTGGCTTCTGCTCTGCCTTTGCCTAAAGATGAGCAGTAGGGAACTACCCACTTTTCCAACTTGGAAGAAATCCGGATATGTCTACCCACATTGGCTCCTGGGATTTTGTCTAAACTTAATATAACCTGGGGTCATTTCCAATATTAAAGCATTCTCTTCGAGTAGAAAAAAAACAACAAAAAAACACATGTGTTTTCACCCCAGACTTTATTTCTTTGGCAGTTTTTTTTTTTAACAGTAAATGACATGTAATTCATATACCATACAATCCAAAGGTTTAAATATTTTAAAAGAGTTGTGCAATCATCACCACAATCAATTTTAGAAGATTTCCTTCACTCTTTTACCCATTATTATTAGCTCCTCATTTCCCCAAACTTCCTTTGCCATAACCCTAAAAACAGTTAATCTAGTTACTATTTCTACATCAATCCTAGATCATACAAAAGCCCCAACAACAATAACAACAAATAAAACACAGGAAAAACCTCAATTCAAAAGAAAGCAGAAGATATTAGAAACTAGAACAAATGACAAATGGGTCAAAAGGGAAAGCAAAGGATATGCTAGACTTTAAACTGACTATACCCACAGTCATCCCCTTTACAGTGCACCCCGAGGGCAAGAAGTCTAGTCAATGGTGTCAGGGAAGTCACTGGAGGCTTAATCCCCATGGGACTCTGCAAATGGATTTGGGGTTTTCACTGCCATCCATTTCCTTGTGTAAACCAAGTGTTATTTAAATTTGAATACAATTCCCTTCACAGGTCTTGGATTTTATTTTTCACTCTCCATGGATCACATAGACTGGTGTGCTTTTTCCATGTGGATTTAGCTGACACCTTATTTAGATGGCTGCTGTTTTAAAACAAGCCTTTAAGACCCCAGATGCTATTCTTTCTGATAGTCTGGCACCATTTGATTTCTTCACCACCCTTAGCTAAAGCATCCATATATTTAGTGATCACTTCAGGAGGACAAGTGTTGAGTGGGGCCACATAATAAGAACTAATTATTCTTGGATTAGGGTCTATGATTAAGTGCGAGCTCAAAAACCATTCATATAGCTAACCTCCATAATGCTTTTTGGTAATTCTAAGAATAGCCTCATTAATTTAGCTGATAGTATAGAATTTTTAGACTAAAATACAAGGGATATTTCCTTATACAGCCTAAAAACTTAAATACCATATATACTCGTGTATAAGCTGAGTTTTTCTGCACATTTTTAATGCAGTTTTTGTGGTAAAAGTTAGGTGCCTCGGCTGATATTAGAGTCGGCTTATGATAGCGTATATACGGTAACTGAACACTGTTTAAGAAAGCAATGAGGGGTAGGCCCAAGACAAAAATCTCAATAATGCTCACTCACTAAAGGAAAACTATTGTCTGTAGGACTGGGATGGGTCACAAAAAAGCAAATCTATTGCCATTCAGTCAATGCAGACTCATAGTGACCCTATAGGACAGAGTAGAACTACCCCATGGATTACTGAGACTGTAACTCTTTATGGGAGTAGAAAGCTTCATCTATCTCCATTGGAGCAGCTGCTGGTCTTGTACTTCTGACCTGGTGGTTAGCAGCCCATCAGGCTCACAAAAAGCAAAGAAAATCTGCAGAGAGAAAGTACATATTAGTCTTAAGTTGACAGTTATTGGGCAAGAGATGTAAACCAGAGTCCACTAACTTGGAATCCTAGGGGAGATTCTTGGATAGCCACCCTCTCTGCTTTGGCTTACACTAGTAGTTCAGTTCTTTTCATCTACACTGGGAGGGTTCAAGGTAAAGTCCAGTTTCCTCAGCAGTCTGAGTGTTGCCTAATGAGCTGGGGAGCTGAATGTAGCCATTGCCAGCTCTAAGCTAAATTCAGATGTAGCTGAGCTTACGATGGAGCAGAAGTCTTCCTGCTCACATCGCTGAAGGGAAAACCAAAGCTCTAAATGCACTACCATCCAGATGATGCCAACTCATCGCGATCCCCCTGTGGGGTTTTCTGAAACTGTAAGTGTTTGTGGGATTTGAAAGCCCCCTCTTTTTCCCATGTAGTGGCTGGTGGTTTCGAAGGGTTTCAACCATATAGCTTGCAGCCCAACACAACGTGTAACCACACTGCCACCAGGCCCCCAGACCATGGAAGGGAAAGCCCTCATCTGATCAAAGGTGTTGTTTCTGGGGTTACAAATGACCTCAAGTGATAGTGACTGAGACTGCTGGGAAAATCAGAAGTTCAACAGCTCAGGAGATTCATAATGGTTTGGTGGGGTGGGGTGGGGTGGGGGGGATAGCTCCTGTTCTACTATTTGTATCTGCAAACCAAGCAAAATTTGAACCAATTAAATAAGTGAAGTGCCTATTTTGTAAAAATGCCTTATGGATAATTTTTCCGAATATTTTGAGGAAATCAGTTAATCTTATCGTCTTGGAGCTTTTGACCCTTGGCCTTGGCTTTGCTTGCCCACTGTGTCATTGATGGGGAGAAAGGATAGCAAGCGAGAATGTTTCCACTTTCTCTGCTTTGGTGCAGGAATTGGATTACAGTCATGAGGTTGCAGCACTGTGGAACAAGTGGGTTTATATTTTTAGAGGCGACTGGCAAAGTATATCAGGAAAAAAGGTCGAAAGTGATAGGAGTAAAGTGTAGGCAACTTGTAGGCACTGTTTTTGCAGTATCATCTTACTTTGCAAGTGTTAGCCATGTAAGCATTTCTTCTTTCTTGTTAGGTCCAGGGAAATCAGGCAGGGGGTGAATTAGTGTTAACTCTGATCTGAATAAAGACTCTGGTGGGGATTGGTCTTTCCATGGTCTGGTCCCATTTCTTGGAAATGATGCGTTGAGCGAGAATAGTGATGGCAGCTGATGAAATGTACAGGTGGTGTGAAGCTTTAAGGGAATGGCTAATTAGTGTGTTTAGGACAAGATCAAGACCCAAACATATCTCAGCAGGCTAAGAGGATGGGAAGCTTCCCATCCTTGGATGGGATGGGAAGGAGGGGAAGTAAGTAATTAGACTTACTTCTAATAGTCTGGTGTTTGAGGCTGGAGATTCTGAGTTTTCCTTCCAAGAAAAATCAGCAACAAGAGCATCATGCCTGTGTAGAAGGTGGAATAGCATCAAGTTCAAGAGCACCTGTTCTAGAGTCAGACCCCTAAGCAAGTCCAGTCTTCTGAGGAGCCCTGGTAGTGGCTACAAATATGGGCTGCAATCTTCCAGGTCAGCAGTTTGAAACCATCAGCTGCTCTTTGGGAGAAAGGTGGAGTTTCCTACTCCTGTACAGAGTTACACTACAGTCTTGGAAGCTCACAGAGGCATTTCTATCCTGTCCCACTGCGTCACTATGAGTCAGAATCCACTTGATGGCTGTGAGTTCGGTTCTTTTTGTCTTGTGAGCCTCAGCTTATTCACAACAGGAGGTTTAATATGGGGCTAAGGATACATTCTAGGAATACTGGAGTATTGGGTTCCTAACCACAAGGTTGGTGGTTCAAACTCAGAAGTCACTCAGAAGAAGGAACGTGAGATTATCTGCTCCTATAAAAATTGCTTTCCTCTAGTTCTTAAGTGCTTCCTCTCCACACTACCATGATCCCAATTCTACCTTTCCAATCAGGCTAGACCAGAGGATGCACATTGGTACATATAGGAACTGGAAACACATGGAATCCAGGACAGATGACCCCTTCAGGACCAGTGGTGAGAGTGGCGATACCTGGAGGGGTGGAGGGAAGGTGGGGTAGAAAGGGGGAAACGATTACATGAATCTACATATAACCTCCTCCCTGGGGGATGGACAACGGAAAAGTGGGTGAAGGGAGACATTGGACAGTATAAGATATGACAAAAAATAATAACTTATGAATTATGAAGGGTTCATGAGGGAGGGGGGACTGGGGATGGAGGAAGAAAAATGAGGAGCTGATATTAAGGGTTCAAGTAGAGAGAAAATGATGATGGCAACAAATGTACAAATGTGCTTGATACAATGGATGGATGGATGGATTGTGATAACAATTGTGCGAGCCCCCCATAAAACGATTTTTTTAAATGTCTATCTCAAAAGATCACCAAAAAAAAATTAAAGCCTCAGAAACTTGGAATTACTCAATGACACTGGGTTTGGGCCTTGGCTTAAGGACACTTTCTACCCCATTGGGGTTATGTGAGGAGTAAATGAGATGCAAAACATGCAAAGCATTTAACACAATGCCTTGCCCATAATAAGTACTCAACAGATAATAACTATATATAGCTATATACACACGGTGGCTTAGTAGGAGCATGTGTGAAAAAGACTTGCAGCTTTAATAGATTCCAAGTTCAGCATGAGCCATGATGTGTTGCAGACTCCCAAAATAACTGGGTTGACTTTGTGGCCTTTAAAGAAACTGGGCGGAACGAGGGAGGGGAACAGCCCTTCTAACTGCATTCCACACGGACAGCCTGGTGAGCAAAGCCTGGTGCTCTGCCCCCAGAGTCTCCTCATTAGAAACGACCCTCACAACCTGGGATTCGTCCAGTAGGAAGGGCGGAGGCACGTGAAGAACCAGACACCCTGAGCATGAAGAGAAGGGTCCTTAAAGACATCGTGACAGCTGTTTCAAATATCTTTAGGACAGTCACACGGGAGGAGAATTAGTGTTGTCCAGGATGGAGCCACATTGGTATGAAGAAACTTTCTACATAGAATTTGGAAAAACCGCTTATTAATTGAAAGTCTAGGTCATAATAAGGAAATAAGTAGTTTCTTTCTACCTTGAAGAAAGTTCAGTTCAGGATGACTCATTTTTTTGAGCAGGAAGAATCTTCTCTCTGAAAACAACAACAAAAACCCATCTCTTTCTAGAGAGTGTGCCTAGCTTTGTGGTTAGCTAAAGGAGTGCTGGTGGTGTGTCCATTAAGTGTATTGGACTGCTAACCTACAGGTTGGCTGGCGCTTGAAACCCACCAGGGGCTCCACAGGAGAAAGAGGAGGCTATCCGTTTCCATAAACATTTACAGCATCAGAAACTATACAGGGTCAATATGAGTCAAAATCGACTCACCAGCAATGGATTTATTCTGTGCGGCTTGGTGAGTTGCTACGTACCATCACCATCCCATTTCCAGGGGAGGAGAATTCAATCAAGGAAAGACACTCCAGGCCCAAAGGGAGAACAGAATTCATCACTCCATGAATTCCATTCTAAGCACCTCTGCCTGCTGATATCAATGGACACTGATGCCTCTGATCTCAATTAACACTCTCCTTGGCATTATGAATGTGTCGGTGGTTTGTGATAGCATTCCTCCCCATCACCCTGCCTCTATTTCAGACAGTAATGTGAAATGCCTACTTATTTAGTATTTTTACTCATTGGTACATTCATATTAAAAATGCGCCCCCCAGAAGAACGCTAAGAAAGCGTTTTAGTGGAGAAGCATGCTTTTAGCCACCAGGAGACCTTGAACAGTGAAGAGTGCCTTCGTGACCACCATCCCAAGTTCCCCCTGGCTCTCTGGGTTCTGAAATAAGGGTGAGTATCTTAAAGAGGCAGAGGCAGGCTATTGGTATTCTGGTCACAATCCAGGGCTTTGATGGAACAGGCTCAGATTTCTCTCACCTGATCAGTGCATCTAAATGAGAACAAAATGGAAACCCGCTCACAATGCAAATCTTACGGAAAGCCAGAAATCATTCGGCCTTACAATCAAACCCAGAAAGCCGTCATTGGCGCCCTGCAGCCTTCCAGAGAACAGGAATTCACCGCGGAAATTCTGTCCTTAAAGGAAAGTGTGGCGCGCAGGGCATTGTTCCTG
This sequence comes from Echinops telfairi, assembly GCF_000313985.2. Classification (NCBI taxonomy): domain Eukaryota; kingdom Metazoa; phylum Chordata; class Mammalia; order Afrosoricida; family Tenrecidae; genus Echinops; species Echinops telfairi. The sequence continues at coordinate 79,781,508 of NW_022111373.1, read as the reverse complement.
CCACTTTGTTTCAGCAGCATCATTTCGTTTCCAACGCCAGGGGGAGGCTGACTGGTGATACATTCATTTGAGTCCTTGGTTCTGGTCCTGTGTTTGTTTTAAAACCCACTGCTGTGAGTCAGTGCCGGCTCTATAGAACTCCCGGCAGGGTTTCCAAGGCTATTAGGTCTTGTGGGAAGCAGGCTGCCACATCTGTCTCCCGCAGAGCAGCTGGTGGGTTCCAGCCACGCCTTCTGGTTAGCAACTGAGTGCTTTCACCACCGTGCCACCTGGGCTCCTTCTAGATATGCTCTGGAATAAAAATCACCTTCCACTGGAGCCAGGCATAACTTAAGTAATTGGGACCATGGCTTCCCTGGTGACATTTATTAGAGATGGAAAATTAGAGTGAATATAATATTTTATAACGGCATGAACTTCCTGAGGGGTCTCGAGCACGGGGTCTGCTGATTCTGAAGACTTAGAGGAGTATTTCAAGCGTTTCCTTCAGAGCTGTGTTTTGGGTTTGTCTTGGTTTTCCTCCATATTTCCACAAGACATTATTTGGCAACAAACTTCAAAGGAGCCAACAGTGATTTTCAATTATATTTATTATTAGCTCCATAATCAGTTGACATATTAAAAAGAGCAAAGGCAGTAACTTGGACCACTTGGGGACTGGCATCAGGTTTCAAAGTTGCATTTGGCTCTCATGGGGTGGGGGGGAGGGGGAAGAGGACCGGTGACAGGGCTTTCCCCTTCTTTTCTGTTCTATCTTGTTTTGATTGCTTCCACGGCGTTCTAAGTTTCCGAGAGCATTGTCGCCATCACCCAACGGTAAAAATCAAGAGATTAGAGGAGGTTTTCTTTTGAAAAATGTTCTCTGGGGACCTTAAATCGCCAATTTCTTTATCTCTGGTTTTTTATCCCGGATACTTTTTTCTTGAGTATCATTCAGTATGAATGATGAGTTACACTGTCATGCATTTTAATGGTGCCGGTCGCCAGTGATGCAGTAAAACCCAAATACAGTTTTGATCATTGCTGGCTGGAAGGCTGGGTTGAAACTCACACAGAGGCTCCCTGGGAGAGAGACCTGCTTCTGAAAAGTCACAGCCTTCCACATCCACTGGAGCAGCACTACTCTCCACTGCCAGGAAGCGGAATCCGTTTGACGGGACCGATGATGCCACCCTGAGTTACAGAGTCTAAGTGATAGTAAGTCAGCAGCCAACTGTCATTTCTCGGGTTTCAAATAATGCTTTTCAAGCCTCATCTCCCAATTGACCTAGAGATTATTATTCTCCACCACCAGCCCTCACAATTCAGTGCCACCAGCGGCTCTGAGTCCGTTTCCTGAAGGAGAACTGGAAATTCACTCCATGGAAAAGACTCTGCATGCTTTTTAATAGTCCTCTCTCTTAAATCTTCTGCGATGGATAGAAGATAGATGATAGATAGATAGATAGATAGATAGATAGATAGATAGATAGATAGATAGATAGACAAAGGACTTTATTCATGGTAGACTGTTGGGTATTTTAAATCTAAGACACTATTGTCAGGGTGAGGGGACAGGGACAGGATGGACGGACGTGAAGAACAATTGCCCGATGCTGGTTCCCAACCCCGACTAGAACAGGTTCAGCTGTTTGCATCTGTTTCTCAACAGTCTCCAAGCAGAAAAAGAGCTTCAAGCAGTCAGCCTCTCACAGACTCTTTCACAACATCTAGGTGATTTATAACCACAGCCGGCATGGCTATCCCTGGACTAGGCCCGGAAACTTTTCTCAAACTCAGCCATATGGCAGCAGCCAAATTCCAAAGGCTGATTACAAATTCATCACTGTGATCATCCACAAGCTTAGAGTGAGTGAGGCATGTTGAAAATTAATAATCATGATAACAATAAGACAGACAATGTTTGGGTTCTTAGAGATAGCTCCAAGGCTCTGATTATGCTCTGAGGTGGCCCTCAAGGTCAAGAGCCACCCTCTCCTAGGGGGCTGCCGCCCAACCATGTTTCTAACACAACCTGCGCCTTCTTTTCCCTGCAGATTTGTTATGGGCCTGTACTTGGCCTCTCAAGAATGTTGGAGTGAGGCCTTAGTGCCTCTTCTGATTGACTTCTTGGAATGTGATCCCCAGTATACATCAAGGGCTGCAATGGAACATTTTGAAGACTCCCTGATAAAACGGCAAGGCCTGGGTCAGCAAATGGCAGGCTAACATTTCTTTTTCTCCCACTACAATCGTAAGCTATCATAAAGGGCACTGACCGTTCACAGCACTCTTAAGACCTGCACGTTATGCTTTCCACGTGCAGATACAGTCCTTGTTTTATTGTGTCGTCACAGACAATGATTGATTCACTACAGATATCTACAGGTTAAGCGAGAAAAGCAATGTTCCCTTTCAAACACAGATGCAGGAACTAGAGCCACATGCCAGGGAAGGCCATCAGAACCATGTGGTTGCGAGATGGTGCCAGAGATCTGCTCCTGTAAAGACTGCAGCCTTGGAAACGCTCTGGGGCGGTTCTGTGCAGTCCTGTGGGGTCGCTATGACTAGACTCGATAGCACACCACAACTCATGGGCGCTGTCACAGCACAAAGGATGAACTGCCCTTCCCAAAGCCTACCCTGCAACAACGTTAGGGAGGGCATGAAGACAAAAATAGGACCCTCCGGGTTTGTGACGCTTCTTCAGAGTCATTAAGTCTAAGATTTCATGAGTCATCCTTTCTCTGTGAAAGAGCTTTAACACAGGGAAGTTGGCAATGCTAAGGGTCAAAGGGAAAAGATGAGGAAAGGCTTAGGTCTTAGAGGAGGGCATATTGTCACTAACTGATTCCTTGGGTCCCCTGGGAACCCAACAAGGGAGCAGGGTTACCATTTGAGGTGGGTCTTGAGATTATTAATCAATGATGAACATCATCAGCTCAAGAAACTGGGCCCCTGTGTCTTAGCAGATAGGAAATACACTGGGATTTACTGAGAAACTCATTGGTAAAGACTTCAATTAATCTACTCATTTCCTATGAGTAGAAACCAACTTGATGGCTCCTAACAACAACTAGGTTAGTTATTCACTGTATTTTCTTACTGAAAATTTTGCATCTTTTGCAAATGTGTGTACTGTCAATTGCATTGCTTTATTGTTTTCATTAAAAAGACAGAGAGAAATATATCTAGAAGCCAGCTACTTCCTGGTCATACTCTCTTATTTCCTTGATCTTGATGGTGAAGACGAAGACTTTTGGTTATCAGGAAAACAAGAACAAAAGAAAGTACAAAGTAAAACTTCTACTGGTTCAAGTTATCTATGCTCGTATGACTGTACAGAAGTATATTTTTGTAGAAACCACCCAGATTGAGAGCCATAAAAGTAGAGGCTGTTGCCAAAAGACTTTTAGCCTTTGTTTCACAGAAGACTCTACCTGAGCTACAAAAAGAAGATGACTTTAAATCTGAGCTCTGTCTCTATCAATAAACAGGTCTGGACATGCCCTGCCATCACCACCACCTCCATGAACCCAAAAGCTTATAGAGAACGACACAAAACCCATGAATAAAATCAATCTACAGATAAAAGAACTAAGGCATTGGTGAGTGCTTGTGGGGGGTTCACTGAGCTCTCAGAAGAGGCACCCTTGTGGCATGGGGGCTAGGCCCGGGCTGCTAGCCACGAGGATAGCAGATCAAACCCACCAAAACCTCTAAGGAAGAAACGCAAAACTTTCTGTTCCCCTAAAGATTTGCATTCTTGGAAACTCACACGGGCAGTTCTACCCTGTCTTACAGGGTCGCTATGAGTCAGCACTGACTCCATGGCAAGGAATTTTTAAGCTTTCTGAATAAAGGGTACAAAAGAAAAGGTAGAAATTTGACATTACAAATTATCACACAATTGAGGGATGCTTCACTCTTTCTCTTAAAATGTCTTGTTTCTTGGGAAACTTTTCTAAGGCTTCATGGGTCTGGAACCTTTCAATAAAACCTGAGGGGTCTTTTAAATTTTCTTTTCTTTTCTTTTTTAATCATTTTATTAGGGGCTCATACAACTCTTATCACAATCCATGC
>NW_022111373.1:79768043-79776084 GCF_000313985.2 Echinops telfairi | reverse complement strand
ACCCACCTCACCACCAATTTGGATCACTTGTTGTTCCCTTGTCCCTGGTTTGTTAACACCACTTCTCAATGAGAACACACTACATTGTCTTGATATTTGTTCCATTGTTTAATTTCAATTGCTTTAGCATCTAAGGTTAACAATGCAATTTTAGGGCAGTGCCAGCGAGAGGGCTTTCAAAACTTTAACTGTCTGCTATTCTTGAGAGACATCCTAAGTGAACTTGGCCTAATTCAGTGGTGTTGGAATCGATAGTCCCCTTGCAGTGGAGGAAAAAACAATCCATACTTTGAATTTGCACACAAAGGCTGTGGCTAGTTCCACAGTGACCATAGTTGAGTGCAGTCACCTTTCCCCATACAGACACTGTCTTCCTAATTTTCATGTAAAAATGCATATTTTAAAAATAAATTAAAGGAAAATAAAATAGAATCTTCTTTCCCCCAGAATCTCATTTAAAGAAAACCCAAAACTAATATAGTTCTTAGGTTAAATCCACACACCCCGCAGCCCAAAGATCAGAGAAAGTCTTGCCAGGCCAGGCAGACATGACAGAAAATACCTCATATGATCGTGGGACTTTCTAGGAATAAAAAGAAGCAATGTCAAGTCCCCACTATGTATCTTCAGCTTGCCTCCTCTGTCAGAGGCCTTTGACTCTTGGGGCCGTCCCAGCTCTAGCTGTCACTCCCACGGCATGGATGTGGCATCCTTCCAGGGCAAATTCTGACTGAGGCCTGATTTCAGAAGTTGTAGATTTTTAGCCTACAGGAAAGTGCAGAAGTGCAGATAGGCTGACAGACAGTTGCCTTTCCTTAATACGCAAATATCCAATTTACCCCATTAACACAAAACAGAACTGTAAAATGGAAACCTTGACCCCACATAGAAATAAAATCTTCACCTGCTATTCACTTACCCATACTCAAAGGCATATGGGTAAGCAAGATGTGTCCAATCCTAGGAAAACTGTGTTTTATAATGGTAGAATACCTCCATCACCATCCTCACACCTATGCGATAGATGTGTGTTGGGGGCATGAGGGGGCGGGGTGGTGGTGAGGAGAGAGCCCTAGAAGAGGAAGAAGGCAGGTAAAAGTCACAACCTTTTCTCCCCAGGTGAAACTGGGGTTCAAACAGGTTGAGAGGATTGCTCCAGATTCCCTGAACTAATGATTAACCGAGTGGTGCTTTTAATGTGGGGCACCCATTCTTGGTCTAATTACCTTAAACTCTACATCTCACTCAGTTTCTGTCTCTAACTTTTCTTTGCAGTCTCTATTTCTTCTGGAATTTTCTCCCTATAGAACTAAGTGAGTTGTGGTTAGGTGCCATGAAGTCAGTTCTGACCCATAGCGACCCCATGCACAACAGAGTGAAGCACTGTGGGCCTGGACCATCCTCACGATTGTTCCTAGACCGGAGCCCATTGTTGCAGCCACTGTGTCCGTCCATCTCACTGAGGGTCTTTCTCTCCTTTGCTGCCCCTCCAAGCAGGGGCAAGCAAATGTTACCAAGCAGATGGTCCTTCTCCAGGGACTAGTCTCTCCTGACCATATGTCCAAAGTATGTAAGATGAATGAAGTCTTGCCATCCATGCCTCTAAGGAGCGCTCTGGCCATAATTTTCCCAAGACAGATTGGTTTGTCCTTTTAGCAGTCCAGGGTACTTTCATGATTCTTCCCCAGCACCACAGTTCAAATGCATCGATTCCACTGCCATCTTCTCCTTATCGAAGTAGACAGATTTAAGTGAGCCCAGGTAGTAGCTCCTGGAAGCTGAAGAAACCCGCCAAAAAGGGCATGACACAGAAGAAATTGGCATTTCATGCTCATCACCTAACTGCAAACCTACGTGGTAGAACTTCTTCCCTCTCTCCAAGCTTAGATTACAAACTCCATTTTCTTATAGGTTTCTTCCTCCAAGGCACACTCTGAGGTGATGCTGCAGCCCGTGGAAGACCTTAATGAAAGGACCTCATAACCACCCCAAATCAACTATGGCGGGTTCCGATATTCCGTCCATCAAAGTTTTACAACCTATACATTGACTTTCCTTTGTCTAGGGGAGAATTCTTGGCAGCAGATTTGCCCAACGGAATGTGTCATTTACTCTCTTGACTGCTGCTTCCATGTGCATTGACTGGGGATCCAAGCAAGACAAAATCCATGACAACTTCAATCTCTCCTCCATTTATCAAGATGTTACCTATTGGCCCAGTTATGAGGATTTGAGGCTTTGTTATAATTGAGTTGTAATCCATAGTGAAGGCATCGATCTTTGATTGTCATCAGCAAGTGCTTCAACTCCTCCTCACTGTCAGCAAGTAAGATTGTGGCATCCACATAACGCAGCTGTTAGTAAGCTTCCTCCAATCCTGGTGCTCAAGCCCGTCTATTTTCAATCACCTCACATGCATGTGGAAAGTTGCATACTGAATCCATGAAAGATCGAAGAAGAATCCATGTGTTTGAGTTTTGGTGTTGGCAAAGAATATTGAAGGTACCGTGATCTGCCAAAAGGACAAACAAATCTGTCTTGGAAGAAGTAGGAGCAGGGTGTTGCTTAGAGGTAAGGATGGTAAGACTTTGGGACATGTTGTCAGGGGAGACCGGTCCATGAAGAAGGACACCAGGCTTGGTAAAGTGGAGGGTCAGTGAAAAAGAGGCAGGCCCCTGATGAGATGGATGGACACAGTGGCTAAAGCACAGGCATCAGGATGAAGATAGCACAGGACTGGACAGGGCTTCGATCTATTGCACATGGGGGCCCTATAGATCAGACCTGATGGCACATAGCAACCACAAGGCAGCATGGCTTCTCCCCACATGAGAACTTTTTTAAGGCAAGAAAATATTTAAGAACAAGAACAGAATGAATTCTGAAAGAGTTGAGTCCGTTCTGAAGGCAGAGGACATCAGGCTGGCCGTGCAAAGTGTATCCACGTGCAGCAAGTGATTACATGCATTTGAATGTTAAACTCAGCCAAGAGCTAGTAGCCCTCCTCTCTTTCAAACAAGACGCACTGAGCACTGCTAGTTAGATTGGGGGAGCCATGGCCCCTCCCTTCATTACCACCTGCTCCTTGATGCAATGACATATTTTCAGGAGTTTTCCCTGCTGGAGGACTCTCTGGATGGGAACCCCCTTTGTGGAAGAAGGCAGAGGCTGGCAATCTTTTGGGCATTTTTCGCACTATGATTTTGAATCTGGAAACCCACAGAGAAGATGAAAAATTGATTAGCTTTCCTAAATATAGCTGGAAACGAGTGATGCCACAGGGCCAGGAGGCTGGAGCCTGCTGGTAAGTGGCACTTGCTGTGAGCAATCTCCTAGCCTGGTTAGCACGACAGCCCCACAAGCCCGACTCCAACATCAATGCATCCCAGGTCAACCACTTAAACATGTCCAGGGGGCTCATTTGTCAGATTTACTCCTTAGATAACTTCCTTCTTAGTAAGGAAAAGCCAGCCAGCAACACTGAGCGGCTGTGTGCTGTCCCTAAGACAATAGGAACCATAAAGATCCCATTCGGACCAAAATGCTTGCCTGGGATATAGGAGAATTACTTTGAAATCAAGTGTATAATTCATGGCTAATGTATGCAGTTAATTTACATTTATATAAAGCTGTTCACAATTCCAAGTGCTTTTTCATTTATTGTGCAGTCTCTAAAGCCCATTTTATTTTCCTCATTTGATAGCATCTTACCGAGTGGCTGATGGATTCAAACTGCCAACCTTTCAACTGGGGTTCCTCATTGAGGGAGGTTTCATAATTTTCCCTGGATCACAGGACCAGGTGATAGCAAAGCGAGAGTGGGAACTGGGGTCTTCTGATTTCCAATCAGAGATGCTCACACATATACACTCATTGTTTCTCGACAAGTACTCCGTTTAAGCTTGTATTATCCTGTGAAGAATTTTTTTCTTTTCATCTCTGCCCTCTCACACCAGTTGCTATTGCTCACAGACGCCCCACACAGGAAGCAAACAGCAAAATGGAAGGACATGCTCAGCACAGATGAGTGAAAAAATTCAAAGATACATCCAAACAGTTAGTCTCCACGACTGTGCGATCAGAAGAACTTAGATGGAGCCCAGCTCTCCCTACCGACTGCTCTGAAAGGCATCACATGAGAAGGTCCTGGATCGAGTGGGAGAAAAATGTGGAACAAAACTCCAAATAATAATTTTTTTAAGACCAGGCTTATTGTTCTTATAGACACTGGTGGGACTCTGAGACTATGACCCTTAATTAACTGTCAGGCCTGAAACCCAGCTCCCCTCTGCAGCTCAATTTTCAACCATACAAATGAAAGCTCTAAAAGGGGATATTGTTCCCTAGTGAGGAAGTAAATTCAGAATAATCAAGCATTTTAGATGAAAATGAAGAGACAGTTAGGAAAGGAGTGGGGTGGAACCAGGAAACACCGGGAAGTGGGATGAGAGATGCTGTCCTGTGGGAATTGCACTCAATGACATGAAACAAATTGTCTGTGAATTGCTGAGTGGAAAACTGATTTGTTCTGTTCCTCTTCACCCAATACCCAATAAAAAAGTGTTTCTAATGAATGAATGATTTTTCCTTTAAAAACCATGTTCAGAGAGGGAGAGGTGGGTAGTGAATGGTGACCACCATGATTCCCCCTGCTACCTGGGTGGGAACGCTGTGGTCTCCGATCGTGCTTCACTTTGGTAAAGCCCGCAACATGCCAAATGAATAGGCTTGGCCTTTCTGGGCCTTCTCCGTCTCTCCCTCCGCAGGCACGGGATGTTTTAAAAGGATCACATGGGAGTGAATGACTCACTCGTGGGGTGGTAATGAGATTTTGGAAATGAATCCCTAGACAAAGGGAGAAAAGCTGCAGGGCTCGAAGCTTAACCACTGATGCAAGAGAATTACAAGAACTTTGAATTTACACTTATTAAATTATAAAATAGATGGTACAATAATTTGCTTTCAAAATAGGTTCTTGCTATCTGCTTCCCCTTCATTCCTTTCTCTCCATAGCGGCACACACACACACACACACACACACACACACACACACACACGTTCACACACACATACAGAGGCATCCACACACGCAAACACTTCTGCTCAGGTATTCCATTACTGATATGAAATGAGCTCCTCTTTACTGTAGCCCAAGGTGTAGTATTAACATAATGACTTGTGAAACAATTTTGGAATAATAGTGCTTCAGATCTGAAGAGCATCTTGCTTCCAAATTATAGACTCAAAGCTTTGGCAAACATTATGCCATTTTGAAATCGTCACAGCCATCTTAGGGATGTGGGCAACACACACACACACACACTCCCCTGCGCCACCGCCAGAGAAACTGTGTCAGAGAGCAATTGGAAGCTGGCTTGTAGTGTGGAAAAGTACTGGCCTGGAGTCAGCAGGACTGGGTGCTGGTACCGGCTGTGACACTAAATAGATGGATAATCTTAGACATGTCCTCTAACTTCCCCAGAGTCCCTTTGACCATTTGGCCCTTGAAGAATTTGTCAAGAGGATGATTAAGTAGCCCCCCACCCCCACCCCACCCCACCACCAGCCCAACCCCAGGATCTAGCATTGTGTAACTATAGACCGACATAGCACTTCACAAGTCACAAAGTGTTTGCAAGCCTATTCGCTCCGTCATCACAATCAGCTTCTCTTACAAATTGAGGCCCAGAAAAGAGAGGGGATTTTGGTGTTACAGAATGAACAGATTGAAAAGCTAGGCGTAGGAAGCAGGTTTCTCACTCCAAACCCCAGACTGGCTCTGAAAAAAAAGGCCCTAAATATCTGTATTTCCTGTGGTGGAGAAAGGAGATGATCACACACACACCCTCACCCCTCCAACCACAGGGAAAACAAACAATGGGTGCGCTCTCCAATTTGCCCACCCATTTGTTGCAGGCAGGTCAGAGCAGTCTCTTTGCAAGAGTGGGACCACGAGTTCCTTCTGGAGAAGGACATGTTTGACCTCCACCAAAGCTGGAAGCCATGTGCGTCCACTTCAGCAGTTGGCCTATGCAGGGAGGTGGCCCTGCGAACGCTTTCCTTATACTGTTGCCTTTTTGAAGGCAAGTGGCATTTGGAACACAGAACTCATCTGCACTGTAAAGTGGTCATCTTTGGAAGTTCTTGCCTCCTTTAAAAAAAAAAAGAATATTTACGACCCAATAATTCCCCAACTCGATCACATTCCTAGCGACGTCCTAGCGACGTAGCAGAGCAAAGGGCACTTCCAGAGAGGCAGACGGGAGAGAACTTGAACAAGGAAGACAGAGGGCTCTGCTCCCAGTGGTCACGCCTGCTCACCAGCCCCCGTAGAACCGGAAGCACTCATTCCTGCCAAAGCAAGGAGCACTGGCTCCGAACAGCTCGCACCTGAGCCCCCTAGAAGCGACCACCTCACTCAATGCAGCTACCCGACCCAAAGTCTCACCCCTCTTCCCGGCGAATGGTTGATATAGCTCAGTGTGGGGCCAGCCCCTTTGCTTCTACCAAGAGAGGCAGCCAGACCAGCCTAGCGCAGGCCAGCTCAGCTCCAGGCCTCCAGGCCACCCGAGAGGAAGTTGTCTGAAGCCTCTGCTGTGGCTGCCCCACAGCCACACTCCCCTCTTCTGCACACGTTCACTGCACCCCACGATCTGCCTCACCCAGCTGGACTTACAGCACGCAGCTGCCTTCCTCTCAATCCGGAACCAGCAAACTGTCAATTCTCCATTGTCCTCCTCTCCCTGCTACAACCAACGCTCCTCACAAGGGCTCCAGAGGGGAGTCCCAATGTGGAGGAGGAGGGAGATGGCTGTCTGGGCAGGAGTCTTCATGAACATGTAATTTGGGAATGTGGAGGCTGCCTCTCTAGGCCAAGTCCCACAAAGGATGCATGGTGTGGCAGGAGAAATAATATGAAAGAGAGTGATGTTGCCAAGTAAATTAATAGGAAATTCTACTACACGCTCAAGTACATCAGCCAGGGAGAAGAAAGGCCTCCCTGACCACTTCTTGAGGGCCCATGAACTCAGGTGCAAGAGAAAGATGGGGCTTTCTACTCTTGTAAATGGATTTGACGGCAATGAGTGTGGGTTACTTTGGAAAACCATTTCTTAAATCATGACCCAAGCATGACAGCCACTGCTTGGGATCTGGTGGCAGTGTCAGGTAAGCATTGGATTGCTAGCTGCAAGGTAAGCAGTTCAAACTCATGGGAGAAAGATGAGGCTTTCATCTCCCAATAAGATTGACAGTCTGAGAAGCCGCACATGGGGTCCTTATGAGTCATACTCAACTCAATAGCAGTGAGTTTGGGCATCGGGAAGTTCTGATGTTCTATACAGACAATCAAATGGTATCACACGCTGGATTTAAAAGTAGTTGTTTTGTATAGGAAGTTGCAAGAGTATGATGTTGCCTGATCCTTTGAAACTCTGCATTTTTAACTCGGGAATGACACATACAAAAAGAAGTCTAAAACCAGCCAAAAACCTCTCTTGCCTTCGAGTCGATTCTGATTTGTACTGACCCTGTAAGGCAAAGTAAACTGCCCCTAGAGTTTCCTAAGCCGTCATGTTCACAAAGGCAGTCTGTCATGCCTTTCTCCTGCACAACAGCTGGTGGGTTTCAACTACCAACTCTTTTGGTTAGCAACTGAGCACTTTAACCAGTCCAGCAGCAAGACTGGCTGGTAAGAAATGCCGCCCTCACCCGCCACAGAGCGAGGTGATGATTTCTAAAGATCAGGTCAGTTCCAATTTGACTATGAGGTTGCCAGGTATGCACGGTGACACATAATTTGGAGGTAACTCTCTCTCACTGCCACTGAGTCGATTCTGACTCATGGGGACCCTGTAGGACAGGGTAGAGCTGCCCTTGTGGGTTTCTGAGGTTGTAACTCTTTTTTTTTCTAATTCAGCCTTATTTTTTATTTTTTTAAATCATTTTATTAGGGGCTTATACAACTCTTATCACAATCCATGCATACATCCATTGTGTAAAGCACATGTGTACATTCATTGCCCTCATCATTCTCAAAACA
>NW_022111373.1:79764725-79767138 GCF_000313985.2 Echinops telfairi | reverse complement strand
TGGATCTCCACTCCGCACTCCCCCCATCATTCACTATGGTAAGATTTTTTGTTCTGATGATGCCTTACACCTGATCCCTTCAACACCTCATGGTTGCATAGGCTGTAACTCTTTACAAGAGTAGAAAGCCTCCTCTTTCTCCTGAGGAGCAGCTGGTGGGGTCTAACTGCTGACCTTGCATTTAGCAGCCCAGGCATTACCATGACACCTCCAGGGCACCTTGAAGATGCCTCTCAAGTGAGCAAATTTTCTGCAGTAGACCTCTTTAAAGGTTGAAGAGCAAGCATTGAGGACTAACATGCTCCTGACCCAAGTAATGGGATTTTCTACAGTCTCCTATGCATGTGAAGTTGGACACTGCATATGGAAGACTGAAGAAGAACCCACGCATCTGAATGATGGTGTTGGAAAAGGACATCCTGCTGGTAAAGGAGAGGGTGGTGGACAAGAGGAAGGCCACGAGGCGATGGAGTGACACAGTGGCTGCAGCAAAAGACTCAAGTATGACCACTGTGAGGATGGTGCGGGCCGGGCAGTGGTTGTTATATGGTCGCTACCTCTTAGAGCAGCCTGACAGTACCCAACAGCAACAACTAGAGTGAAAGTCTACTTTGACCTCCAACTTTGAAGGGCATGTATATTCGCCAAGGTCATTAACCTCAAATAAAACTGAATTTTCACAGCGGACCCGACAAATCGTCCCAAAATACATGACTGCCCACAGTCCCGGTGTCTTTCTTCAGAGAAACATGTGACATGTCACCTGGAAAGATACGCAGGGGCAAGAGTTCCAAGGGAGTGCTCATATAATGAATTCTTTCTATACATCAGACTCATCATCAACCTTATCATCTTCTTAAACTTCGAATCATGGCCCATGGGTAACCCAGTACGATCGACAGAGTCACAGCTACACAGAGTCGCTGTCACATCTCCAGAGTGACACTTCACTTACTGGAAACCAGTAAGTTCAATTTAAGTGACTGGAGTCTTTGAGCGCGTACTGACCACAGAACAATAGGTTTCCTGCAAATGGAAACAGAGAAGGGCGAATGCACACATGAGAAACGACTAGTAGGAGACGTACTTACACTTACTACTAACCAGGGATCGAGCAAGGAACCGAAGGTCATGCTGATGGAGCAAGGACAGATAATGGATGAAGTACAGGCAAGCTACATGAAAGTGATCAGGACCAGTGCAGAACCTCAGAGCTGGGGAAGTCCAGCTCTTACCACCCTTGGATTAGAGGGAGAGAGGCCATGGGACCAAGAACACGAGAGAAGTGATCTTCCTTCCAGTGAAATCGTTGCCCTGAGGCGACCCCACAGGGAGGAAGCAGAGAACAACAATCCGATCTCCATGTCTGTCCTCTCATCCGCTGCTGGCATCCCCACCCTGTCACTGACCAAGCTCCAGTGGAGCCCTTCAGTGCAGTCCAAGCAGGGCAGCTGTCAGAGAGCAGGCTCATTCAGTCCCTCACTGCCTGCAGAGTAGAACTGCCCCCGTAGGTGTCCGAGACTGCGAATCTTTAGGGAATAGAAAGCCTCATCTTTCTCCCACGGAGCGGCTGATTGTTGCAAACCACTGACCTTGCAGTTCGCAGCCCAAGCGTAACCCTCTATACCAACAGAGTTCCTCTTAGAGAGCAGTGTTGAGAAAGAAACTCTGAAAGATCAAAAGGAAGATACACCGCCCCCCACACACACGTACACAAGTACTCAGAATTCAGTGCATTAAGATTTGAGTGTCAGCATCTTTTGCTTTTTCTCTTTCTTGCTATATTAAAGAAGAAGGGAAGGAGTTCACTGGATAAAATTAACCAAGAAAGTATTCCCGGAAGCAGGTCTCCTGATACATTTTAGGAAAGAACGAGGTGTGGGTAAGGCAAGCGAGGTAAGGTCTCATCAGCTAGGATTTATTGATGTTACGATTATCTTCCACATGGTTTTTAATCATAATCAAAGGCAGGTGTCTCCGTGCTCGTGAGGCCAAAGAGAAGAGGCAAGGCAGGCTTACATTTCAGGGAGCTTTTTTCTGATGCTTCATAGCATGTGTTAGCTAACCGAGAGGGATCTGTCAATGTTCCAGGAAGGAGAGACTGCTTTATCTCTGTGGGGCCAGACATGTTCTCGACGTATGGATGCTATAAAATCACATGGGCTTTGTTTGGTATGAATTCTAGCTCTGTTCCTTAATTGCTACGTGACTTTGAGTCAAATTCTGTGAACATTCTAAGCCTTAACATCTGCATCTGATAAGTAAAGACAATCATACCACCCCCCTCAAAGTGCTGTAGTAAAGATTAAAGAAAAAAATCATATCTGTATTAATGAAAGACTTTTTGTTACAAAGAACAGCATCAAATTCTCAATAACTTACCCATGAAAAAGGAGCACCGGTGGTGTTGTGC
>NW_022111373.1:79743960-79764270 GCF_000313985.2 Echinops telfairi | reverse complement strand
AACTCTAGGGAGAAAGGGAGAAAGCTGGGGATCTACATCCAATTAGTGCAGGAGACCTTACAAACCCCAATGGAATATTGCTCCTGCTAGTGCTGGGAGGCACTCGATGCACTGGACCATACCACCAACTGTGAAGCGGGCCCAGGACCAGACAACATTTTGTTCTGGATAAATCACAAAGAACAGCAGCAGATCTCTAAAAGGGGTGGGAGAAAAATAGCTCAGGGATCTTAGCAGCAATCACTGAGCATCTTGTTTCTGGAATGTAAGGATATGTGGCTCACTGAAATGGCTAATCTCCTGCCTCTTCATTCAAATCCAGATTTCAGGGAGAGAGAATGTGATTGGTTCAGCTTGGGTCAGGTCAATCAATCAACTATGGCCAGGATGGGGAGGGGCCCCCAAAGCTATGGAGTGTACCCAGCTACTGCCAATCTATTTGTTTTGTCTGGAGAACAGTCCCTGCGGAATGGGAGTCATGATGAGCCATGTAGCCACTACCATCCATGGAAATGCCGTAGTATGTGGTCCAAAACACACAGAAGTTCTCCTGTGCTCACTATTCACCCTTCAGGAGTTATAACAGAGCTATTTCAATTATTTAAAGATTAAATTTCCTTGCCTGAAGATCTTCTGCAAACTGTAAGCTATTACTGTTAGTATGTTTACCCTGAAAATTTAATTTAACCTATGTCTTTCATTAGATTATAAATTCATGTAGAAAAAGACCACTGCATTCCCCTCCTGGGTCATTACTTAATACTTTGTAAAACAGTGAATGTTCAGAAGATGTGGCCTACTTTCTAAAGCTCATTATTCTATGAAGTGGATTTCAAAGTATTTCTGGAAAAATGGAATTTTTTAAAAAGTAGAAAATTTCCAGGCAGTCTTTGAAGCCCCCTCATAATTGATAGCAGAATTGTTGTAAGGAATGTATGTCTTATTCCTCTTCCTTCAAAACTGAGGACATAAAATCAGTATCTTCTCCATGAATTGAAAGTTCAGTCAGTTTCTCATGCTCAAATAAAAGTCTTCAAAATTTTTATTTGAAGGATAAAAATGTTAACTTATTGTATTCACTCCTGTGACCTATTTTAAAATTTATTGAAAGTGGCTTTCAATAAATGTATGTCTGATGCCAATTCTGATCGAGTGGCAGGAGCTACCTGGTACTAGGCTGAGAAGGTTTATTAGAATGAAATTGAGATGGAGAAAAGGCTGTCGTGAATTATTAATGTCTGCTAGGACACAGGATTAGGGAGCAATGGCATGTAAATTATTAGCATTCTGCACCACTGAGAAGTTGAAATTGCTATGAAAAAAGTCAGCACTTACATGGAGAAAATGAAGACATTTTTACCGAGGATGAGATATATCACTATAGCTGTAATCAGTTTAGAGATGATTTGAGGATTAAGTTAAGGTAGATTATATGAAGGAATCACTTGTCTGTCAGTTTGCTGCACTATGACAGTTGTCAGCTACTGTGATTTCTGGAAGCTATGCTGCCATTGGTAATTTTAAAGGGCACCAGAGTCACCTAAAGTGAGCTGGTTTCAGCTTAGCTTCCAGACTAAGAAGAGATGACAAAGAAGGAACCGGATGTGCACTTCAGAGAACAGCCACTGGAACCCTTAAGAATAGCAGCAGAGCATTGTCAGACGTCGCGCTAGAAGATAAGCCCCTCAGGTTGAAAGGTGCTCAAGATATGACTGAGGAGGAGCTGCCTTCCCAAAACAGAGTGGACCATAATGCTGTAGGGGGGCCGGGGGGGGTGGGGGGAGGTAAAGCTTCCAGGGTCTACATTTTCCGATCAGGCACAAATCAAAATGAGGTCCAAAAGCTGCAACCATTTATTAATAATCAAAACTTGGAATGGACAAAGTAAGAATCTAGGAAAATTGAAAGTGAAATGTATCACATAAGATTGATATCCTAGGAAGAATCTGGAGGCGAAAACAATGGGACCGACAGTTCCGGGGGGAACATGGGAGAGGGGGAGGTGGGGGAAAGGAAGTGGTGTTAACAAACCCAGGGACAAGGGAACAACAAGTGATCCAAATTGGTGGTGAGGTGGGTATGGGAGGCCTGGTAGGGCATGATCAAGGGTAATGTAACAAAGAGGAATTGCTGAAACCCTGGTGGGGACTGAGCATGATAATGGGACAAGAGGAAAGTCAAGGGAAGTAGAGGAAAGAGCTGGGAGGCAAAGGGCATTTATAGAGGTCTAGATAAAGGCATGTACATATGCAAATATATTTATATGAGGATGGGGAAATAGATCTAGGTGCCTATATTTATAGGTTTAGTATTAAGGTAGCAGAAGGACATTGGGCCTCCACTCAAGTATTCCCTCAATGCAAGAATACTTTGTTCTATTAAATTGGCATTCTATGATGCTCACCTTCCCGACACAACCACTGAAGACAAAGAGGGTGAATAAGCAAATGTGGTGAAGAAAGCTGATGGTGCCTAGCTATCAAAGGATATAGCATCTGGGGGTCTTAAAAGCTTGAAGGTAAACAAGCGGCCATCTAGCTCAGAAGCAACAAAATCCACATGGAAGAACATATCAGCCTGTGTGATCATGAGGTGCCGAAGGGATCAGTTATCTGGCGTCAAAGAACAAAAAAGTTATATCATTGTATGCTCACCTCCATGATAAGATCACTGAAGACAAATGGGTGCATAAGCAAATGTGGCGAAGAAAGCTGATGGTGCCCGGTTATCAAAAGGTATAGCGTCTGGGATCTTAAAGGCTTGAAGGTAAATAAGTGGCCATCTAGCTCAGAAGCAACAAAGCCCACATGGAAGAAGCACACCAGCCTATGCAATCACAAGGTGTCGAAGGGATCAGCAGAACAAAAAATCTTATCATAGTGAAATGATGGGAGGAGTGCGGAGTAGAGACCCAAAGCCCATTTGTAGGCCCCTGGACATCCCCTTGCAGAGGGGTCTCGGGGAAGAGATGAGCCAGACAGGGTGCAACGTAGCAATGATGAAAAATATAACTTTCCTCTAGTTCCTAAATGCTTCCTCCCTCCCCCTCCACCCCCAGTATCATGATCAAAATTCTACCTTGCAAGTCTGGCTATGCCAGAGGATGTACACTGGTAAAAATAGGAATTGGAAACACAGGAATCCAGGGCAGATGATCCCTTCAGGGCCAGTGGTGTGAGTGGCGATACAGGAAACATAGAGGGAGAGTGGGTTGGAAAGAGGGAACTGATTACAAGGATCTATATGTGACCTCCTCCCTGGGGGATGGACAACAGAAAAGTGAGTGAAGGGAGACGTCAGACAGTGTAAGATAGGACAAAATAATAATTTATAAATTATCAAGGGCTCATGAGGGAGGGAGAAGTGGGAAGGGAGGGGAAAAAATGAGTACCTAATGCTGGGGGCTTAAGTGTAGAGCAAATGTTTTGAGAATGACGAGGGCAATAACTGTACAAATGTGCTTTACACAATTGAAGTGTGTATGGATTGTGATAAGAGTTGTATGAGCCCCTAATAAAACGATTTTTTAAAATAATTAATTAATTAATTTTCAACAAACCAAAAAAAAAAAGATTGATAACCTAGGCATTAGTGAGCGGAAATGGATGGGTGAATCAGCGAATCATATGGTTTACTTTGCTGAGAATGAGAGAATCAAGAGGAACAATGCTGCATTCATCAACAAAAAGGACATTTCAGGATTTATCTTGAAGTACAATGCTGTCTGTGACAGAATAATATCTATACACAAACCAGGAAATTAATTTAATACAACTATTATTCAAACGTATACACCAACCACTAATGTTAGTGATGAAGAAACTGAAAAATTCTACTAACTTCTTTAGTCAGAAATTGATCGATTCTGCAATCAAGGTGCATTGATAATTATTGGCAATCAGAATACAAACACTGGAAACAAAGAAGAAAGAACAGTAGGTGGAAAATATGGGCTTGGTGATAGAATGAATCCAAACTGGATAATGCACGATAGAATTTTGTAAGACTAACTATTTCCTCATTGCAAGTACCCTTTTTCAACAACACCAATGTTGACCGTATACCTGGAGTTCTACAGATGGAATACATCGAAATCAAATTGACTACATCTGTGGGAAGAGATGATAGAGAAGTTCAACAGCAGCAGCTAAAATGAGACCATCAGTTGCACTTAAAAGTTAGTTTCAATTAAAGAGCCCTGGTGTAGTGGTTTCAAGTTGGGCTGCAATCCAGATGGTCAGCAATTTGAAACCATCAGCAGCTCCCAGGGAGAACGACTGGGCTTTCTACTCCCGCAGTTACAGTCACAGTCTCAGAAACCCACCGGGGGTCGCTCTGAGTCACCATTGACTCACTGGCACTGAGTTTGGAGTTTGTTTTAAGTTCCAGTTAAAGTTGAAGAAAATTACAAGTCCACGAGAGCCAAACATAACTTTGAGAATATGCCACCTAATCCCATGTAAATCTGGGAGAACCTATTTGACAAAGAACCCTGGTAAAGTGGAAGGCAGAGAAAAAGAGAAAGGCCCTTGACAAGATGCATTGAAACGGTGGCTGCAACTATGGACGCAACGGTTGTGAGGACGGTGCAGGACCTGTCAGTGTTTCGTTCTGTTGTCCGTACAGTTTCTATGAGTCAGGATGGACTCAACAGCACCTAATGACGACAGGTCAAGCACTATTTATGTATACAAATACTACCTCACCATCAAAAGCTACCATCGTCACATAAAATTTGAACAAGAAATTATTTTCAGGATTGCCATTAAGTGATTTGATCTTCAAAGTGCTTAGTTTCCAAGTTGATCATTGTGGTGGTTAGGTTTAGTATCAACTTGGCTGGGCCAGGGTTCTCAGACGTTTGGCAAGATGGGATCTGTGTTAGACAGGGTTCTCTAGAGAGAGAAAACCAAATTGCTGATAATTTAATATATTTATTTATAAAGATAATTAGATATATAACAAGAAATGAACTGTTAAATCATGTACAGATAAATATATAATACAAGAAAGAAACAGTTAAATTATAAAGCACTACAAATGGCTCAGTGCAACTCATGTCCCTGAGAGAGAGTTGTAAGAGACTAGCATTCCTTCAAGTCTGGTCTGCTGCCAGATCTTCCTCTATTTGTAGAGAGAGCTAGGCTATGTCAGCACACCAGCCAATCACAAGGCAGGTCACCAACCACCAGTCCCCAGCTCCAGAGATGTCTTAAAGGGACCTCAACTTACAGCGACACAGTCCGTAGGCTAGGCGTCCCACAGGTAGTGTAGCCTTTAAATTGAGGCACAGAACACGCAAGGCAGCCACACACTGGTCCGATGATCAAAGAGCAAGAGACAAGAAAGGCAAGGCTCACCAAGCCATTTATCTCTCTGCCCTTCAGTTAATCCCACTTGTATTTATCAGCCAGGCTGGCACAATAAATTATCTCAGGATCTAACCCAACACAAACACCTCTATGTTGAGCTCTAACATAACAATACACTGTGTGTGCAGCCAGCAGCTGTGGTAACATGGCATCCCCTGGAATAGGTCACAGCCCTGAAGCAATTGGAAGAAAGACTCTTAAGGACTGTCATTTGCTCCTTTTTAAGCAGACGCTGTGATCAAGCTTCACTGTTGCTGGATCTGTGCCCTGCGTCACATGTGTTGACTTCCTGCCATATTGCTTGTTGATCCCAGGAGCTATCGCTGAATGCTGACCTTGGATTCATTCAACTTTACATCTCCCAGCCTGTGGTCTTCCTGCTTTCTGATTCACCAGCCTCCCCTACTCCAGCCACACCAGTCAGGAGAAGCTTCCAGCTTACCATCTGACTCAGACTTGAACTGGAGAGACTTCCTCACGTCTATAACTATCGTGGGTCCTTTCTATACACAGACACCTCACTGGTTTGGCTTCTCTGGAGAACTCACTCTAACACAGTTGTATATGGTTAGATTATGTACAAGTCAGTGGAAGTTCAACTACACAAAACAGAAACCACACAGGCTTGCTTTTCCCATCGACGTCCAAACACAGATGTTCCAAGGCTGATATGAAAGTGCCAGTCATCAGGAATCTGGTCATCTTCTATACTTGTAGTTCACTTCCCTTGCCAAAAAGCTTTTATCCTCAAAGCTCCTTTGCAAACCTAATACAAAGGCTAGAATTCCACCCATCTTGTCTGCATTCTAGCCAGACAGGAAAGGAAAACTGGCAGGTGGATGTGTTTTCCAACTGAGGCAACCCCATCTTCAACAACTTCCTCAGATGTCCCACTCAGTGACTTCCAATCACATCTCATCTTTTGCCTTCTCCAAGGAAAACTGGAGATTGTGATCTTTCACCTGAACATATTACCACCTACGAGATCAAGAGAATGAATATTTTGTAGGCAACCAATTCTCAATGACACCCTTTGCCTATTAGAAAGATGCTACCATTAAATAATTACTTGGTAAAGGAACTCTGGTGGCATAGTAGTTAGGTGGTTGCTGCTAACCCAGAGATTGGTGGATCAAACCCACCAGCTGATCCCAAAGAGAAAGGTATGGGAGTTGGAATTGACACAATGGCAAATGGGAAGTACTTAGAAGGAGTCCCTAGGTGGTGCAACTGGTTAAGTACTGGATCACTAACCAAAAGATTGGCAGTTCAAACACACCCAGAGGTGCTTCAGAAGTAAGTCTTCATGATCGACTTACAAAGGTTTTTGCAGTTGGGATCGTGAGAAGAGGAAGAGTTTAAACAATGGGGTTCAAGGTCCACTAGGACAAGGGTCATTGGCTATGGAGTGAGAGGCAGTGGCAGGGAGAGCAGGGTTCTAGTTTAGAAGACCACTAGCATCTCTCCCTGTGTTCTGTGGAAGTTGGTGTATTGCTACGATGCTGGAAGCAATGCCACGAGCCTTTCAAATACCAGCAGGCTCTTCCATAATGAACAGGTTTCAGTAGCACTTTCAGAGACAGAATAGGAAGAAAGGCAAAAAACAATCAAACAAACCAAAACCTGTGGAGCAAAAGAGAGTATTGTCCAATATCGTCCGCCTAGATTGGAAGTGCCCAGAATAAGAGACTCAAACATCCCACTCAGCATAAAAGACTGTTATGCTTTTGTTCTGCTGTATCAACATAGAGTTGCCATGAGCGGGCTCAAGGGCAACTAACAACAATAATGAGAAAATGTAGATAAAAATGACACCCCTGATAATGAATAGGGGACATGATAGACTTTAAATGGAGGCACAAAGAATGTTTACCCACAGAAGAAACACAAGATGATAGGGTGGTCAAAGAGCAAAGTGAAAGAGCATGACAGAATCAAACTGGAGCAATGAGCTTATTTTTAACCTTTTCTGATACCACAGGTGCAGTCCTCGGTGTTTTTAAAACTTGTTTCCATTACATGCTGAGCAACGTGATAAGAATGATGCACGAGAGCCATCTATCTGGGGACAAGCTCATTTTTCTCCAGGTTCCCACTGTACTGGGAAGGAGGCAGTAGGCAGTGGGAGAGGAGGGAGCCAGTCAGCATTTTCTACACCTCTGTAACTATTATTGTAGGCAAAGGACTCACCCTAGAGCAAGTACTTGGTGAGAGTTAAAGCCAATATAACACATCTAAACTTGGATATTTTTTTTAACTCAAGGTCTTAAATGTTTCAACTTCTGCCCTCTGGTCATAATTATCAGGGTTTTTTTCTTCTTTAGCATCATGAAGCTGCAGGGAATGATTGCACTAGGGATGGATAGATCGTGCTGGTTGCATACTAAGTCCAGAAGTCATGCAAAGTTAAACATAGACAAAATATTTGGAAATATTAGAACCCTGGATTGCCTCATTCACTTTCTGTATCTCTGTGGCTTCTAGCTCTGTCTTGAGTCTCTGAACAACTTAAAATTCACCACATATTATTTGGCTAAGAATTATTTGACTAGCATCTTCTCCCCAGTTATTGCTTTCTAGACTTTTTGCAAAATTCTTGAAACAGGAATAAGTTTGACTTATGTAGTGGAACAGAGCATTAGCAGTTAATTTAATTATGTGGTAGGGATGCATATGGAACTATTTAAAAGAAATTTCCATTGTCATTTGGTGTCTGAAAAGCAAAGAAAATTCTAAAATTTTAAATATAGGGAGATATATGGTAAACTATAAAAGGATTGTTTAGGACCAGCAATATATTATTTATTTCCTTTGTTTGTTACCCTCCCTTCCACCCCCCTGCCCACAAAATCTTGCTATTAAAATATTTCAAAAAGATTTAACTGTCCATTTGTTTCCCAAACTGAATTACAACCTGATGGATTCATTTCATTAAAAAGCTATGAAAAATTGAGGGAGAGAAAAAATCTAATCATATTGAAAATAGTAAAATATACCAACCCCAATAAAATAGTATAGACATGGGAAGGGAAGCAAGAGACCATAATCGACTCACTTCCTGATGTCCCTAATGTAAGTGGTCATAACCCATTTCTAGAATAATGTTTGTATTATTGAATTCGTTGCCAGTTAGCTTTGGGTAGCTTGTAGTGTCCTTAGAATTATGAGTCAAATGTTGCTTCTAAAGCAGCAATTCCAGTCTTCTGCGTTTGCAGTCCATGATATCCATTAGTTAGCCTTGTTTTCACCAAATAATTCTTAAAACTTGAGGACGTGGCTGTCCCCACCTCATTAATTTTGTAATGAGCAAAGTATCACTTGGAACACAGTGTGAATCCCAAGACTGTCTTCAAGAATCTCCTGTGCCTCCTTACACATCTCTGCCCGTTTCCCAGACCACATTCCAGGACACGAGAAGTCAGGCAGAAATGGCCTTAGATGCCATTATTAATATTTTCAGGTCATGTAACCCATGTATCCTAAAGCTTGAAGGAAACTGATAAGTTTGAAGATCTATTTTGTATTTTGGGATCTCTGGTCTGATTCTCTTTGATGTTTCTCATGGTGCCACTGAATGCTTAATCCTGTCCGTTGCTTGGACCATATAATCTCACAAACTTTCCAGTTGAATAATCTCTGCTCTATCCAAGGTGACAGTTTACTTCACCTTTTTAAAAGATGGATTTATGAGAGCAAAATAGACACCACTTTAGAAAACAAGATGCAAATTTCCCAGCACATTTTTAAGTATGTCAAGGTTCTAATTCGAACGTCTTCAAATAATATTCTTTCTTTCTCTCTTTTTTTATATTCTCTTTTTTAATGAAACACTACAAGTATCCAAAATTCTATTGCTATACTAACTACACTCATCCAGGAAGCCAAATCTATATCATCGTAACTTCTGTGCTGATGGAAATGTCATTTACATCAATATCACTCTAGGGAAGTCTAGCTCTCGTATTGTTTATTTGCAAGTTTTAGTTGTAAGTTACTACTCACTGTAAGCGCCCTTTGAAAGAACTTTCATCAAAATATATGACTTAAAACAAAAGCCAACCTTGTCACAGCAGTGCCTTTCTAGCTCATACCACAAATTCTCCCTGAAATGAAATTCTCTGACTTACATTGGCAGGATGAGAACATACATTCTGTGCAGGTCTAAGACCATTGGTTTCTATCAGCTCTATTCTCTTTCAAGCACCACCACCCCCAACCCCAGTCTTTCTGCCTATCTAAGGCCCAAGTTCGTAACCACCATTCCGGAGAAGCCAAAAGCCCATGGTAACTCATTAAAAAGAAATGGAAGCCTGTGCTTGTGCAGGCTTAGTTGTTTGTCTTACAGGATTCTCGCTCATGGCGCTTTATCTGGATTCTGTAGCACACCACACCGAAACTGCACTTTCCCTCTTTGAACTCAGGTTTGTGCTCGCTGTGAATGGTTTTTAACTCTTAAAAAATGTCCAGTGTTACTTTTTGAGGCTTCTCACATGAAAGTGTAGTGAACAAAGACTGAATTTGATTCATTTACTCTTTAATTTGGGGAAATCAAAGTAAGTGTGTAAGTACTCGCCGATAACCACTGTTTACTTTGCCCTCTGCCATTGTCTAGTTGAACTGAAACAAACAGACAGGGGAGGATCAGGGCTCTTAGTTAATGGTTGTTGCTGATAATGGTTTCAATTATTGTTTGGGAATCAGACTAAACCTTTCCCACCCCACCCCACCCAAAATAGGAATAGTACACTAGAAAATTCATTTGGCCAAGAAATGTGGATGATCATGTCGAATACCTGACAGAACTCAAGGTTAAAGTCTAACTACTGTGTGATCATGAAGGGTAATTCTTTCCCAATCCCTGATTTACCTTGGTTGAGAACTGGGCGTTAATAGCTGGGGTTCGGACTGATTGAGCAGAGAGGACTCTTTGGAGGTGGAGAAAGGAGATTGTGTCCTACCCCTCTGTGCTTCCTATTTTTGGACCCTGGCTTGCTGATTGTGTCTCATCCTCCTGTCTTCCTGCTGCTCTCAGGAGCCTGTGCCTAATTGCAAACATCGTGAAGCGGAGAACTGCTCGGTTGTAGGAGCGTTTGTTCCATGTGTAGCCAGTGGGCATGCAGCGAATCCATGTGATTTGGCAAGTCATGTTTATTTCATCCACAGCTTGAGACTTCTTTGTAAAACACTGGCTCCACGTGGACTTGGGTTCTTGAAATAAAAGGCGCCCCGGAGACAGAGGGGCCACGAGTTGGTCAGCGGTTGCAAACCACCAGCCGCTCCTCGAGAGCTCGAGAGAAAGATGGGCTTTCTACTTCCGGGAAGAGCGGCAGTCTCAGGAACACCCCGCGGCGGTTCTGTGCAGAGGGTCTACCCTGTGCGTTGGAATCGACTCAGTGGCAGTATGTCTGTTATTTTTTAGTTTGGGGGGTTCTCACTGGAATAAGGTCTCTCAACGCTCCATTTGGGGGCCCTGCTTTTATATCAAGGCTGTTGATCAGTTTCTTCATTCCAATGGCTTTACAGGTAAGCAGCAATATTCCAAAACCAAAAATGAAAGTGGATTCCACTCAGTGACCCTGTAGGACAGGGTAGAACTGCCCCTGTGGGTTTCTGAGACTGTAACTCTTTAAGGAGTAGCAACCTCACCTTTCTCCAGCAGAGCAATGGGGCTTTCAAACCACTGACTCTGAGGTTAGTACCAAACGTGTAACCACTGTGCCATGATCCCACAAGGGCTCCTTCCAATAATACTGGATGCATTTCATTCACTGCCTGTGAGGTGCCAGGCTCTCTCGTGGTCATTTGTGGTTCATGACTTCACTTGCTCCTACAATTCTGCAAGACAGATATTCTTTTCTCTTCTTTGTTAAATCATTCTTTTTCACTCACATGGAAACGGGGGCTCCGAAAGGGGAGTGATTCATTTGCCTTAGAGTCCACAGCTTGTAAGGGGTCAAGCTGGTATTCTAAATCACGATTGAGTCCAAAAACCATGCTTTTTTCATTAAACTAGAGGAAGCAAAGAGATGACAACTCACTAGGACCCCCCAGCAGTGGGGAGTGGTTCGGGAAGAAGCGGTCCGAGGCTGGGCTTGACTCAGGCGAGCCAGTGCTGCTGACTGTGACTAATGTCAATCTGCGTGAGCCCCTGAGCTGGGCTGCTGCTGGCGGTGTGTGAAGCTGCCTCCCCCATCGAGTGCAGCCCATGACCACCTCCTATCCACCCCACCCCACCCCACCCCCGAGAGGAGGAGGCCTGCAGTTCCCTCCTTCGAATGTTTCTTTCATCCTATTTCCGGCGTTCCTTGCCCTTTTCATCAAAAGCAAACACCCCTTCCTAAAAGCAGTTGGGTTTAAACCGTCCTCTGGCCTCTGCCTTTGCTCAGCCCAGGTGCTGCACCTCCTGGACCACAGGGGTTCCTGCACATCACTACTCAGGGGGGTGTTTTCCTGCCACCCCCAGTTATTTTTCTGTCTTTTAAAATGTTTTTTTGTATTTGGATGCTATCTCATCATGTACCAACTAGGTGTGTGATCCTGATAAATCATCTCTCTGAAGTGTCATTTTCTTCCCTGGCAGTATGCGTGTGTGCCTGGTGTGTGTGCACATGCATGCGTCTGTGTGTACGCACACACGCACTGACAGTGCAGGAGGTACCCAGTGATTGTCAGCCCTGCTCACACTTTAGAATCACTTGACGGACTTTATACATGGGCCCATTGCCAAACCTGGAGCGGGACCCACTGAGTCCACCTCTGGAGATGGACTGTGCCCGCTCACCCACTGTTGCTGACTCACAGCACCCCAGACAGCATTTCTGAAACTGTAAATCTTTACGGGAGCAGTCAGGGCCCCGAGGTTTGTTTATTAAAAACTCCCATATGATTCTAAGGTACCTTCTGGATGGGGAATCGCCGAATATCACTAAACATTAACAGCCGTGGTATCACAGTTAATGCCAAATATTAATTGTCTGGCTTTGAGTTCACCAGCATACCTTTACCAGAGCTAACTCATTCCTTAAAATGCTTAACTGAAAAAAACGTTACAGTACGGTTTAAACAGTAACCTATCGTGACTTTATCATGGAACTTTTACAGTTTTGTATACTTAGGTCTGCTAGTTTCCCTGCTTTTGAAGTGGTAGTGCTCTGATTTGCTTTATAATTTATAGTGTGTGTGTGTGTGTGTGTGTGTGTGTGTTAATTAAGTGCTTCTCAAAGTCCAGACTGTGACCATCACCATCTACATCAGAAACCAGCCAATATGATTCTTGAAGAAAATTGAAGATTCCCAGACCCACCTGAGGCTACCTGGCTCAGAGCTTCTCTTTCTCAGACCCTTTCTCTCTTTCACTGCCATCTTGTTGACACCGACTCATAGCGACCCAGTTGGACAGGGTAGAACTGCCCCTGTGACTTTCCAAGACTCTAACTCTTTATAGGAGTAGAAAGTCTCTTGTTTCTCCCTAGGAGCAGCTGGTGGTTTTGAACTGCCGACCTTGTAGCTAGCAGCCCAACACATAACCATTATGCCACCGGGGCTCCTTCAGAGCCTCTCGGAGAGGTGATCTTCACAAGCATCCTCAGCAATTGGTGAGCACTGAGAACAAAGGAAATGAGTTGCTTACATCTAGGTTGGTTTGTAGGCCCAGATCCCAGCACTATATAAGTTGGCCCAGATAAAAGTTTTATAAACACTGCCTGATGGCTGTTATTGTAAAAACAGAAAAGGACTGTTTTTGCCTACAGAGCTTGTATTGTTGTTCTTAAAAATTAGGGGCTGGGAAGGCATCCCTCCACTTTTAATGAACAGTCTCTATTAAGTAAACAAAGTAGCCCTGGTGGTGTAGTGGGTTAGGCTTTGGCGTGCTAACTGCATGCTCGGTGGTTCAAACCCACCAGCTGCTCAGAGGGAGAGAAGTGAGGCTGCCTGCTCCTGTAAAAATGTTTAACCTCATAAACCCCTGAGGGCAGCTCTACCCTGTTCCACAGAGCTGTTAGGCATTGGTTCAATTTGGCAGCAGTCGGCTGCTGTTCAACAAAGAGCCAGCATGTGCTGGGTGGGAGAATGATGAAGCAGTGTGCTCCCATAAAGGTTTGCAGTCTTGGAAACACTGGACAAGGTCTCTGCGAGTTGCAACCAACTGGACAGGAGTGGGTTTGGGGCACCAAGCCAATTACTCCTTAGTGGAGCATAGCCTCTGAGTGGAGGGTTTTCGTTTGTCTCACTTCATTTTGTTTGTGGGATTCCCTTTCTTTATAATCACCTCGACTGAATCCACGTAGACCTGGAGGTCAAGATCAACAGACTGTTCTCTGCTGAGCTTCTTGGTAAACAAGCTTAACCTAGAGGATTTTTCTTCTCTGCCACATAAGCCAATTATCCAGGTGTTGGGTGAGGAATAATGTAGCCTGGAAGCTTCCGTTTGAAAACAGAACTTCACCAATGCTATGTCCCACTCTCCAACGGAATTCTCAGAGCTTCATGCTGGTCCCTGGAGCCCTGGGTACTTATTTTTTCTCAGGAAAAAAAGCGTCCAGTCTCTGATTCGCAAAGCCCCCAGACTCGCTAATCAGCCAGATGAAATAAGACATTTTGAATCTCTAATGTCCAAGTCCCATCTAACTTGCAAGGCAATCCTCTTATTGCATCTTTACTTAAATAACTTGTTCTGACAAACCTAAAACTCAATTATGATGTTTTCTAACATGTAGATTCTCAACAACAGCATTTAGGAAGGAGGCCTTTTTTTGGGTGGTTGATTTCGGGAATGATGACACATAGCTTTTGTAGAATGTGTGTGTTTCCTTCAGAGAGGAAAGTTTTCCTCCTGGAGCTTTGTCATCATTTCTAAACCAGGGAGCATCCCTACTGATGTTAATGCCTGACTTTGTCTAGATGGCGGTTCTCAACCTGTGGGTCGAGGCCCCTTTGGGGGTCAAAGGACCCTTTCACAGGGGTCACTCGATTCATAACAGTAGCAAAATTACAGTTATGAAGTAGCAATGAAAATAATTGTATGGTTGGGGGTCACCACCACAAGAGGAACTGTCTGAAAGGGTTGCAGCACGAGGAAGGTTGAGAACCACTGGGGTAGAAGATGACTAGCCCTATTCAGTTGCCTCCATAGGATCATACTTTCCTGTGCCTAGTGATTCCAGGACTCTTGTGCAGCCTTGAACAAAATATCATTTTCTAAAAAGGATTCTCCCTTATATTCATTCCATGCCATTGGAAGCAAAGAGGCTACATCTTTAATACTCTGATCCCCGTGTGTGTTAGTCTGGGTAGACTAGAGAAATAAATCCATGGACACACATATGTTTATAAGAAAGAGATTTACATACAAGAGCAATTGAACATGGAGAAAACATCTTAGCTCAGTCCAGATCAAGTCCATAAGTCTGATATTAGCCCATAGGTCCGATACCAATCGATAAAGTCCTCTTCAGATTCACGAAACACATGCAATGACGCTAAATGTAGAAGATCCCAGGCCAGTGGGTAGAAAGTCTTTGGATCCAGTGTCATTAGAAACATCTCAGTGCTGGCAGGGGTCTCTGCATGGCTTCTCCAGCACCCAGGGCTGCATCAGGGTGGGTCCATGTGTCTTGTCAGCTGCTATGTTTTCCAGGGTGTGACAGAGAGAGCAGTGTCTCCCCACTCCAAGGGGAAGTATCGGATTTCCCAGAATTCTCAGGAGAAGGCCATGACCACACAGAGGTCTCATTGGCTACTATCTGACTGACAAGTTAGACTCCACCCCTACACTCTTAATCCTCAAATTGACAAGTGGTTATATATCTACCCCACCGGGTGCACCCACGCACACTGCCTTTGGGCAGCAGATTGCACCCTTGCAGACGTTCTCGGTTTCAGAGCTTACGTGCTCTTTCGAGAAATGGAATCTGGTTCAGAAGGAAGTGAGCTCATTCTCCTAGACCGAGGGGAAGCCTGGCTGGCCAACTGTGGTCCTGCTTTCACGCTTGCACTCTTACGGCTCTTTAGCAGAGCCTGAAAGCTTGACTCACTTTAGCATCCCAATGCCAACTCTGGAATACTGTAGAGGTAACAGTAATAATAATAAGCATAAGATAATAAGAATAAGCACCAACCTGCCTAGGAAAAGCTGCTGAGCTTGCCCTTCATCCGTAATGCAAGCTGAGCAAACGTGGGGTCCTGCCAGTTAAGTGGCAGGCATTGTACATCTTTCATATGCATTGTTTCATTCGCTTCCAAGGGCAACGCCTAGAGGTAAGTACTCTTTAGCATCCTGACTTACAGGAGAAGCGGTTGAAGCACACAGACATGCCATGGTCCCATGGTCCAAACAGCAGTTTAACGCAGGTCCGCCTGACTCTCGTGGCTGCAAGCTGTGGCAGTCTGCTTTGAAGGCCTCTGGAGCCGTCATATCTGCCCTGTAGGTTTGCTCTGAGTCAGAATTGTCCCAACTCTGAATTCTCTGCTTTTACCACATGATAGGTTAGGGCCTTTTTACAATAAAATAATAATGCCACACCAAAAAAACCCTCTAACACTCCCAGTTATAGCTCTTTTGCAGCAAAGCACTTTACAGGTAGTACTTGTATGACCATAGGTATGGTTATTATTGTTGGTGGCCATCGGGTCAATTCTGACTCCTAGCAACCCGATGTATAACAGAGGGGAACCCTGCCCAGTCCTATACCACCTTCACAACTGTTGTCCGAGCCCCTTGTTCCAGCCCCTGTGTCAGTCTACCTACCTGAGGGCCTTCCTCTTTTTTTTTGCTGACCCTTCATGGCATCTTTTTCCAGGGACTGGTCTCTCCTGACAACGTGTCCAAAGAATATGAGATGAAGTCTCACTCTCTTGGCTTTCACAGAGCCTTCTGGCT
This sequence comes from Echinops telfairi, assembly GCF_000313985.2. Lineage (NCBI taxonomy): Eukaryota > Metazoa > Chordata > Mammalia > Afrosoricida > Tenrecidae > Echinops > Echinops telfairi. The sequence goes on along the minus strand of NW_022111373.1, from coordinate 79,748,019 downwards.
GTACTTCTTCCATAACGATGTGTTTGTTCTTCTGGCAGTCCCTGGTGCCTTCAACAGTCTTCACCAGCCCCATCATTCAAATGCATTTATTCTTCTGCCATCTTCTCTGTTCACTGTCCAACTTTCACATGCATATGACGCCACTGAAAATACCATGGCTTGAGTCAGGCTCACCTTAGTCCTCAAAGCGACGTCACTGTTTTTCAACACTTTAAAGAGGGCTCATGCAGAAGGTTGGCCCAATGCAACACCTTGTTTGATGCCTTGACTTGTGCTTCTGTGAGCATCGATTGTGGGTCCAAAAACCAGAAATGAAATCGCTGGCAAGTTCAATTTGTTCTCCATGTATCGTGTCTATTGGTCCCGTTATAAGGGGTTTGGTTTCCTTTACATTAAGTTGCAATCCATAATACAGGCTGCAGTCTTTGATTTTCATCTACAAGTATTATATATGAGGAGCCCTGGGGACACAGTGGTTATGCATCGGGCTGCTAACTGCAAGGTCAGCAGTACGAACCACCAGCCACTCCTTGGAAAAAAGATGGGGTGCTCTATTCCTGGGGAGAGTTACTATCTTGGAAACTCACAGGGGCAGTTCTACCTTATCTTATCAGGTCTCTATGAGTTGGTACTGACTCCCTGGCAGTGAGTTTGGTTTGTGTATTATGTGTAATATTAATATGATATTATTCTCACCATTTTGCAATTGAGGAAACTGAGGCTGAGAGAGGTTTATTGACCTGTCCAAATTCACAGCCAGGAAGCAACAGGACTCAAATCGTGAGCCTGTCTCGATCCATTCATACACCATCTCCTAGTCTCCCATGACTTTATAATGACCATCAAGCATAATAGAGCTCCAGAGATTCTGTGGCTAGATACAGCCAGTGGTAGACAGCCTGAACCTACATGAAGACCAGACCTTTGACTGAGGCAAAGGGCTCTAGTGGCTGAGACTGAGCCACGAGAGGACAGCATGGCTGATTGGATCAAAGCTGTGGGACATGCACCTGAGGAATAAACAAAAGGGTTAAATTAAATGTGTGGTCACCCCAAAAAATGTATAGACAATCAATAGACCCAGGGAAAGAGGAACAGTTTGATCCTAGGAAAAGTCGGGCTGGACAAAGGTGGAGAACTAGGTCCAACACAAAAGGATTTTAGCCTGGGCAATTAGACAGCATAGGCAGACTTGGGAAGATGGTCTCTGATCAGAGCCTGAGTGGAAGCAGGACACAGGGAAAGAAGCTGGTAAGGAAGCCGACTGGGAGAGGAGGGGGGATGGCCCAGGACACTTACTTCATCAGGTCCTGATAAACTGAGTTAACCTGCCCTGGCCCAAATGAGAATCATGACCATCTCCCCCAGATGGATAGACAGCCTATTGTGTGGCTTCTAACATTCCTTTGTCCCACCTACCTGATGGGCTTTGACTATAGCAGCCATCTATTGGATTCCGTCATGCTTTTGCTGTGAGAGCTGCTTGACTCTGGTTAGCATCTTCAATAAAACATGCTTCCCTTTGTTCTCCATCAGTCAGTCTCCCTGGACGCCCCACGCTATAATCCCTTTGTAAACAAAGCAGGCTTTGAAGCCCCTAGGAGTCCTGCGAGGCTGAGCGGGATGAGAATGAGCTGCTGTGTCTGATGATGAAGTCGCAAGTGTTCGTTGCAAAAAAAAACAAAAAAAACAGCACCAAAGCATTAAGAACAAAACTATTTTTTAAGATAAACAAAATTAACATCTGGTTTTAAACATTTATTCATATACATATATACTTGGCATTAAACTCTGAAGTTTTATTTCTGGCTTTTTTTCACTTAATGTAGATCAGCAGGGTTTTCCCATCTCAAATCAATATTCACGGCAAGCTTTTTTAGTAACTACATCTCAGCTCCCTATGGAATTGCCAAAGGAGCCTCCTGATGGCACAGTAGGTGGTTCGGATCTACCAGCCACTCCAGGGAAGAAAGATGAGGCAGTCTGTTTGTGCAAAGATTTGCAGATGCAGAAACCCCCTGGGACAGTTTTATTTGGTCCGATAGCCTCTCTATGAGTCCGAATCGACTCAACAGTGGTAGGTTGGGTTGGGTTTTGGGTTATCAAATGTCCAGTGCTTGAATTCTTGGCCAGGCCTTTAGAGTAGGCTATATGGTGTGGCTTCTCATTGAAACCCTGCCCCATCAGTTTCTTCTCTATTCATTCTGAACGTTAAGGCACTGGTTCTGAGACCCAGAAGACCCTGCTAAGTAAGCACTGTGTGATAGAAATTCAGGGTTCCCTCTGTCCTGAGTTCTGCCACAAACACCCTAAGCAGTCATGGCCAAATTGCTCTTGCTTGAGTGCCATTTTCACACTTACCATGTCACACAAGGAGCTTTATTGATATAGTGGTTATGCATTGGCCTGCTAACAGCAAGGTCAGCAGTTCAAAAGCACCAGCCTCTCCAAGAGAGAAAGATGGGGCTTTCTACACCCGTAAAGAGTTACAGTCTCAGAAACTCTCGGGGTGGTTCTATTCTATCTCGCATTGTCACTGTGAATCAGAATGGGCTGGATTGCAGTGAGTTTTTTATATTGTTTTTTTTAGTGTACCGTGTCACACTGTCTCATTTAAACATATAGGTTGGTCATTAAGAGGATTCTACGTGGTCATCCATGGCACTAAACTATGGGGTCTGGCTGGGATCAGAGGGGAGCCCGTGTGCTCCCAAAGCGTGATGGTGGTAACAGCCAACGGTTCTGGAGGACTCGCAACTTGCCAAACCCGATGCGGAGCATGGAGCACGCATTATTTCATTCAGCCTTCCCAACACCCAACGAGGGAGGAACTGTCATGATGTGCAGTCTTCGGAAGAGGCCACGGAGGCCCAGGAGGCTACATAACTTGGCAGAGGGCAGACTTCAAACCCAGCCTGAACCTGCAGTCCCTCTCCTGGGTCCTTGGAGATGGCCATTGGTTTTACAAGGATGAAGCATGCGTCTCTGAGGACTACAGCCCTGGGGCCACATTCTGAGAGAGAGAGTGCTGGGTGCTTTTCAGAGGTAACACATCTGTACATTTTAGAAGCCACAGAAATTCATACAGGAGGCAGATTTTTTTTTTTAATGTTCAAATCAAGCAGGAACGACTGAAAACAGATGTGGATCGTGTGAAAGAAAAAAACCTCTTCAGACAAAAACCCTGGAAAATAGCAATGACTCTGGGATCCAATGAAAAAGAGAGCCCCCATCCTAACACGCCCGAAAGCGCTGGTCCTCATTGCCTTCCCTGGGTACTTTAATCATGAAGGCATGTGGCTCTCTAACTCCGCCTCGCCCTAGTCCTTCTGCGGTCAAGGAGATGGCATTTGGAGGTTTTACAACAGTCCCGCAGGCGGAGGTCTATCTCTGTGACTGTAGACCCAGTCTATATGCCGTGGATATCCCATTCAGCACTGCATCAGACCCTCCCTCTCGCCCCATGGATGACAAGGCCCTTGAGGAGGTCTCCGAAGAGAGGAGGCCTCACCCAGCCTGCCTCCCGGCCTTGTCCGATGACTCCCACATTGCTCAGAGCAGGGGCCTTATGGAAAAAGAAACCCGTTCATTTCCCTTCAGCCTGAGCCATCACAGCCACTACCACCATTACAGCTAAGCCTCTGCCAGGCCCGGGCCATCGCTGCTTGTCATCTGGGCAACATAGACATTGTTCTGGGACCGGAGAGAATGGAGCCACTGCGGAGGGCAGCTGTGGCCTGCTGGGGTTAATGCCATGCTGTCCAGAACCGCCAACCTCATGTGGCTCTTGGTCCCTTGCTGTGTGGCTACTCCAAAGGGAGTCGTGCTGTAGGTGTAAATCACCATCGTATTTCAAAGATTTCATGTGAATAAAAGCATGTAAATGATCCTTTTTTTTTTAAGTTGAGTATGTTGAAATGGAATGTTGAGAGATTGGGTTACGTAACACATGAGTAACATCATAGCCACTGGTTTCCTTGGACTTTTTTACTGTGAGAACCCTCACGATGGCACACTTGGCTTGCATCCCATCCCCATCACCCGCCTAAGGCACTGCGC
>NW_022111373.1:79715992-79727222 GCF_000313985.2 Echinops telfairi | reverse complement strand
TGACACGGCTTTCCTCCTGCAGTCGGCATCATTGCGTCTGTTTTGTGAGATGGAGGAGGACTTTGTGGCTTGGTGTCAGACATATGGGTTAATGTTGGACTTATGGGCTTGGACAGCACTGGGTTGGGATGTTTTCTTGTTGTGCACTTACCCTTTATATAGAACTCTCTTATAAATATGAGTTTCTATGGATTTGTTTCTCTAAAGTACCCAGACTAACACAAAATGAGGCCTCTGTACTGCTATGTGAAGTAATTAGCTGTTCTATTCTTTATCGCTGTATATATAAAATCATGTGTCCTGGTTTTGTTTCTTGAGAAAACCCTGCCTAACACAAAGACAGAAAAGACAGACAGATGAACAAAGTGAAAGGAGTTTCTTAGGTTTATTGAATTTCAGTCTCAGAAGAGAGCATAAATGACCATAAGAGAGGATATTTGCTCAGCCAGAGAGGTTAATTAAGCAGAACCTAAGAATATAGGTTTGCTCTGTGCAGTGAAGGGAGGAGGGCATCCTTCACAGAGCTAATTCATCACAGAGAGATTTCAGAAAGCCCCATCTCCTAAACTAGACAAAGCTAAATTTTCTGCCACCTGCCATGCCTATTATTAACCGAGGAGCACGCGGTCTCCCTGTTCCTGCCGAAAATGTGTGTGTGTTCCGGTTGGTTGGCCACACTTGAGCCTGCACTGCTGTCTTGAGACTTCTGGGGGAGGTCCTGCAGTACAGGAGAAAAAACTTAGGGTTCCACTGCTGGATCTACTCCCTTAGACACTGTGGCCTGGGGCCAGGCACTTCACTTGGCTGACTCAATGGCTGCTTGGACCAGAGGCTCTCAGTGCTGCCACTGCACAGTTTTAAGGATGGGCTCGTCTGAATTCCCCAAAGAGCTGTTGGCCCTCTGAAGCCAGGGAACCCACCCCACAGCCTCTAGGATGAGAGCCATGCCTTGTTTCCTGCCAGGCCTGTTTTACTTAGCCTTTGGGCACTGCTAGCCAGAGTCCCCTTAGTCCCGAAAGGCAATGGGCTCTTTTCACAGGCTCTCTACATGAAGATTTGAGTCCTAGGCTGGCTTCTGCCCTTCCCCATCTTCCTAGAATCAGCCACAATCTCACACTTGAGCTCAGATATCCAGAGGAAGACATCCAGAGAAGTACACTTAACTCTGGACAGAAAGACATCACCGTGCTGTGTCAGGGCCCAAGTTTCTCCCCAGACCAAACCCCTTTAAGGACATAGTGCACTCAGAGCAGCCCTTGTCTCTCACGGCAGAGGGAGGGGTGCATATGGCCTATGTGTCTGCTGTGCATTGAGCCCTAAATAGCAAGGCAGGAGCAAACCAACCACACTTCCACCCAGATTCCCTGAGTGTGCAGTTGGTGCACAGCTGGGCTCCAGTGACCGGCAGAGGCCTGCTCACCACGGTAAGGAGGGAAGAAAGCCTGCTGCAGGTTTGGAAAACCTCTTCCAAGGCTCGACTTCTCTCTAAGCTTCTGCAACAGGGCTGCAAGTAATTGGTTATAAGATTTCCTATCCCGGTGCAATTCTTCATAAGAACAAATTTCAAATGATGCAGCTGTTCAAGCCAGAGTGCACATGCTGTCATGAAGAACTCATGGGAGGACTTGATGTGGCATCTCCAGATTCTTCTCATCATCCCACTAGGGTTGTCAGCTGCCAAAATAGCTGGGCACAGAGATCACCTCTGAAACTGCTTTCGATGGCTGGGGCTCTTTCTCCCTTGGCTGGGTTGTGGGACTGTCTTTATGGCTTTTTAAGCAGCCGGATACAAGCTGTATGTAGCGCTTCACATTTTTAATGCAGTGACCCCCTTCTTTTCCCTCGAACATAGCCATGACACATAAGAAACAATGATGATATTAAAAGAGACAGGCGGGACCCCCGAGACTATGACCCTTAACTACTATTCAAGTCTAAAACAAAACTCACCCCTGTGATTGAATAATCAACCATTAAGATCAAAAGGGCAGCATTTACCCAACAGCCAAGTTCAGAAGGGTAGGGACGGTGGATTATCTATTGCAGTTCTAGCCCAAGTCTCTGTAACTCCCACCAAAGGACCTTTTCCTGCATGGGTCTGGGAAAGGATGTGGCAGAAGATGGTGGTATGTTTCACCTTTGAGTAATTGTTAACATGGTTCATTGGATTGCCATCTTCGGGTATAAAAGGAGTCCTTTGAGATGCAGGAGAGGGGATTTCACTATCAGAAACATCCAGGAATGGAGCACATTCTCTGGACCCTGAGACCCCTGAGCAGTGAGGCTCCTTGGTCTAAAAGTCTCTGACATCAGAGAAACAGCAGCAGAACCAGGAGCCAGAGAATGGAAGAGTGGTGGACTTCCCAACCCACAGAGCAAGGAAATCTGAGTGCTTTTAGACAGGAGGTGGCTAGTGGACTGGGTTGCCTTTGGGAACTTAAGTGCGGATACTTACTGAGCTTGCTGACCCAGGGAGGTGGAGCTGAGTGCCTTCAGGTGTGGCTTATAGTGGAGGGACATGCCCTTTGGGCATTTATTAGTAGCCTCGAATAACTTTGTAACATGTCCTGATGAACAACTGTATCCTGAGCATTTCTCACTTGCATCGCAACCTAACGTCCTTAATAAACCCTTTAATCATTAATATTATTTGCGTGTTCTGCGTGGCGATTGCAATGGATTGTTGGAAAAGCAGGTGCTGTGAATGATAGAACCAGAGGGTTAGGAAAGACAGGGAGAAAATAGAATATGTGATGGTACATTGAGGGGGTTGTAACGGATGAGTTGAAACAAGATGTGTATGAATTGTTGAAGGTAAAACTGATTGCAAATTAAAAATTTTACAGACAGAAAGAAAGAATGGTGGCAGTAGATGTGGGACATGGGAAAACAAGGTCTATGCAGATGTCATTTGCATGTGTCCCAACTCTAGGGGCAACAAGGCTGAGATGCTGCCACAAAATGCATTGGATACTCACCTGTGTTTCTTGGGCTCAACCCTTACAAAGAGGGGAGCCTGCTCTCCTCCACCGCCCACTGCTCCACTCCGGGCAGAAGACATGGACCTGGTTCCCCCTTGACTCCATAGTGAAGACATCTGAACACCCAACTGAGAAAAACCACTGCCACTTTCAAAAACTAACGTTATAGGAAGTGGCGCAATGAGTGACAGGGAGAAAGCGTTGCCCCACTCTCACTCTGACTTGTCCAGCCAGACCTCCAAGGAGAAAACAGTGAACATAAAGGCGGCCATCATTGGTTTGTTTATTTTCTTCATTTCTAATTTTCCTCCATACTCCACACCAAACCAAATGCACTACTGTCGAGTTGATTCTAATGCATGGAGACCCTACCTGACAGAGGAGAACTGCTCCATAGGTTATCCAAAGCTGTCTGTCCTCATGGAACGAGGTTGCCTCGTCTTTCTACCGCCGAGTGGCTGGTGGATTTGTACCACTCACTTTCAGCTCACAGCCCAGTGTTACCAGAAATGCACATGTTTCTCCTCAACTGGTGCAGCCAATTTGCCCACTCAGAGACAGAGGAGCAAAGAGAAGGTGTATGGGGTGGGGTGGGGCGGGGGGATTGGTTTATTTTATTTTTCATCTTTAAATTTTTATTTTATTTTACTTGGGGCTCTTACAGCTCTTATCACAATCTGTATATATATCCATTTTGTCAAACACATCTTTACATATGTTATCATCCTCTTTTTCAAAACATTTTCTTTCTACTTGAACCCCTGGCATCAGCTGCTCATTTTCCCCATCCCTCTCCTTCCCTCCCTTCCCCATGCCCCCTTGCTAACTTATAAATTATTCTCTTTTTTTCTCATGTTTTACACCAACTGCGGTCTCATTTCCCCCACTTTTCTGCTGAGTAGTTTTTGTTTAGATGGTAGACCAGTGAGGAGACCACAGCAGTGTAAAAGAGACTGTCCTTTGTGGGGTCCTGTCTGAAATGAGAACACATAGAGAACATATACCCTAGGCTTTGGAATTTCCACTTTGAGGGAGTCATGGATAGATGCTTTATGTTAACTCAGGTTTCATGGTCACCTCAGGAAACAACTGTTAACCACGAGCAAGCAAAACAGCACAATGAGGTTCTTTAAGTTGTAGGCCAGTCTCAGAATGTCCTTGTTGACTAGGTAACAGAAGCTAGCTTTTAATCACGAATAGGTAAACAAGAGAAGACTCTCAATGTTATCTGGCACTTTGAGGTGACGTCTGCATCTGACCTGCATTTGAGCAATGTAGAAAGTTAGAAAAATAGCTTCCATAAAGATTGCATTAAATAAAGTACTTAGGCTAACTGCATTTTGTAATGAGGATTTTTCTAACTCCATTAAGTAAAATAACTTGGGTTACATCAACGTTTTGCCAGCTGCATTACCAGAATTCCGTCAAGCCCTAAAGAAATAGCCTAGCAGCAGTAGAGTGGCTCTGAATGGCTGCAAATGAGCAGGCTTTGGAAACAGAGTGCCTGACTCTGCCTTTTAATAATTGTTTTGATATGAAAATGATTTCAAGTTTTCTAAGCTTCTATTTGCTAATCTTTAAAATGGAAATAATAATATAGATACTTGCTTAGGCCTGTGGAGAATTGAATGAGGTGGATTGTGAGCTCTTATCCAGAGTCTCCAAGCAGTACTTGATAAGTGAAAATAATCGCCATTGTCTCTCATTCCAGCCAAATCCTACCCGTCTTCTAAGACCTAGCTCAAGCCCTTCCTCCACCAAGTCCTCTAAGACCACAACCCACCATGAACCCTCTCATAGCCTCGGACCTTTGCACCTTTCATACCTGTGGCAACATGTTGGGGACCAGGTCTCATTGGGCCACTCCATATTTTATAGCCTGATGAAGGTTAGAACTGCCATTCTTAGAACTCCCAAATGTGTGCAGGAAGTCCAAACAATGATTCATGGGTTGCACATGTTGTTAGGTGTCTTTGCGTGGACTCTGACCATTTGCTGTTGTTGTAGTTGTTAGGTGCCATTGAGTCAGTCCCCACTCATAGTGACTCCATGCACAACAGAATGAAACACTACTGGGTGCTACACCGTCCTCACAATTGTTCCTATGCCTGAGCCCATTGTTGCAGCCACTGTGTCCATCCATCACTTGGAGCATCTTCCTCTTTTCCCCTGCCCTTTTACTTTACGCATCATGATGACTTCTCCAGAGACTGGTCTCTCCTGACAACATGTCCAAAGTATGTAAGGCGAACCCTTGCCATCCTTGCTTCAAAGAAGCACTCTAGCTGTACTTCTTACAAGACAGGTTTGTTTTTCCATTTAGCAATCCAGGATATTTTCAATATTCTTTGTCAGCACCACAATTCAAATGCATTTTTAGTCAATGTCCAACTTTCTTATGCATAGAGGCAATTCAAAATACCATGGCTTGGGTCAGGTGCACCCTAGTCCTCAAGGAAACATCCTTGTTTTTCAATACTCTAAGAGTCTAAAGAGTTACCTAATGCAATGCATCTTTTGATCTCTTGACTGCTGCTTTTATGAGCTCTGACTGTGGATCCAAGCAAGACAAAATCTTTGACAACTTCAATCTTAACATCATTCTTCATGATGTTACCTGTTAGTCCGGTTGTTAAGATTTTGGTCTTCTTTACATTGAGTCATAATCCATACTGCAGGCTGTGATCCTTGATCTTCAGCAGCACGTGCTTCAAGTCCTCCTCACTTTCAGCCAGCAAGGTGGTGGTGTCATCTGTATATCAGATGATGTAAATAAGCCTTCCTATATAATCTGGAAGTCACATTCATCTTCATGTTATCCAGGATCTCCGATTATTTGCTCAACATACAGATTGAGAAGTGTAGTGAGAGGGCACACACCTCCCCTGGTTGTAAGCCATGCAGTATTTCCTTGTTCTCTTCATAAAACTGCCTCTTGATCCATGTACAAGTTTGCATGACCACAATTAAGTGTTCTGGAATTCCTATTCTTCTCAAGGCTATACACAGTTTGTTATGTTCCACGCAGTTGAAAGTCTTGGGCAATAAAATACAAACAAACATCTTTATGGGATTCTGTGCTTTCAGCCTAGATACATCTGATGCAAGCAATATCCTCTGTTCCACTTCCCCGTCGGAATCTGGCCTGAACATCTGGCAGCTCCCTGTCCATATACTGCTACAACCCTTGTTGAATGATCTTAAGCAAAATGTTGCTGGCATGTGATATCAGTGATAGTATTCTATAATTTGAGCATTCTCTTAGTTCACCTTTCTATGGAATGGGTACAATTATGGATATCTTCCAATCAGTTGGCCAAGTAGATTTCTTCCAAATTTCCTGGCATAAATCAGTAAGTGTTTCCAGTGCTTTATCAGCTTGATGAACTATTTCACTTGGTATTCCATTAAATCCTGGAGCCTTGTTTTTTTTTCAGTGCAGCTTAGATTTTTATTTTAGTATCATTGATTCCTGTTCCTATGCTACATCCTAAAATATTGGAATGTCGACCAGTTCCTTTTGTTACAGTAAATCTGTGTATATGTTCCATCTTCCTTGGCTGTTTCCTACATCATTCAATATTTAGCCCATAGAATCTTTCAATATTGCACCTGAAGGCCTGAACTTTTTCTTGAGTTCTTTCAATTGAAGACATGCAGTGTGTCCTTCCTTTTTATTTGTCTGATTATAATGTTATTTTAGCATTTGACTGTATCTACTTGAGTTTCCCTTTAAATTTTTCTGTTCAGCTTTTTTACTTCATCGTTTCTTCCATTTGCCTCAGCCACTCTGTGATGAAGAGAAAGCTTCCATCTCTTCTGACATCCACCTTGATCTTCTCTTTCTTTCCTGTCTTTTAAATAACCCTTTGTTTTCCTCATGAAGGATATTTTTGTTTCATTAGGTCTTCTGTCATTAGTGTTCAATGCATTAAGTCTGTTCTTGAGATGTTCTTGTAACTCAGATGGGATAGATGCTAGGTCATATTGTGACAGTCATGGACTTGTTCTAATTTTTTTCAACTTCAGTCTGAAGTTATATGTGAGCAATTGGTGCTCTGTGGTTCAGTCAGCCCTGTCTAGTATTAGCTCCTATTGAGCTTCTCCTTTGTTCCTCACCCCAGAGGTCAATTCGATTCTGTGTAGTCTATCTGGGAAGTCCATGTGTATCGTCAACTGCCTTTTGTGTTGTTGAAAAGTGTTATTTCCTATGAGCAAGCCATTGTTCAAATTTCTATCATTGGATCTTCAGCATCATTTCTATCACCAAATCCATATTTTCCAACTACCGTACCTTCTTTGTTTCCAGGTTTTGCATTCCAATCGCCAGCAATTACCAATGCATCTTGATTGCATATTTGATCAATTTCCAATTGAAGTAATTGGTGGAATTCTCCAATTTCTTCCTCACTGGCTTTTGTGGTTGGTGCATACATTTGAATAATAGTTTTATTAGCTGGCTTTTCTTGAATGCAGATAGACATAATCCTATCACAGCACTTAACTTCACAATTGATTTTGAAGTGTCCTTTTTAACAATGGATGCAATGCCTTTCCTCTATATTGTGCTATTCTTGACATTGTAAACCGTATGATTTTCTGAATAAAAATGTTCAATAGCCATCTATTTAAGCTCACTAATGCCTAGGATATCGATCTTTAAGTACTCCATTTCATTTTTGACAACTTCCAATTTTCCTAGATTCATATTTTTCACATTCCAATTTCCGATCATTAGATTTTGGCTGCTGTTTTTTCTTATATTGATGCTGCCCCATCAGCAAACGAAGATTCTGAAGGCTCCACCCCCACAGGCTTTACTCCATTCACAATTTTCTGGCCAATTCCACTCTAAGAAAGTGGCCCTCCTTCAGTCACATTTTGAGTGCCCTCTGAACCATCCTCCACCACTATCTCCAACAACGTTCTGTTTCCATTCATTAGACCGTCAATACCTAACAATGTTGCAAAGCTATGCATAAGGTTTTCAGTGGCTACTTCCTCCAAAGTGAGCAGACGATTCCTTCTTTGTTATCTGTTCTTATTGTGGCAGCTCCACTGAAACCTGTTTACTTTGGTTGACCCTGCTGACATTGGAAATACCAGCGGCATAGCTTCCAGCATCATAGCAACACCCAAACGACCACAGTATCACAAACTGACAGACAAGCGGTGGCTTCTGACCCAAACCAACCCTATACAACAGAAGGAAACACCGCTCCATCCTGCATCATTCTCACAGTTGTTCCAGTGTTTGAACCCATTCTTGCAGCCACTGTGTCAACTATCTCCTTGAGGACCTTCCTCTTCTTTGCTACCCCTCTACCAAACATGATGTCCTTTCCCATAGTAATTAATAATTATATAATTCAAAACATGGCCTTGTTCATTTTTACAGCTGGGATTCATCTTATTAATCTTCTATGATTTGAGGAGTACCAGTGATTATCAAGGCATCTTGAGTTCATGTTTGATCAATTTCAGGCTGAAGAAGTTCATAGACTTCTTCCATCTCTTCATCACTAACGTTAGTGTTGGGTGCATACATTTGAATAAGAGTTGTATTAACTGGACTTCTTTGTAGGTGTATGGCTATGATCCCATCACAGACAGCATTGTGTTTCAGGACAGTTCTTGAAATGTTCCTTTTGAAGACTGTGATAGTTACATAATTTCATGTCGACTTGAAGATATGAGAGAAGGGATGGAGTCAAGCCTGTTGATCATGGTCACTGTCTGATAATATCTCCTTGTGGGTGTAACCTCATAAGGAGGGTCTGGGGAACCTCCCTCTCTTTCTTCTTCACCTTCCTGTTGGAAAGTCATGTGGAGCCACACTGAGACATCAGCAAGTCCTGTGATGCAGCCACCACCAATTGATCCTCAAGACTTTGCACCCACTAGCCTCTGATCTTCCTGAATTCTGCATCGTTTCATGTGGCTACATGAGTCTGAAGAGGCACTTATGGACTAGTATCAGACTTATGGACTTGACCTGAACTGTTTGCTTATTTATAATTACTTCTTGATACAAAGCTCTCTCTTACACAGATATGAGTGGCTCTGGATTTTGTTTCTCTAGTCAACCTGGCCTAACACAATGACTGATGAGTGTGATGCTATTCTTCATGCACTTGTCATTCCCAGCACAGCAAACCGTATGATTGTCTGATTCAAAATGATTAATGCAAGTCCATTTTAGCTCACTACTGCCTAGGATATCTATCTTTATGCATTCCACTGCATTTTTGAAGAATTTGAATTTTCCTTGATTCATACTTCATACATTCTACACCGGGACTATTAGTGGCTATTTTGTCTCCTTTTGAGTAGTTCCCATCAGAAAATTAAGGTTCTGAAGGCTTTGCTCTATCCATGCATTGTAGTCAACCCTCCTTTAAGGAGGCAGCAGCCTCACAGTTGTATTAAGAGTGTCTTCCAACCATGGGAGGTGGAGAGGGTGGGGCAATCTCATCTTCCAGTACTATATATAAGACAATGTGAAGATTCCAGCCTGGAAAACACTATGAGGGGCAGTTCTACTCTGCTCTAAAGTGTAGCCATAAGTCAGAATAGTGTGGACAGCAATAGGTTTGGGAGTTGGGGGTGGGGGAGGCATTTATTTAGGCATTTCTAGGTGGTACAAACAGTTAAGCACTTGGCTAGTAACCCAAAGTTGGGGGCTCAAATACATCCAAAGGTGCCTCAGAAAAAAGGGTTGGTGACCCCCTTCTGAAAATTCCTATGAAGCACAGTTCTACTCTGACACATGTGGCAAATGGTTTGGTTATTTCTTCCCATTCTTTTATTTATTTGTGCCAAGAAATATAGGACTCTAGTCTTGAACGCTGGGCTTTGTCTAACTAGACAGACCCAGAGCAACTGACAACATTCTGCACATCTACTACTGGGAGCTACATTGGGTGCTTCACAAGGCAGGCAGACCTGAAATCCTCGCTTCAGCAGCTCTGTTCTTTAAGGATAAAATGCCACAGCACTGTGCTATTCTGGGAAGCAGCTCTGCACACCTTCCCCCAGCCTACCCTCAATTGTTCCGGTTTGCCTTCTGCTTCAGACAAGAGGGGGAGACACATTATTTACCTACACACAGCAAACGTGGCAGGTGAGCTCTCCTCCAGCAGGCAAGAGGCTCTGCTAAGCCCTGCCTCATCATGGAGCTTCCAGGGTTGAGTCATTATTGCTATGTAGTCAAAAGGCATTATTAGAATACATATGGCCAGAATTGTTAAAAATTATCCAGGGGAGGCTGATGCTTGCTGTAAGTGACTGCTTGGCTTAAGCTGCTTTTATGCCTATAGAACCCTCCTGGGTGACAGCAAACTCTCCTACTGTGGAATAGCATGAAGCCCATGGGCACAGAAATGCTTTCCTAGACAATCTTTGACCGTTTTACCAGCTGGAACTGAGTCAGGAGTCATTATCTGGGTGGTGCAGATAGTTAACAGAGTTGACTGCTCAAAGTAAGGTTGCAGGTTCAATTCCACCCAAAGATGCCTCCAAAGACAGGTTGGTGGTCTGTTCGTTGTTGCTAGGTGCCATTCTGTCAGTTCTGACACAGAGCCACCCTATGGACAACAGAGAGAAACACTGCCAGGGCCTGCACCATCTTCACAATTGTTCTGATTCCTGAGCCCCTTGTTACAACCACTGTGTCACTCAATCACTGCCCCTCTACTTTAAAAAGCATGATGTCCTTCTCCAGGGACTGGTCTCTCCTGAAAACATGTCCAAAGTATGTGTCCAAAGAATGAGACAAGAATTCTGGCTTGACTTCTTCTAGGATAGATCTGTTTGTTCTTTTGGCAGGCCATGGTACTTTGATATTCTTTGCCAGCACCACAATAAAAAATGCATCAATTCTTCCTTTGTCTTCCTTATTGAATGTCCAACTTTTAAATGCATATGATACAATTGGTGTTCTACTTCTGAAAAATCAGTTCTGTTTTGCTACATGTGGGGGTCACATAATTGGGCATTGTCTGAGGTTCCCAGACACACAGGAGTAGCCATTAAAGGGGGGCTACTCTCATTAGGTCTCGACTCAAATACTCCCTCAACACAAGAACACTTTGTTCTAAAAATCTGGCATTCTGTAATGCTCACCTACCCACCATGATCACTAAAGACAAAATGGGTACATAAGAAAATGTGGTGAAGAAAGCTAATGGTGCCCAGCTATTGAAAGATATAGTGAGTTAGTTAATTGTGCCAGCCTGGCCGATAATCAC
>NW_022111373.1:79714671-79715486 GCF_000313985.2 Echinops telfairi | reverse complement strand
GTGTTGATAGGATCAGGTGCCAGGCATCTAAGACCCAAAACAAAATTATACCCAAGGTGAATGGGGTGGGGTGGGGGGGCTGCTTGGAGTGGAGACCCAATGCCTTTCTGTAGACAATTGGACATCCCCTAATAGAGAGGTCACAGGGAAGAAATGAGCCAGTCAGGGTGCAGTATAGCACCAATGAAACACACAACTTTCCTCTAGTTCTTTGGTGCTTCCTTCCCCGCACTATCATGACCTCAATTCTACCTTACAAATTGGATTAGACCAGAACATGCACAGTGCTACAGATAAGAAAGAACCTGAAACACAGGGAATCCAGGATAGATAAAGCCCTCAGGGCCAACAATGAGAGTAGAGATACCAGGAGGATTAGGGAAAGGTGGGATAAGAAAGGGGGAATCGATCACGAGGACCAACCTAAAGCCCCCTCCCAAGGGGACGAACAATGGAAAAGTGGGTGAGGGGCGATGAAGGACAATGTAAGATATGCAAATAATAATCTATAACTTACCAAGGTTTTGTGAGGGAGGGTAGGTGGGGAAGGAAGGAAGGAGGAAGAAATGGGTAGTTGATATCAGGGGCTCAAGTGGGAAGAGAATGTCTTGAAAATGATAATGGAAGCATATGTGCAAAGGTGCTTGACACACTGGATGAATGTATGGATTGTGATAAGAGATGTAAGAGCCCCCAATAAAAGTATTTAATAAAAAAGGTGGGAGGAGTCACTCCATCCTATATTCAAGATGACAACGAAATGATAAATTAACAAGTCTGGGATGATAAATGGGTCCCATAGAAAATAGAATGAG
>NW_022111373.1:79698078-79713906 GCF_000313985.2 Echinops telfairi | reverse complement strand
GCTCAAGCATAGACACTATTGTGAGGAGGCTCGGGTCCATGCAGTGTTCCTTTCGGTTGTGCGTAGGGTCACCCTGGGTCAGAACTGACTCTATGCCACCTGACCCCCACCACAACAAGACTGTCAAGGACTTGCACCTAGTGTGGACTGGAGCTAGAGAAGCTTGCAGATGGTGAACCATGACTGCCTTGACCAGGCAGAGAGCAGTGGGACTCACCTACCATGATGATGATCCTTTAAAACAATCATCATTATCATCATCATGTACCACACACCAGGGACTTGACATATGCATTTGATACAACCCTCCGGGCTAAGTAATATTACCCCCTTTTTGCAGGTGTGAAAAATAAGGCACAGAGAAACTAAGGCTCTGGATTTGAACCCAGGCTGTATAGGGGAAACTGGAGGAGATCTAAGTAGATATGGGAACAGAGGGTGGTACCACGATGACTCAGAGAAGGCACCGGTCCTTACATGTGCATAGGGGACCTTTCGAGGTGAGAATTATGAAGCTGTGGAGTGTTGTGATGCTTTGTAGAATATGAGGATTGGTTTCCTTTGAATTAAGCTGCCTCCTGGGTTTTGTCCAGAGGGTGCCTGCAGGTCCAAACGACTGCTTCATAGAGAGAGTGCCCCACATTTCTAGATGGGAAAAGTCTGTCATCTCAGACACAAAAGTTTATGATACCAGGGTCACCTTTAAATATATTATGTCACCCCACTTCATGACACAGGTCAACAATCTTCTTTAATCATTCCTGTGGGCTAAGCACTAAGTGACATTGATGTGGACGAGGTGGAAGAGCATGCGTCACTCCCCCAGGAGGAATTTGAGCAGTACCAACTCAAAGAAGAGTCTATAGAGGAGCTCCTTTGTGTTTGGTTCTCCTGGACTGTGGACATTATTCTTCTCGGGACACTTCTGCTGGGCTGGTCAGCCCCATTCACAGCTGATGCTGAGTACTGAAGTCCACATGAAGAGCCAAAATTACCCAAACCAAACTCCCTGCCATCAAGTCAATGGCCCTATAGGACTGCGAAGAACTGCCCCGTGCTTCCAACACTGCAACTCTTCATGGGGATAGAAAGCCGCATCTTTCTCCCCATCTGAAGAAAGACTCCCAAAATGCCTTAAATAAACAAGCAGATTGCACAACAGTGTGTAAGTTATGACAGTATTGGTAGAGAAAAAGCTAATAAGGACACGTTTGTTTGTTGAGTCATTACTGTGTGCCAAGCACTATGTGACATTATTTCATTAATCCTCAGAGCTACTCAATTGTGAGGGATATTTATATTTGAGGCTCTTGAGACTTAAAAAGATTAAATAATTCATCCAAACTGTAAGTAGAAAGACCAGAAATTAAACCCAAGCTTATTAACAATACCCCTGTTCTGTCTCACAAAACACTTCACTTTTCTGCTGGGTTTAATAATTTATTGCAATGGTCACAAAGAACTCACACGATGCTTATGATTACTGGTTTTATTATGGAAATTAACAGGCTACAATTCTCACAAAAGTGCGAAATGCTCAGGATTTGGGTGTTCATTCAGGACACACTACAAAGGTTGGTTTTTTGTGGGGAGGGGGCAGCGTGAGATTGCGAATAAACCCCAAAGGGCATACCTCTGTGCTGTAAGCTTCAATCTGAAGGCACTCCACATCTGTGGTTCAGCAAGGCCAGCTCCTCGAATTAAGTACCAAGAGGTTCCCCACTCCACAAGGCAGCCTCCTCCCTAAAAGCACCTGCTCCGCAGATTGGAAACTCAACAACTCTGTCTCATGCTCTGGCTCCTGTGCTGCTACTCCTTTGCCCCTCCTCTGATGCCATGGCTGTCTACTGGATCAAGGAGGTTCGTGTGCTGGGAACTCAGGGTCTAGGCGCTAGAGGATGCTCTCTTCTCCCAGCTCTTGCTGGTAATGAGGTCTCTCCTTCTGCTTCTGAGATGGCTGATTTTATAGCCAGCAGGGTGGCAATCACAATGAATCCTGTTAACAAGTACTCACAACTAAATCCTGTCAGTATCCCCCACACCTGCTCTTACCCAGACTCATCAAGAAAAGTTTCTTTGGTGGGAGGTACAGAAACTATGGCTAAAAGAGTCACATCAAATCATTCACTGCACTCTACCCCTTATTTTCCACATCACCAGTCCACCACCCAGCCTCCATAAAGACCCAGGGATCCGCTTCAGGGATTTTTGGATTATAATATTCTGTTAGGTTCAGACTTTGCTTTTTACTATTCTGTTTTCCAGCTTTGCCTCACTAAGCATTTATCATTTTGTAATCAGTGGAGAAGTGTGGCTAGAAATAAAAAGAAGCATGGCTGTAATTAAGAAAAAATACCCCCAAAACAATTGATTTCATCATCTTACAACCAGAAAATGAGACCCTGAGAGGATTGTGCCCTCCAGAGACCCTCCATACCTGCTCCCCAGCTTCCCCTCTCTGCTGCTCCCCACCTGTATGGCCCTATCCCACTTCCCCACCCCTTGAGAGCAGCCTCCTTATTCTGACTGGAGAAACAAGTCTGTCATTGCCTCCTTTGAAGAAGGTCTCAGCCCAGTCCCCCAGGATGTGGATGGCTGAAAGGATAGTTGACAAGGCCAGATTGAGCAGGTGGTCAACCTTTGAGAAAGATCTTTCCAAAATAGTAAAAAATAACATTCACCCGAAAAGGCCAACATCTCCTCAGTCTCAGGTTTGCCTTCTGAAATATAAAGAATAAGCCATCATTCATTGTCTATACTATTCTTGATATTATAAATCAACTGGGCACATACTGGCATCTGCGGAAGATATGCAGGGATTTTACAAGTCAACTGGAAAGACCAGACAGGCACCAGACAAGTAGGAAGCCACAAATCACTGTTTGTGGTGGTGTACTTCTCCCTTGCGTCAGCTACCGACTCACGAGGGCCCATGAAAAGTGGTCCTACCCCAACCCCACAGTCAGTTGCCATAGGAACCATTGTGATCCACAGGATTTTCTTTGGCTGATTTGGAGAAGTCGATCTTTAGGCCTTTCTGCCTAGTTTGCCTTAGTCTGGAAACTCCTCTGAAACCTATTCGGAATCATAGCAACATGCAAACTTTCACAGACAGATAGGTGGGTGGGTGGGTGGGGCACAGGAGATACAATGGCTGGGGATCAAACCTGGATCTCTTGCGAGGACCGTGAGAATTCTACCACAGAACTAGAGTATGTTAACATCGCCTGATAACACAAAATTATTACAGCACTAATTAGCTAAAAATATTTTGTATTACTTCATTATACAGTTGGTATATCGTTCCCTCTCTCAGTCAGTCGGTACACTGAAGAGCGTGCTATGGTACATTCTCAATGTTGGAAGACAATTAATTCTCCAAGAATCTCTTGTGTTTCTGGATATCTTACAAGTGCGGCACTGACTGCTTTTTGCTCTGAACTGTCTTTTTAAAGATGTTTGTATAGCAATCGGCTTTGGAAGATGTAGTATCTCTCTCTAGAGCCAAAGACAAGCATGCTTTCTGCCCGTTATAAAGTATTCCGGTTCCGAGTGGTGTTCAGTACCTGCGAATGAGCAGAATTGCTTAATCGGGGTCTTAATTTGCCTTTCATTGCACTCCAGATTCACTCCCACCTACGGGCCAAGGAAGGCACTGCTGCCTGAGGTGTAATGGATGGTAACATGATTTACAATAGGTGTTAGAGAACACCCTCATCCACCATGGCCTAGCAAATGGAATTCTCGAAGCTGCCAAAGCCTTAGACAAGTGCCAAGCCCATCTTTGTGTGCTGCCATCCAACTGTGATGAGCCTCTGGATGTCAAGTGAGTAGAGGCTCTGTGCGCTGAACACCAAGTCAGCAAGAAGCCAAGGGAGTGGGTAGGCCGCTGCAAAACTGACAGAGAGGAAAAACCCTGAAGAGTGGTTGGATGCATTTGCGTGGCCCTTAAGGATTATGGTAAAGAATCTCAAGCCAAGGATGTTATCAAAGAATATTTCAAAGCAAAATATGAGAAAATAAAATTTGGTTCTAATTGTTTAAAAAATATATAAATATTCAGGTTCCTTAAGCCCAGAGTTCCTTTCTGTAAACAGCTCATAGCTAAGCAAATGTCATCTGGCCCTATTAACATTAGGCCATGAGAATTAGAGTTTAGGGAACCTGTTCAAATTGAAAATCCTCTGTCTATTGCTCTTACTGAGTAATATGCTATGTTTTGTCTCCAGACCAGGGGTCTCATGTTTTCTATGAGCATCCATTAAACTGTGACCGGATAATTTGTGAGTTTGCAAGTAAGGTAATATTTAAGACACTTCACCGTTCTTGACACTGAGAGAATAGGTTCTGCTATTGTTTTAGGTTGGGTTGTCTAGAGAAACAAAATCAGTAACACTCATGTGTATAGGAAATACCTTTATAACAAAAGTAATTTTACATCAAGAAGGTGTTCCAACCCAGTCCAACTCAAGTCCATGGGTCTGATGTGGCTGGAGCCCTCATCAGACTGCAGGCTGATGAACCAAAAGTGGAAAGCAGGGAGATCACAGGCTGGTGGATGCAGAGTAGTGTGGATCCGAGGTTATTGGGAACATGGCAGGGCACCGACATCTCCCACCATCTGATGCCCAACATCAGGCCACCCCTGGAGGCAGACAGAGAGCTGAACCAAGGAGGAAGGTGAAAGGCAAGAGAAAGAGAGAAGTTCTTACTGTCTCTCTTGTCAAAAGGTTGCAACCTCAAGGAGACCTCACTAGGCTACAACCTGACAGATTGGACTCGACCCCTACCTCCACACAGGTACTGTCAGGTTGACATGAAATCTAACCATCACAACCGTGACATAGTCAACTTTTCCTACTATGAGAAACCTCAGCTGAGGCCTCTGCTCCTGCCTCACCTCTTGCCAAAACTATTTTGTAGTTTTGACTAATAATGATTGATAAAACTGTGTGCCAGTGAAATAAATTAAGGGGAACAAATCCTACAGATTATAATAATAATGGCAAGACTAATGGCATCTCAAGACTCCTTTACATAAATGGTTAGGAAATTAAGGGTACAGATGAACAGGAAATAAGGAATTGATGGAAGTACTTTCCTATTAAAAAGAACATTAAAATACCGCTGTACCCAAGAGGATTGATCAATAATAGCAGGAAGGACTGACGAGCATGGGAGAGAGATGGCCAAGGTGCCCCACTAAGAATGTATTCATTGGGAATGTGCCAAGAACACCACAAAGCACTGATTTCACTTAGAGCATCTATCCCCACAAATGCATTTTCTAAATAGGCTGCCCCTTCATTCCATTATGTGGTACAGATTGTAATGACCATTGAAATCTGCAAACTGGAGCCCATTTCTGTTCCCATTCCTGTCCTAGGAACAAACAGCATATTAACTGGGCCATTTTAGAGACTTTATCCTGAAATATCACTGGATAAAAAGAAATCTAAGGTTGAGTCAAAAATACTTCACATAATTATGACCTTTAATTTTGTTTTCAGCCACATGAAGGCATGACCATGTTAAAAGGTGCTCTAAAAATAGAGCACTCAAGGAAAACGGTTAGTAATCAAAATGCAAAATAGAGTTAATCTGACTCGAATTTTCTAGTACAAACAATCACTGTGCTACCTGGAGGATGAATATAAGTAGTATGATTTGATACAAAGCCATGTCTTTATGGCTATTTTCTCTTATTGCCAAGATCCATCAACAACATCCGGAGAATTAGTCATGTACACATTTTTACTCTCAAGGTCACACAGTGGGACTTCCATATTACAGATCAAACACTTAGTGGCTGGATTTTTTTTTTAAGTCCAAATTAAATTCCTTCTCCCAACTGATGCATTTGGCATGAAGCACTCGGAGTGCACTTCGGAAGCAGGGAGGGTGCCTTCAAGGAGAAAGACTGTCCAAAGGAACTCCTTGCTGGGATGGAGGGGCGGTAAGGTTCACACGCCCGCTGTCAAGTCAACCTATCAAAGCAGGAAGGCAGTTAAGGAGTTGAAGCAGAAGCCAAAGTGGGGAATAAAGTGTTCAGGACACTTATCCTTAACATTCTTATAGGAGCTCAGCAAAAGTAGATGCCCGAAAGAACATAGTCCATGAGAAAAGAAAACCTTTCCACTCCTGGGACTAACTATATTCTTATTATTTACAATCTGTAATGTAGATGAATTCTTATTCACGCTCTCTTTCTTTGTGGTGTGTGTGTGTGTGTGTGTGTGTGTGTGTGTGTGTGTGTGTGTTTACTCTCTCTTTTTCCTCCCCATCTCGTACTCACACACCCTTATACATGCACACTTTCATTATTTAAAGACACAGGTCCCGGGTCTGTCTCAGGCCCAACTGTTGGGATTCTTCTGCACATGCATCTTACAGCTGTCAACACCTGCATCTGGTAAGTCGGGTCAATATTTTAAAGGAGACCTTCTATTTTATTTCATTTTTAAAATAGATAGCCTTTATTGGACATTGACCTGCCTGATAGATAATTACTGTTCCGAATCTTTTATAGGAACTGGTCACATTACTAGCACTATGTTAGTCATGCCAGGTGCCTCCGAGTGCCTGCCTCATGGCAGCTGAGGGGGATTAGAGTCGAGCTGTAGTCCATAGGGGTTCATTGTTGTTGTTGCTGCTGTTTTAACTTCTTATTGTGAATTGAGTGAAGGTTGACAGAGCAGATCAGTTTTCCACTCAGCAATGTCATACACATTTTATTTCATCTTATTGATTACAATCCCCCTCAATGTAGCATCGCTTAGTTCACTTCTTCCCTGGGTTTCCTGCTTTAGTCCTCCTTCTTCCCTAACCATGTTTTGAATTTGTCCTTGGGTAAATGCCACTCTTTTGATCTCTAATAATTGATTATTCTAAGGTGCATGTATTTCACTAGTGCTATTGTTCTCCTTACAGACCTGTAAGGAAAATTGAGTTTGCCTGAAAATTGAGCCATGGGGGAGAATGCGTTTCCACACTTCAAGAGTGACTAACGGTCATAGGCGCATGGGTTCTGTCACTCTCTATCAAACCAGTTGGCCTGGCCTTTTTAATGGATCTTCTATTTGATACAGTCCCCTCAGTTCCATGAGAACTAAGAAGTCCTGCCTCAGCAGGTTGAAATATAAATATATATAAAATGAATGAAATAAACAACATTACAAAAAAGTGAACTGAAACAAAAAGGGTCATTACAGAATATTATTTTTAAAAGCGTACTCTAACAAATTTGAAAACCTAGACTAAATGGACACAGGTCTAGAAACACACCATTCACCAAACCTAACAGAAACAGTAGCATCAGGATTGGAGGAAAGCTTGTTAACAACCTGTGGTATGCAGATAACACAACCTTGCTTGTTGAAAGTGAGGAGGAATTGAAGCACTTGCTGATGAGGGTCAAAGATTGTTGCCTCAGTATGGATTACAACTGGATGCAAAAAGAGAACAAAATCCTCAGGATGGTACCAATAGGTAGTAGCATCATGATATATGGAGAAAAAGTTGAAGTTGTCAAAGGAAACTGTTGCTAAAGTCTCTGTGATCAGCGAAAGGCTACAGATAAGTTTTGTCAGTTATACACTGTCTTAGTCTCATTAGTGTCTTCCCCAAAATAAGTCCTATCAAAGCAGTGGCTTCTGAGGGCACCTGCCAGGTCAGTTCCATTCAAGGCTGGGAGATCAACTCAGAAAATGATGGCATCTTGAAAGATTTCCTCCAAGGACACAGTAGGATTATGGGGACTTACAATGAAAATATTTTAAGAAAATTGACATTTGCGTGAGTGGGAAAAAGTCCAGAAGATTATGTCCAAGAATGCATCCTCAAGGGCAGCAAGGGCTGCCCTATGAGAATGATGTCGGGAAATCTGACTTATCCATCCTACAGCCTTCGTCTTACTCCTTTCTTCTTTTTGATCCGAATACTCAAAGACCATTTCAAAGGAACATGATTGGAGCCCTTCGGGGACTTTGACGTGTGTCGTAAATCAAGAAGCCCAGAACTCTGTGGAGAAAACAAACCCAACCTCACCTCCACAGAGTCAGTGCTGACTCACAGTGACCCTCTGTGGGTTCCCTAGTCTGTAGCTCTTTATAGGAGTAAAGCCCAGTCTTTCTCCCAAAGAGCTGCTGGGGGGTTCCGACTGCCAACCATGCAGATCACAGCCCAACACGTAACTACTCCACCCCCAGGGCTCCCCTGTGGGGAAGGGTTAGAAAGGTGTAAACACTGTCTTCAGAAGGGTTAGACCTGGATGGAAAGTATGTTGAGAAACAATAGTCTCATATTTTTATACTTATGTTTAATAAAAGTGTCTTGGGCGTAGAGAGACTTCGTCTTACATACTTTGGACATATAGTCAGGAAAAACCAGTTCCTGGAGAAGGACGTCGTGCTTGGTCAAGTGGAAGGGCAGGGACAGAGAGGAAGGCCCTCCATTAAACTGACTGACAGCACGGCTGCCACAATGAGCTCCAGCACAGAAGCAAGTCTGAGGACAGTGCAGCACTTGGTAGTATTTTGTTCTGTTATGCATATGGTCGGTGTGTTAGTCAGGGTGGACTAGAGAAACAAATTCATAGACATGCATATGTGTATAAGAAAGAGCTTTATATACAAGAGGAATTGCATATTGAGAAAACAT
Organism: Echinops telfairi; assembly: GCF_000313985.2. NCBI lineage: Eukaryota > Metazoa > Chordata > Mammalia > Afrosoricida > Tenrecidae > Echinops > Echinops telfairi. The sequence goes on along the minus strand of NW_022111373.1, from coordinate 79,705,248 downwards.
CCTAGCCCAGTCCAGATCAAGTCCACGATATTAGGCCATATACTCAATACCAATCTATAAATTCCTCTTGAGACTCCTGCAACACATGAATGACACCGAATTGAAGAGTTACAGATCAGTGGGTGGAAAGTCTTGTGGATCCAGTGGGTGGTGGAAGCCTCTCAGCACTGGCAAGGGTCTCCACTTGGCTCCTCCAGTTCCAGGGCTTTATCGTAGCTCCAGTGTCTTCTCAGCAGGAAGATGAAGCAGAGAGTCTGTACGTATCTGGCCTCCAGTGAGCTATTTATCTCTGTGGTGCCTACAAATAAGGCCATCAAGCTGCGACCCAATTGACAGGATAGACTTCACCTCTTTGCAAGTTGACACTAGATTATGTAACTCCCACAGTGGGTATAAGTCAGAACTGAGTCAATGGCACTTGACACCACCACCACCAACATGATTTAATAGGCATACTTTTTGGCCTACCCTCACATAATATTTTCAGGTCCATGCACTTTGTAGCATGGATCAGTCCTTTTTCTGATAATATTCTAGTGTGTGGATGTGTCATATTTTAGTTATCTATTTGCCACCTGATCAACATTTGGGTTTTTCTACTGTTCGACTGTTATGAGCAATGCTAGTATAAACAATGGAGTACAAGTTTTGGGGTATGCATATGTTCTCATTGCTCTTGAGTGTATACCTGAGAGTGGAATTACAGGAATAATTAAAAATGGAGAGAGTGATGTTTTGAGGAAGTGGTACACTGATTTTGGCTGCACCATTTTACATTTCCCCCAGGAATAACTGAAGGCTTCAATTTCTTCACCTTTTCATCAATGCCATTTTTCATCTATTCATTTATCTTAAGTACAACCATCTTAGTGGATGTGAGAGGTCAGTGGTGATTCAGTGGTAGAATTCGCAAAGTCCAGGCAAAAGACTCAGGCTCACTGTCTAGCCAGTGCACCTCAAACACAACCACCACTCATTTCTCAGTGAAGGCTTATATGACTCGAAAAGCTATGAAATGATGAAGGCTATGATGCTGAGAATATTTCAGTGGAACTTCCAGACTAACATGGACTCTGAAGAAAGGCCTAACTGACCTACTTTGGAAAATCAGCCAATGTAAACCCTATGAATCGCAATGATGCCAATTGCAACTGACCATTGGGATGGCATAAGACTGGTTATCATTTCATTCCATTGTGATGGGGCACATGAATCAGGAGCCTGCTCTAGGACAGTGAACAGCAATAGGAACAGCACAATCTTTGCAGAACTACTGTAATGAAGTCACCATCGTTATGAAAACATCCCTTAACACGGTGAGTTTCAAGAGGGTGGGGGTTCTTTCCTCCCTTGCGGTTTTTGTTTTCAGGTTTATCTATCTATCCATTTATTTATTAACTAACAGTTTTATTGGGTCTTCATCCACATGTCATACATGGGGGAAACCCCCCAAAACGGAATTCCTCTCCTCTCTGCACCCCACCAAAGTTATATATTTACTTTTTTTTCCCAAAACAACCTTATCACCTTCGAAGTCCTCTCCATTACACTTAATACATTTGTCAAATCTGAGATTCCATTCTTGAGACATTTTCCAAGCTCATCTGTTTGGATGGCTGACAGCACCTCCCTCGTTTTTTATTTCACCTCTTCTATGTCATCAAATCGCTGTCCTTCCAAGTCCCTCTTCATTCGCAAAAACAAAAAGAAGTCACACGGCGTGAGGTCAGGTAAGTAAGGTTCGTGGAGCAAGAGAGGCATGATGTTTTTTGCCCAAAACTGACCATCTGAGATGGCTGTGTGAGCAGGTCCATTGCTGGGGTGGCAAAACCAGTCCCCCATCTGCCATAAATCAGGCCTTTTTTGGTAATACACTGTTATGCTATCTTTTCAGAAACTCTAAGTAGAAAGCTTGATTAACAGTCTAACCTGGTGAAACAAACTCCAAATGCACGATCCCCTCACATCAAAAAAGAAAAGAAAAGAGAGCATCAGGTATTTTGGAGTGCCCCGTCTTACAGTCCAGTAACTCAATCATAACAAGAAGGATTGTCGATCTATCACCACAATCAGTTCTAGAACACTTTCTTCTTCCTGGTACTCATTATTACTCATGTCAATATTCTTTGTAATTGTGGCAAAAATATACACAGCAAAACATCCTCCAGTTCAACAACTCCTACTTGTATAATTCAGTCTTTGGCAATTCTTTGTGATGCCCATTTTTCCTTTAAGACTGGAAGGGTTTTTGTTGTTGTTGTTTTCAAGTCTATTTTCCACTGTTGGGATGAACCTCTTGGACTCCCAGTAAATAGCCAAGAGCTCATCAGAAGCTGAGGATCCAGAAGATTGTGGCTCCAGATTATCCCCCCACATGATCGTACTGCAACATGCAGATGTGCTGAGAAGGAAAGTTGCTGTGATTTCCCCAGAGGACACCGGAATGACGAGATCTCTGTTCCTTATTCTCTCCTTTAAACGCTCACCTCTTCAAAGAAGGCCTTTCGAATTAACCAATTGTAGATAATATTCCAAAAGGTATAAATTCAAGAAATCTCAAGGAAGTTTCCTTGAAGTGGAAAAAATATGCATGCATAAATGTAATCTTTTTGCAGATTTGGATTTTGTTGCTGCTACAAAAGAATGTGCTCAGATGAATTTCAAATATGTCTTTATCGGTGGCTAGTTCTCCTCCTGCAGCAGTCCTCAAAAAAGGAGGTTTGAACAAAGCTGTCTGCACATGCAATCTCCCAGTCAGCCAGAAACAGAATGCAATCATCGTTTGCAAATGCAAATTCATGGAAAACACTAAGCCCAGTAAATAGAGATTTATGAGACTGTCTCATTAATATTTCTTGGAAACCATGTACTGCACAAAAGGAGTGAAATGAAATCCTCAATAGCATTTTGAACATCTTGCTCATAATGAATTATGTAAATGTTGTAAATCGGGGACTATATCATAATGTTCTACATACTAATATGAAAGCTCTACTCTGTTTAGTATCTACTTGGTTCAATTTGTTGTATCCATCCCAGCCACCATTTTGCAGGACATAAATGGATGTTTCTTTTCCTGGTTTAATGTTTCGTTTTATTTTAATCAGGCCAATTTGAGTAAGCATCCACAAAGAAGAGTCACATGCTTTATGCAGAGAAGAAATACTGCATTTTCATCACTAGATACTTTCTGTTTGCATAGCCTGTTGTCATGGAGTCAATTTGACTCCTAGTCCCTCTGTAAGACAGGGTAGAATTGCCCCATAGGGTTTCCAAGGCTGTCAATCTTCACAGAAGCAGACTGGCTTATTTTTTTCCCCATAGAATGGATGGTGGGCTTGAACCTTGGACTTTTCTGTTTGCAGCTGAGCACTTAACCACTGCACCACCAGGCTTCCCTCAGGGTGCAAAGCCAAAAGAAATAAAAACTATCTCTACGCACTAAAGAAAACACCACTGTAAAAAAAAAGAAAAACACAGAAAAGCATGGGCCCATCGAAACTCTTTATGGACTTTGAAATACAGGTATGTGTCTAAGACAGAATTCACACCTCCATCAAAGCCATTCCTCTGTGTATAAGCACCATCTCGGGAGAAGAGAGAAATCTCAGGACCGTGTATGTGAGTGGTTGTGGTTCAGAGAGCAAAACACCTCATCAGAACCATGCCAGACCATTTTGTTTAAAGAATAAATGCACATGAGACTCAACTTTCTACACGAATCTCCATAGATCAGCCACCACTATGTCAAGGACACTGGTGATTTCTTTGAAATGTGCTTACCCAGGATCATTCAAGGTCTATGTGCCAAAACAAACCAAATGCTTATGTCTTGGACTTTGCTTGCTATTTCTCTCATTATCTTTCCTACTAGCATTTAAATTTCATCAGTCCTTATAAACTAACTAACTCAACTTGGATGGACAATTCAGAGAAATCAGAATTGAAGGGTGAGCTGCGGTTAATTAATACAGCCCTTCTAGTCATCATCCCTTGTATATTATAATACCTGATGTATTATAATCCCAGATTATTATAAATTCTAGCATCTGTGCTTGTGGTTATTCTCCCATTTTGGAAATTCTCTGGTATGCTATCAGACAGGATTAAGGTGGGATGTGTTCTGAATTTCCACCTTACTAGAACTAAGGTGTGAACCAAATCACCACCCTCTGTTTCCTTGACACTACGAGCTGCTAAGAGACTAAACCCACACCTCCATCAAGGCCTTTCCTCTGCGTATAAGAGCCGCCCTGGGAGAAGAGAAGGAAATCCCAGGACCATCAGAAGAAGAGGCACCAGCGGAGCACATTTGAGATCTGAAGTGGCAGAGGCACAAGAGGCTGTGGTTCAGAGACCATGGCACGGAGCGAAGGAGCTAGGCTGAGCCCAGCGGTTGAGGCAAGGAGACATAGATGTAACAGAGGAGCAGAGCTGAGACTATGAGGCTGAACAAGAGGTAGGCTGGCTTCCTGGCCCAAGGAGGAGGGGGCTAAGGGACCACTTGGCTGAGCGGCTGAGGACTAGAGAGAGACTTGTCCGCTGAGAGCCGTTCCTGTGGACCAATGACTATGTCCTTACTGTTTTCTGATCCTGGCTAGTGGTGACCTATTAACTTCCCTCATAAACCCCCTTCGTTGTGAGTGTGGTCTGCTAGTTCTGAGTGGCCATAACAGCAAAGTAGAGAGCCCAGCAGAGCAGTCGCGTGTCAGGAGCGGAACGGGTGGTGTCAGAAGAGGGAAAAGAAGGATGGAGAGCAGAAACATGCCCGCCCTCTGCCTGATGACAGTCAGCCTGGGGTTTGTGTGGAACTGGTTTCTCCTTCTCCCGTGAAGCCAGAGGAGGCCAGGTGTGGCCTCTGTGCTGCTTTAGCAAAAGAGTAATCTTCATGTTTATAATTACTTGGGTGGCAGAATAATTTGACTGAGAAATTACCCGAGACTATTGTGATAATTTGGGGGAGGGGGTGTTGTGCTAACATGGCTCTTGTAGGAAAATGTGGGCAGAGTTTAGCCTGTCAATCAGGTTGCAGCTTGATTGGAAGGCTACCCAGATAAATGGCTCTCTGGAGGCTGGGCCCTGTCTCTCTCCATTTCACCTTCCTGGATTTTGGGGTTTTTTTGTTTTGTTCGAAATACTTTTATTGGAGGCTCTTACATCTCTTATCACAATCCATACATTCCTCCAGTGTGTCAAGCACCTTTGCACATATGCCACAATCATCATTTTCAAAACATTCTCTTCCCACTTGAGCCCCTGATATCAGCTCCCCATTTCTTCCCCTTCCCTCCCCTGCCCATGTTTCCTCATGAGCCCTTGATAAGTTATAGATTATTATTTTCATATCTTACATCATCCTCCATCGCCCTTCACCCACTTTTCGATTGTTCATTCCCCTGGGAGGGGGTTCTAGATTGATCCTTGTGATCGATTCCCCCTTTCTTACCCCTCCCTCCCCTAATCCTCCTGGTATCTATCTCTACTCTCATTGTTGGCCCTCACGGCTTTATCTATCCTGGATTCCCTGTGTTTCAGGCTCTTTCTTATCTGTAGCATTGTGCATGTTCTGGTCTAATCTGATTTGTAATGTAGAATTGAGGTCATGATAGTGGCGGGAAGGAAGCACCAAAGAACTAGAGGAAAGTTCTGTGTTTCATCGGTGCTATACTGCACCCTGACTGGCTCATTTCTTTCCTGTGACCCCTCTGTTAGGGGATGTCCAATTGTCTACAGATGGGCATTTGGTCTCCACTCCATGCCCCACCCCCCATTCACATTTTGTTCCAGGTCTTAGATGTCTGATACTTGATCCCATCGACACCTCATGATCACACAGGTTGTTGTACTTCTTCCATGTGGGCTTTGTTGCTTCTGAGTTAGTTAACCGCTTGTTTATCTTCAAGCCTTTAAGACCCCAGATGCTATGTCTTTTGATAGCTGGGCACCATCAGCTTTCTTCACCACATTTGCTTATGCACCTGCTTTGTCTTCAGCGATGGTGTCAGGAAGCTCACCTTCCTGCTGAACAGACACATTGAGCCGTGCTGAAGCTTGCGAGAGCCCTGGAGAGGCTTCCACTACCATTGTATCCACAAGACTTTTCACCCACCAGCCTGTGATCTTCTTGCATTTTGCATCATTGCATGTGCTGTGTGAGTCTAAAGAGGGATTTATTGGACTTATGGACTGGATCTGGACTGGGCTAGGATGTTTTCTTAATATACAATTACTCATTGACATAAAGCTCTTTCTTATACATATGTGAGTGTCCCTGGAATTGCTTCTCTAATCAACTTGGCCTAACACAGCCATCTTGTCTCATCAACCAACTCATGAAAAAAGTTTGAGTGTTGTATTCCCACCCCATCTCAAGGTGGTTAGATCTTCCTTTTCCCAAGGACAAAAACCAGAGACCTTGGTTTTGATTTCACCTTGAATTAATTCTAATAAGCCTTAGTGGAATTTAGGTTAAGCATTGAACCACTAACCAAAAGATTGGTGGTTTGAAAAGAAAGCTAAGGTAGGGAGTCTGCTTCCATAAAGACTTCCAGCTTTGGAAACTCAATGGAGCAGTTCTATTCTGTCCTATAAGATCTCTGGGCATTGGCATCAAATCAATGTCAGTGGGTTCTTTGGTTTGGGATAAATCCTACATTTCAAAATATGTAGAGAATGAGGGATCAACGGAGCAGGTGAGGAGGGGTGGAGGAGTGGCTAGTCCAGGAAAGTCAGAGCCCATGCCCCTCCCTACACTGTAGTTTCAAGATAGAGTCTCCTGTCGTGCGTCTGTGTGGAGCCAGGAGCTGAACCCCAAGCACACTGGCCTTGTGGGCCTCAACCAAAAAACTACTGGTAAGCACATAGGAAACATATCTAGCTAGCCAGGATGGCCAGACCATGATGTCATGGACTTTTAAAATGACTTTTTTTAAGGATAAACATATCTGTCTTGGACGAAGTTAGGCCAGAATGCTCCTTAGAGCGAAGGCTGGCAAGACTTGATCTAACATACTTTGTTGTCAGAAGAGACCAAGTCCCGGAGCAGGACATCGTGCTTGGTAAGTGGAGGGCAGCGAAAGAAAGGAAGGCCCTCAAGGAAATGGGTTAACACAGTGGCTGCAGCGCTGTGCTCCCGCAGAAGAGCATTGTGAAGATGCTACAGCACGAGGC
>NW_022111373.1:79693801-79697373 GCF_000313985.2 Echinops telfairi | reverse complement strand
TTCTCTGTCCTGTAGGGTCATGATGAGTTAAAATTGACTAATGGCAGTGAATGATGCCTCTTGTTGCATTATTCCTAACCACTGAAGTATCCGAGATGTCTGGAATACCATTACTGTCACTCATCAAAAATTAATTTCTAGCACCCCTTTTGTTAGTTAACCAAGGGACAGATTCAGATTAACTTGTTCACGCTTGTATATTCTGCACACAAATTACCAAAAATCTAATGCTAACATTGTGATTCTGGAGAGAGTGGATGCAAAGAGCACCAATGTCCCCCACCTGCAAATGAACCCTGTAGACTGAGAAAGTGATCGTATCTGGCCAATCAGAGGCCTTTTCTCAAAATTTGTAGACTGCTCAAGTCCCTAGATTTCATAAACCCTTGGATTTTGCAAGCCTCAGGGAAAGGCTAGCCAATAAAATTAGTTTGTATATTTGGCCCAAATATTGATTTGCCAAAGGAAAAATGAATTTGATTAAATTTTTAATGATGTGATATTTCCTGAGCTAAAATGCTATGCAAATTCATATAGGTTACATTTAATACCTGCCTCACTACACTGTAAACTTTTAACCAGCAAAGGCTAGATTTGGTTTGTATAGCATTGCGTCCCCCACCAGACTGTATATGCACAGTATTTGTTTAATGAACAGAGGAAGAGAGCAGGCAAGGAGAAAGGAAGTGGAGGGCAAAGAAGTGGAAGGAGAAAATGTTATGATAATAGTGTAAACACCAAGCCTTCTAATTTATAACAAACACCCTCTACTCTGCTTTTCTGTACTTCCTGAAAATTTCCTAGAGTCTTTCTTCCTGCGGTGATCAGTTCAGTGAATCTCCAAGGCCAGGCTAGGCAAGACCTAAAGGAGTAACTGCCCAAGAATGGAGGAACTGCACAAGAAGTCAGTCTTCTCAAGCTTACAGGGAATGTCTGTGCTTAGGAAAGCATGCGCAGAACCATTCATTAAGAATTGATGGCCACAGAGGCTGGGCATTTGAAGAAATCTGTGCTCTATATTAAATCTGAAGGCTAGAGGGGCCTGTGCGATTTCCTAGTGCAACACTGGCCCTTAGAGATGAGGAAGCTGAGGTACAGGAAGCTGGCAGTTCAGATGACAAGTGATGGCTTTGACAACTACTCTTACCTTTTGTACTAATCTACCCTCTTCACACTATATGTACATTCTTATAATTTTCTTCAGAGGGGATAAAAAAAGAAGAACTCAAGAGAAAGAAAAAACTTTAAGCATTACGAGGGGTAAATGGAAGTTTCAAAAGTGACTGAGTGTGTCTGGCAGAGTAAAAGTCCTGAAGCCCTGTGCTACACACCATAGAATGCTCAATTACACACAAAGGAGCCATGGATCTCACTGCCACTGAGTCGATACTGACTCATAGTGACCATTCCCCACCCCACCACCCCCATGGGTTTCCAAGATCATAACTGTTTATAGGAGTAGAAACCAAGTCTTTCTCCTGAGGAGCTGCTGGTGGTTTCAAACTACAGACCAGGGGATCACAGCCCAACGCGTAACCACTGTACCACCAGGGCTCCATGAGCCACAGATAGATAGGTATAAATATAGGAAGATTCAGGATAGATTTAAAATAAATCGACATGCACAGCTGTCACGTCAATTCCAAATTGTTGCAACCCTCCTGGATAGAGTAGGTGTGTTAGGCTGGGTTGACTAGAGAAACAAATCCAGTGACACTCATAGGTGTAAGAAAGAGCTTTATATCAAGGAGTAATTGGATATCAAGAAAACATCCCAGCCCAGTCCAAATCAAGTCCATAAGTCTGATACTAGTCCATAAATCCCTCTTCAGATGCATGCAGCTAAATGAAATGATAGGGAGTAGAAGAAGATGAGATGTTGAGTTGTAGCAGAGCCAGTAGCACAGCAACTTAGTGAAGTCAGTCATGGTGGAGCCTCCAGGCCTAGCAATACACAGCATGGCAACATGATCCACCATGATCCACGGGTTGGCTCAGCCTACAAGTAGTGCAGAGCAGGCTAACTCAGGCCGGATCATAGAGAGAAATCCAGAGGCTGGCCTCGGAGAGCCATTTATCTTGGTCACCATCTAATCAATCTGTGACATCAATGACAGGCTAACCTCTGCCCACATGTTCCTACAGGAACCATGTTGCCACAAAAAACCTAACGATCACAGTATGACTGGTCCACGTGGGTTCCAATTCTGTAAATCTTTATGGAAGCAGACGACCACAACTTTCTCCCACAGAGCTGACCTTTAAACCACTGGGTTAAAACTGCTGACCTTTCGGTTAATGGTAAACTTCTTAACCCTTGTGCCACTAAGGCTTCTTACATAAACACTTCAAGAAGGTATGCTATTGTGGGTTGGGTGGAAGCACACAGAGACGTGACTTTCCCATTCAACCATTTATACACTTCATGTTGTGACATGTGTCGTCATCCCCTCCATAGAGCACCTCTCTTCCCATTTGCTCCCCGGGTCATTTCCATCTGTCCTTCTCTCCTGCCTCCACCAGCCTCATCTTACCTTCTGAACTTTCTTTTTGGGAAAATGCACCCTTTGGGTTGCATGTGGTTGATTGTTCTGGTGTGATTGTTCACTTTATTGACCTACTGATCAGTCTATGAGAGGTGATCCCTAGGAGGAGGGGTGTTCAGTTCCAGGTTTGAAGTGTGTCAAAGGGCTTAGTCTCAGGGTTCTACCAGTATCTCTCAGCCAAGTAATCCTGGTTTTATTATGGTTTTGAATCTTGTTCTACACATTCTTATACTCTGCCTAAGACCTTCTATTATATTCTTGATCAGAGCAGTCAGTAGTGACAGCTAAGGAGTACCTAATTCTTCTGGTCTCTGGCTAATGGTGTTTATCATTTGCATGCTCCAAAATTCATTTGGCCTTTTTCCCCAAATCTTTGACTTTCTTCACTCTTCTTTGCTGCAGACAGGGGAAGACCGCTAGTGGCACTTTAGGTGGCCACTTAATCTTTTAAGACCCCAGTCACTGTTCACCAAAGTAGGATGCACAACATTGTAGACTATGTGATGCCAAGTCATATCGATGTCCTTTGAAACTATGGTCCTAAATCCTTAAACCCCATTACTCGGTCTCTCAAACTGTTTGGTTAGGACTGAAAAATCTGTATAAGTGTGTTAGTCTGGGTACTTTAGAGAAACAAATCCACAGAAACTTGTGTATAAGAGAGAGTTTTATATAAAGGTTAAGTGCGCATCAAGAAAACATTCCAACTCAATGCTGCCCAAGCCCACAAGTCCGACATTAACCCATTACCCCATATGCACAACACCAATCCACAAAGTCCTCCTCCATCTCACAAACACATCCAATGATGCCAACTGCAGGAGGAAAGCCAAGTCAGTGAATGTGTAAGCATCTCAGCACTGGCAGGGATCTCCACACCATGGTTCCAGCACCCAGGGCTGCATCGGGATAGGTCCGTGTGGCTTCTCATCAGGGATGTCTTGCAGGAAGTGAGCCTTGCCAGCTGAAGCAGGGAACTGGCTAAGGCAGCTGCACCCTGGTCCAACCATCACAAAGCAAGAGACC
>NW_022111373.1:79691478-79693048 GCF_000313985.2 Echinops telfairi | reverse complement strand
TATATATCCTCTGCCAAACCTATGTACACTCACAGGTCTATTGCCATACACCATTTCACAAATAGCTTGAATATCTACCTTTGCATCTACTCATAAATTATCCTTTGTTACTACTGTGATTGCACAATTGGATATGCACTCGTACTTAGCATTGTTGTCTTTTACTTGGGCACCTCCAAAAGTCTTCCTTTGCTTTGGACTTGTTGTGCTGACCATCCCTTTACTGGCTTTTCTTACCCAAATCGGCACACGTCCACTCTCCATTTGGTGATTTTCCCTCTCTTCCCTGCTCATCCCCGGTAGCCATCAAATATTGTTTTTGTTTCTTCTGTGTATAAACCTTTTCTTGACTCTTTATGATTGTACTCTTGTACAATATTTGTCCTTTGTGGATTAACTATCATTTTCATTGAATGTATGAGACTGCTAGCAGGTGAGGGGATTCTGTTGAAGCTCAGAACCTGAATTTGGGAGGGTAAGTGAGTTTATGAGCCACTGGGTACCTGTAGGCATATGCAGATAAGGATGGTTTATAGGAGTGGGCCACAGGCAGACTGCCCAGGTCAGCAAACAGAATCCTGGAATGTTGAGGGAATGCTAGCAATCTGAAACAAGGGATAGCTAGACTGTCAGAGAAAAGGTAATCTAAAAAAAAGAAAAGAAAAGGTAATCTAAAAAAAAGAAAAGAAAAGGTAATCTAAGGGAATAAAGAAAAAGGATCCACAGAACCAGCAAGAAAAAATAACATCTGGATGCTGAAATGTCATGGGCGCCACATCTCACCTCTGGCTCCTACGGCCAGTTGACACAAGGCAAGGGTCAGACATGCCTCCACCAGCCAGCTTTCTTAACCCTAGTCTGATGACCACTGTTCCTCCCACAGCACCTGATACTCTCTGCACTGTACTTTTCGGCTCCTTTCCATCATTCATTTCCATGGTCACACAGAACTCCCAGATTATAGGAACATGGGGTTTATTTTAGGGAAGTTAACAGGTTATAATTCAGGTGAGAAATGCTTAGGATATCGTTGTACAGTCAGGACAGTTTATTCTCTGCTGTGTCCATAGGCAGGGCTCTCTCTGGCCCTCAGCCACTTGGCCTCTGCCCCTCTCAGGCAACGTGACAAAGTTCTTTTAGGCCTGCCAATAATGCCCACAGAGCCCTGGTAGTATAGCGGTTATGTGTTGGGCTACTAACCACATGCTCAACATTTTGAAACCACCAGCTGTACCTTGGGAGAAAGACAAGGCTTTTTCCTCCCATAAAGAGAGTTAAAGTCTCAGAAATCCACAGGGGCAGTTCTTCTTTGTCCTATAGGGACACCATGAGTTAGGATTGATTCAATGGCAGTGAGTTGAGTGAAGTTGAATAAGTGCCCACAGTGCATACCATCCCACCATAAACCTCAGCCTGGAGGCACTAAGGTCCAGCTCCATGGGTCAGCAAACCCATCTCCCCCAATTAAGTGTCCAGAGGCACCCCACTTTACCAGCCAGCCTCCAGTCTGAAAGCACTCAGCTTTACTTGCTCTGTGAGCTGGGAAGCCCAATGCTCTGGCTCTTACTTC
>NW_022111373.1:79688821-79690333 GCF_000313985.2 Echinops telfairi | reverse complement strand
GAAGAGGTTGAGTAATCAAGTAATGAGAATAGAAACAGCATTGTTTCCCATTTAAAAATTGAAGGACCCAAATTTGTAGCACATTGACCCAGCAGTAAAGAGTTAAGGCTGCTGTCCTAAGTGTCTGGCCGTTCTCAACACTTGAACACACAGTTTTCATAGGGAAAGACGTGAAGTCACCATTGCACTTTATTAGTACTGTTATTGTAAGTGGAAAATGCAATGCCTTGAAAATAAAGCTGTATTTAAGTTGGCAAAAAAAATAGCACAGAAAATATTTTTTATCTGAAAAATGATAGGTACTCAAAAGAGTAGCTGCCACAGTGGGCTCAAACAAGAGTGAGAAGGTCGCAGGACGGAGCAGTGTTTCGTTCTGGTGTGCATAGTTACTGAGAATTGGAAGCAACTTGATTGCACCTAACAACGACAAAAGATTTTCAAATCAAGTGGGCCTTGAGAGTGTGACCTTGAGCAAGCCACTTAATCCCTCCATGTTTTAAGTTCCTTATCGCTAAAATGAGGCCCTAACGATCCCCGAGGATCCTTGTGGAGCTCACCTATGACTTGTGTCATGTCCGTGATGGATAATGGGAGACAGGCACCATGGTTTTAAGCAATGTGACCTAACGAGCATCATAAAGCACATACTGCGTTCCTGCTGCTCCAAAGTCAGTAGCTGTTCCCAGACCCTCTGGTTAAGAGAACATTTTCTCCTTGAACAATTCTGTGATTCCCCACAAAAGGAAACTTGGTAGCAGAGAATTACAGATTTGAAACATTCAGAGCTGCACAACGGGAGAAAGATAAGACTTTCTAGTCTATCCAGGAGAGAGTTATCATTGCTGTTAAGTCGGTTCCATTGCCACCAACTCATAGCAAAAACCTGTGCACAGCAGAAGGAAACGCTGCCAGATCCTGCACTATCCCCACAATTGTTCCTGTGCCTGAGCCCATTGTTGCAGCCACTGTGTCCGTCCATTTCCTAGGGACCTTCCTCTTTTTTCCCGTCCTATTTACCATGCATGACGTCCATCTCCAGGGACTGGTCTCTCTCCTGACAACATGTCCAAAGCATGTAAGATGAAATTGTACCATCCTTGCCTCTAAGGAGCACTGTGGCCTTACTTCTCCCAAGATAAACGTGTCTGTACTTTTGGCAGGCGATGGTACTTTCAGTATTCTCCATTAGCATCGCAATTCAAATGCATCCAAGCTTCTTCAGTCTTCTTATTCAAGACGAGGCTTTCTAGTCCTGTAAAGACTTACAGCCTCAGAACCCCCCAGGGGAAGTTCCGCTCTGTCTTACAGCGGTGCTGAGTTGAAATCAACTTGATGACAGTAAGTGCATACATGTAGTGGTTCTCCACATGATAATGGCAGGAGTTTTGGTAACTACTGATTACAAAATACATCATGGCAAAAAGCTACTGAGCTTTTGCTATTTGAGTTAAATTAATTTCTATGTTAATTAAGCCCAACAGTAACCTCATTTACTTGAAAAATAGTAACACT
>NW_022111373.1:79683830-79685896 GCF_000313985.2 Echinops telfairi | reverse complement strand
CCAGCCACTCCATGAGAGGAAGATGAGGTTTTCTGTTCTTGTAAAGATTTATAATCTCATCCAGTCTCCCAGAGAGGTAGAGAGCCTGCCTCGCATCCATAAACCATATACATCACCCTCCTTTTATGTACATCTTAAAAACTGCTTTGACAGAAGAGGTCTAACTTCAGCTGGGGTCATTCCTTCAGGTCATTCATTTGCTTCCATACACATTGTGATAAGATCACTCCAAATCAATAAATATATTCCTATAAGAACAATAAAGGAAACTTATTGGAAAGTCAAATCAAAATGGAGGGAGGAGAGCACCTATGTTTTTTGGAGGAAGCATTTCCATTTCTGTTGAAAGGTAAACCTGGAGAAGCAATTTCTCATCTAGAAAACATGCTTAACAGCACTTATTATGTAAGACCCAAGGAGAGACTAAGCCCGGTACTATGTCCCTAAGTAGACACTTTTGACCTAGTTTCTATCCAGTCTGTGGTGACCCAGGTTGTATGCTGTCCACTCCCGTGACTTTAGACTCTGTCCTTGTGGAGCACAACACCCATCCTAGGGCACACCAGAAGGAAACAGCATGAAATTACCATATTATATGAGACAGAAGAACCTACAAGATTGCTTCAAGGCCCTCCAACCCAGTAAGCTCGACTGGTGACAATGGTCCGTAGCATCCCACATTCCATTCAAGGCACACCTGGGTGAAGTCCCTAAAGGCTATGCTGCCTCTCCTCCTCAGACTGGCTAGGGGAGTGACAGCCATCTACTTTCTAAGGCACACTACCTGAGCTTAAGGCTATGCTCGCTGCTGGTTCATGATCAGACAGTGGAGGCTGAATTTCTGTGGAGGCTCATAAATGGATTTCTACTTTAAACTAGAGCCTTCTGCAAAATCAGAGCTCAGAAATGTCAACTCTCATAGAGGAACCCCTGGATATCCACAAGGTTGCCCATGAAGTGAACCCTGCCCTGGAACCAAAAGATTTCGGTAGAGCAAGGCACAGGAGAAAGTACAGACTGAATGATTTCTTCTTTGAGCAATCCAAATTTGAGAACGATTGCCTTTGCTTTATGAAAGGATTTTCTCTTTCTACTCCATCCTGTAAAGAGGCATTGTGGCTGTTATTAAGTGCCATCCAGTCTGTTTTGACTCATGCACAACAGAGGGAAGAACTCTCTGGGCCTGAGCCGTCCTCACAATAGGTCCTACGCCTGAGCCTGCGGTGGCTGCTATTGTGCCAATATAGCTCCTTGAGGGCCTTCCTCTTTTTCACTTCCCCTTTACCTTACCAAACATGATGAATGGTCTCTGGTGGCAACACGTCCAAAGTATGTAAGACAAAGTCTCTCCATCCTTGCCTCTAAGGAGCACTCCAGTTGTACTCCTTCCAAGAAAGAGCTCTTTGTCCTTTTAGCACTCCATGATAATTTCCATATTCTTTCCATGTACTTAAAGGTAATTGTGATTGGTGTGCCAGACAACAGATAGTTATAGAAAATCCTGACACCTGCACTTGAAAGATTTGATTTCCTGGTACACGGAGGCAGAGTGGGTTACACATTGGGCTGCTAACCACAGGTCATTTAAAATTCTTGATCAATGTCAGAATGTTACAGAAATGTTATTTGGTAGTAGTGGCAGTGTCCGTGGAATTTATTCTTGCTAAAACAATATTTGTTTCCCTCTTCCGATGAGATCTGCTAACCCAAATGGGAACCCTTTGGCAGCATACACTAATGGACCAACTTACTCCCCCAGTAAAACCTGGGCATGAGAGTAAGCCTGTCCAAGGTCACATCTGTGCATAAGCATGAGCTCTAGGAACCTGGAAGGTTGACTATTAAGTCTCAAGTGTCTGCTTGCCTCCAGCCATTTTAGATGAGGTAATCAAAACCCATTCCGTAATCAGTTTGCTCTGATGGACAGGACTAACAAGGAGGAGGACTGGAGCGAAACGTCCATTGTTATCTATCTTTCCATAGAGCACTTCTCTGGCTCTTTGTTCTTCCTTAGCGATATGGCTTCAGGCTTGAAATTTGTGTTCAGATTTATATGCTAGAGAAAA
>NW_022111373.1:79681939-79683350 GCF_000313985.2 Echinops telfairi | reverse complement strand
ATGTAATCGGTTCCCTCTTTCCTACCCATTCTCCCTTTACCCTCCCTGTTTTGCCACTCACACCACTGGTCCTATAGGGCTCGCATTGTGATCTTCTACAGTCATCTCCCCAATGCTTCTATTTGGTAACACGTTCCTCTCATCCCTCTATTATGCATAGAGGGAAACCACCAGAGGCTTATTTCCTATGTAGATCCCACAAATGTGTCTTGTACTTCCACTGTCCTCCATAGCTTTCTACAAACCAGAATCACACAATTTAGGCTCTGATCATATTCCCTCCTTCAGAATATATGATTTATAATCCTTCGGTCGGTCACTGATGCTGGTGTGCTTCCTCCATGTGGACTTAGCTGACATCTCACTTAGATGGATGCTTGTTTGGAAACAAGCCTTTAAACCCCAGATACTATTTTATCTGATAGCTGGGCACCTTCTCATTCCTTCACCATGCTTTGCTCTAGCACCCATATACTGTGTTCCCTTCCTGAGGGCAAATATCAAGCAGGACAATGATGTAAAAACTAATTGTTCTTAAATTGGAGCGAGGATTTAGTGGGAGCTCAAAACCCATTCCTGAATCTATATTTGCTTGTTTCTTCGCCCATCTGCCTTTGGCTCCCTTTCAAAAGCTCCTTGTTAATTTATGATAGAGAGTCTTACCAATCACGCCCCTGGGGCATAATGATCTTCCCTTAATATTGTCTTTGATTCACCGTGGAATTAATATTTTTAAGCCATTGTATAAATAAATGACATACCAGTATAATTGCCTTATAACTGTGGGGGATGATTGATAATGACCTCTAGCATAGGTCATTGATAATGACCTCTAGGATGACACCCCTAAAGTGAACTAAATAAACCAAAAATATATGAATAGATTTTGGGTTCACAGTTGATTCTAGCCCCAAGCTGGAAACAGCTGGTTCTAATGACAAGGTCCTGCTCAATGCATAAAAAGATCACTGAAGATATGAGTGCTATAGCTAAGTTTGGTGAAGAAACCAGATGGAGCCCACCTATCAGAAAGAATATCGTCTGGGGTCTTAAAAGATTGCCTTCAAACAAGCAGCCATCTAAGTGAGGTGTCAACTAAGCCCACGTGGAAGAAGTACACCAGCCTGTGTGATCCAAGGATGGTAAATAATAAAATTCAAATCTAAAGGAAGGAGTGGAATCAGAACATAAATTGTTAACACCTAATTTATAGAAAGCAATGGATGACAGTTGGAACTTGAAATCCATTTTCAGGGTCCCCACATGGATTAAGTCTCTAATGAATGCCCTTTGACTATAATTGAGGGATGTGAATAGCCATTCTATCAGACAGAGAATATTGTAACACAGTTATTGCCAATGTAATTAGGTTAAAATATGGTACTTGATCATTTGATCTCCCTTTTGACCC
>NW_022111373.1:79654144-79681296 GCF_000313985.2 Echinops telfairi | reverse complement strand
CCTTCATCATTTTCAAACCATTTTCTTTCTTCTCGAGCCCTTGGTATCAGCTTCTCTTTATTCCCTCCCTCCCCCTGCCTCCCACCCTTATGAACCCTTGCTAAATTGTAAATTGTCATCATTTTCGTATCTTACACCATCCGCTGTCTCCCTTCACCCAAATTTCTGTTGTTCATCCTCCTCGGGGTGGGGGCTGTTATACATTGTCATTGTGATCGGTTCCCTCTTTTGTACCCCCACCTTCCTCCTACCCTAATGGTATCGCTACTCCCACTGCTGTTCATAGGGGTATTATCTGGATTCCATGTGTCGAGAGCTTTTATATTTAACAGCGTATATGCTCTGGTCTAGCCAGATTTGTAAGGTAGAACTGGGGTCATGACAGTGGAAGGGAGGAAGCATTAAAGAACTAAAGGAATATTATATGTTTTGTCAGGACTATATTGCACTCTGCCTGCTAGTCCCTCCCCTGTGGCCCTTCTGTGATGGGGATGTCCAATTGTCTACAGATGGGCTTTGGGTCTCCACTCAGACCCCACTAGTTGACTTTGGTTTAATTGTTTTGGGTCTTCTGATGTCTGATACCTGATCCTGTTGATACCTCGTGATCACACAGGATGGTATGCTTCTTCCATTGGGGGCCTTGTTGATTTTCTGCTAGATGGCCCCTTGTTAACTTCAAACCTTTAAGACCCCAGACACTATATCTTTTAATAGCCGGGCACCATGAACTCTCTTCACCGTATTGGCTTATGCACCTGTCAGGAAAGTGCGTGTTACGGAATGCCAGATTATTAGAACAGTGTTCTTGCCTTGAGGGAGTACTTGAGTAGAGGCCCAATGTTCATCTGCTTCCTTAACACTTAACATATAAATATATGTACATAGGCCTGTATCCATATAATTATATATTAATATATTTACATATGCACATGCCTATATTTATACCTCTATAAATGTCTTTTGGTTCCTAGTTCTTTCTTTTATTTTCTTTTATTTCCTCTATTTCCTCTTGTCCCACTATCATGCTCAACCTTCCTTCAGCTCTCAGTAATTCCTCTTGGCTACATTGCCCTTGATTGAACCCCACCAGGCATTCTACTCCCTCCTCACCATCAATTTTAGATCTCTTGTTTTCCCCTTGTCCCTGAGTTTGTTGGCTCCCCATCACTTTACCCCATCTCCTCCTCTCATCCCAGAACCATTGTTTTCTCCTCAGCATTGTTCATCTTGCCTGTCTTATAGAGAAAGACATGAAAAGAAAGAAGAAGAAGAAGAAGAAGAAGAAGAAGAAGAAGAAGAAGAAGAAGAAGAAGAAGAAGGCCTATAAATAGTTCCAGGTCTGTCTACTGACCCTTATGTATGTTTTCCGATCAAGTCTGATGAGGTGCCAAACCCTGCTCTCTGAATCTAAAGTCTATTTTCAGTATCCCTCAAGGAGTTCGTTGTTTTGCTCCCCTTGCTGCTCTATTGTGCTCTCATTGTGTTTCACCCCAGTGTGGGTGGGTGAGGCCAAGCACAATTCCCGCACTGTGTCTCCGGTGCTGTTCCCTGCAGCACTGTGGGTTCGTGAGGGGATGTCGTGTCTCATGGTGGGGCCATTCTCACTGTCCTCTCTGTGCCTTGGCCACTCCAAGCAGGAGTGTCATCCTTGGGCCTTGGTGAGCCAAGATGTAGGTCTCTCTCTCACTCTCACTCACTCTTTCTTTCTTTCCCTTTTAGTTTGCTCCTCTAAGGTCTGGGCAGACCCACCATTCTCCCCAGGCTGTATCTTCAGTGATGTCCTCTGCAGTGCAATCTTCTGCAGAGGGGATCTACATAGCTGGAATTGGGGCTGACCCACAGACCTCTCTGTTTATATGCTTCATTGTGGTATGTTGCCCTCAAGGCTTGGTGTATCAGGTTGAGGTCTGGTCTCTCTCTCCCTTTCCTGTGGAGACATAAACAATACCCTCCCTATGGGTGGGTTAGTGCCCTGTTCTCCCACTATGCACATCCTCTCCCCACCCCACCCCCCTCTTTAGTTGGCTGCCATATGCACCCCTGGGTTGGGTCTGGGCCTTAGCCTCACCCTGGGAATTTATGCATTTAACAGCTCACACCCATGTCCTTTTTTAAACTTACCTCAGTGGACTCATGTTATACTTGTCCTTTTGTTCTTGGGTTACTTTGCTTAGCATAATTTCCTCCAGTTCTTCCCATGCAACAATGTGTTTCATGCATTCATCACTGCTTTTAGGGATGCATAGTGTTCCATTGTATTATGTACCAGAGATTTTTAATCCATTCATCCGTTGATGGAAACAGGTTGTTTCCACTCCTTGCAATTGTGAACTGCGCCAAAAGGAACACTGGACTGTAGATATCAGCCCTTGGTCTGTTTCTTACCTCTTCTGGATATAGGCCCAGTGTGTGTGTGGGGGGGGTGTTGCTAGGTCAATTTCTATTTATTTTAGGAATGGCCAAATCGATTTCTGTAAGAGCTGCACATACCCTCAGGACCACCAGCAGTGGATGAGAGTTCCTATCTCACTACACCTCCTTCAATGTTTGTTGCTTTATGATTTTTTTAATTCGGCTGTCTTTGAGGGTGTTGGGTGGTATCTCATAGTTGTTTTAATTTTCATTTCCCTTATGCCTAGTGATCAGGAAGATTTTCTCATATGTTTATTTGCCATTCGGATTCCACCCTTGTAAAACTTCTTTCAGGTCTTTTAGCCACCTCATTGGGCAATTAGTTTTTTTTCTTTATGGAAGCTAGCAGAGTATTGTAGATTTTAGTTTTAAGACCTTTGTCTGATGTGTCATTGTTAAAAATGTTTTCCCCTCTGTGGGCTCTCTTATTACTCTCTGGGTGAAGTATTTCAACACAGATGTTTTATCTTCAGTATATTCTACTTGTCAATTTGAGCTTCCTCTGTGTTTATGTCCTTCCCTATTTCCAATAGCCTATGTAGTGCCTGTGTCCAAGTTCTTAGGTTTGTCCCAATTCCCTCATTAATGACCCCAATAGTCTGGGGTTTTTCCTCAAGGTCTAGTGATCCACTTTGAGTTTATTCTTGTGCTTGGAGTGAGGTAGGGGTATTGCTTCACTTTGCTGCATTTTTTTCCAACACTACCTGTTGAAGAGGGCATCTGCTTCCCATTTAATATTTTTTTGGCCCTAATCAAAGATCAGTTTTCTGTATGCTGACAATTTCATGTCTAGGTTTTCAGTTCTTTTCCACTGGTCTGAACAGTTGTCATAATACCAGTACCACACTGTTTTGACCACTGTGTCTGTATAATAGGTGCTAAAGTCAGGTAAAGCACGCCCTCTGACTCTGTCCTTCTTCTTGAGGAGTTCTCTGCTAATTCTGGGCTTCTTCCCTCTCCATATGAAGTTGGTAGTCAGTTTTTCCAATTCTTTGAAGAAAGATGTTGGTATTTGAATCAGGACAGTGTTAAACTTATATAGTGCCTTGGGCAGGACTGACATCTTAACCATATTAAGTCTTCTGATCCATGGGATATGCTTCTATTTGTGGAGGTCACTCTTGGTTTCTTGTAATAGTGCTCTGTAGTTTTCCTCATACAAATCTTTTGGATGTTTTGGTTAGGTATATCCCTAGATATTTCAATTTGTGCTTGGCTATTGTGAAGGGTACTACCTTTTTTATCTCCCCTTCCATGGTCTCGGCCGATGTATATAGAAGTCTGATACACTTCTGTTTGTTGATCTTGTACCTGCCACTCTGTCATATTCCTTTATCACTTCCAGCACTCCTCTTATGAAACTTTTTGGGTTTTAAATATATAAAATTGTATCATCTGAGAATAACAATAGTTTCACATCTTTTTTTCACAGACAAATACCTTTGATGACTTTCCTTTGCCTTATGTTGTTCACTATGACCTCCAGTATGATGTTAAATAAAAAGTAGGCACAAGGGGCATCCTTGTCTGGTCCTCTTTTCAGTAGGATTGTTTTCATTTTTTCTCCATTGACTATCACATTGGCTGTTGGTTTTTCATATATAGCTTGCACTATATTGAGGAATTTCCCTTCCATTCTTATCTTTTTGAGTGTCTTAAACAGGAATGGGTGTAAGATGTTGTTGAATGCTTTTTCTGCATCTATCGATATTATCATGTGCTTCATATCCTTTCCATTTCAATATGGAGAATAATGCTGATGGACTTTTGGATATTGAACCATCCCTGCATCTCTGAAATGAAACCCACTTGGTTATGGTGAATTATTCTCTTTATATACTTTTATATTGTATTGGACAGTATTTTGTTAAGGATTTTTGCATCATGTTCGTTAGAGACATCGGTCTGTAGTTCTCAGTTCTTGTGGGATTCTTGCCAACTTTAGGTATCAGTGTTATACTAGCTTCGTAGGAAAAGTTTGGGAGTTTACCGCCTTTTTCTATGCTCTGAGTTTGTGTAGGATTGATATCAGTTCTTCCCTGAATGCTTGGGAGAATTCTCCTGTGGAAGCCATAGGGCCTTGAGAACTTTTTTGGGGGGTGGGGTGGGGATGGGATGGGAGTAATCCCTTGATAACCTTGTCTATTTCTTCTATTGCTAAGGGTCTATTCAGGTTCTTAATGTCCAACTGGGCTAATCTAGGGAGGGGTTGTTTTTCCATGTATTTGTCCATGTCTTCCAATTTGTTGAATTCATTGGCGTACAGATCTTCATAGTACTGTGTGATTAGCTTTTTCATTTCATTAGGGTCTGTTGTAATGCCCCGTTTCAACCCTCGTCCTGCCTATTGAAATTTGTTCCTTCCTTTCTTTGGTTAGGTTTGTCAACTGTCTATCAATTCTGTTCATCCTCTCAAAGAAACAGCTTTTAGCTGCATTAATTTTTGCAATGTTTTTTCCCTTTCCAGTAACTCAGCCTTGATTTTTATTATTTATTTTCTTTTACAATTAGTGGGATTGTACTGCTGACTCTTCTCTAATTGCTGGAGGTTTTTTTGGCAGCATATCAAAGTCTCTCTTCCTTTTTCATGTGTGCATTCATTGCTATTAAACTTTCTCTAATAACTGTTTTTGCTGTGTCTCAAACGTTTTGGTATGTCATATTCTCATTCTCATTGGCTTCTAAAAACTTGCTAATTTTGTCTCTGATCTGGGCCAGTACCCACTAATTTTGTAGTCAAGAGTTATTCATTCTCCAATTGTTTGCCATTGTTTTCTTAATCATCCTTTTGTTGATTTCCAGCCTTATGGCATGGTGGTCCAAAAGGGAAGTCTGAGTGATCTCTATGTGCTTGAATTTACACAGGTTCACTTTGTACCCCAGCATGTGGTCTATCTTCTAGTATGTGCCATGTGGGCTTGAGAAGAATGTGAATTTTTTGCCTTTGGCTGGAGGGCTCTGAAAATGTATATCAGGTCAAGTTGCCAGATTGTAAAGCTTCATTCTGTAGCTTCCTTATTAAGCTTCTATCCCTGTGATCTATATTTCTTGGAGAGTGGTGTATTAAAGTTACCTACTATAATTGTTGAGCCTGTGGTTTCTTTTTCAACTTTTAGAGTGTTTGATTAACGACTTTCTCAGGTCTCTCGTTGGGCATGTATACATCTATTATGCTCACTGGTTCTTGGTCTATTGTTCCCTTGAACATTATATAGTACCCAACTTATCTCTTGTTATGGCTTGCAACTTGAGATCAATTTTGTCAGAGATTAGGATTGCAACCCCTTCTTTTTTTGAATTGTCATTTGCTAGGTATATATTTTTCCCCAGCCTTTGATTCTCAGCTTGTTTTTGTCTGCAAGCTGGAGATATGTCTCCTGTAGGCATCAAATCAATGGGTTGCATTTTCTAAGTCAGTCCACTAGTCTCTTTTTTAATGGGCAAGTCAGTCCATTGATATTCAGTTATTTACATCCATCTGTGGCCTCTGTGATGTCATCTGATACCTTTTGTGTTGGGTGTTTTTATACCTCCCTTCTTATCAGTGTGTTTTTCAGGGGGGAAGGGTGGGAGTTCATTCTTCCCTTCTTTTCACTGTTGAGTCAATGCTATCTTGGGGGCTGTTTTCAATGTGTTGACCTCTGGGTGCAGTTGCTCTATGTGATGGTCTCTTATTTGTGCTTGGTGAGTGTTGTTCTTCTACCCATATGGGTAGGTAAGGATTTTTGTAGAGCTGGGTTTAATGTATTCTTTGAGTTTTTCCTTCTCCGGGAATACTTTTATTTCTCCATCTATCTTGATAGATAATTTGGCTGTGTAGAGTATTCTTGGGTTTGCATTATTCTCTTTCAACATGCGGAATATGTTACTCCCCTCTTTCCTCATCTTCGTGGTGTCCCCAGATAGGTCTGAGTATCTTCTTATTTTGGTACCTTTATAAGTGACTGCCTTTTCCCCCCCAAAACTCCTCTTATGATTTTATCCTTTTCCTCAAAGTTGGATAATTTAACTATTATATGGCTTGGCAAATTCTTCTTGGTATTCAGTCTAGCTGGTGTCCTTGCAGCCTCTTCAATGGTTGCCTGATTTTCATTCATTACTCGGGGGAAGTTTTCCTCTAAGAATTCCCTCACTATTTTTGCCATTGACGTCTTCATTTTGTCTTGTTCTGGTAATCCAGTCATTCTAATGTTGTTCCTCTTCATAGCATCAGAAATTGCTCTCAGGTTTTCTCCAGCTTCTCTAATTATCTTGTTTGACTGTCTTTCCTGTTTGTTGAAGTCTGCCTGGTTATTCTTGAGGTCACTGGTACGATTTTCTGCTGCTTCTTGTCTGTTGGTGATGTGTGAATTTATTTGCTTTGTTACCTCATCCCTTAACTGTTGTGTTTCCCTTTGGTGCATGGCCTTTACCAACTCTATTATTTCATCCTTTTGCTGTATTGCTTCCCTCATATCCTATATGACTCCAAGCAGAATTCTGAAGATTTCTTTCTGTGGCAGATCAATTTCTGCTTCTTCTATTAACATTATTAAGTTCAGGACTTCCACCAACATTACCTTTTTTTTCTCCTGATTTTTCATTGAGGTTGTTGAGGCAGTTTTCTGCCTACGTGCCGTTTTTGGAGGAGCTGGTCCCCATTTTCCTGTGAGTCAAAGAGCCCTAGGCTCCCTCATTGGGAGGTTTGTAGGAATCCTTCTGCGGGCTGCCTGTACCCAACTACCCTGGGGCATCAGGCTACGGCTTTGTCCCTCTGGGGTTTTCCTTTCACCCTATCCCATTCTGTTGTTTGGGGGGTCAGTTGAGTGGCACTCTCTGGGGATGCTGGCCAGACAGTTGGAGGCTGCAAGGGGAGCACTGTGTAGGCTGATTGGGCAAGGAGACGTGGTGGTTTGGTGGAGAACTTTGGAGAGATGCCTCTAGGGGTGGATTGAGGCCAGATCATGGTGCCGGTTGGCAGATCATGGTGCCTGTTCAGAGAGGGCTGATGATGTAGCCTCGGCCCCATAGACAGCCTGGTGGAGGCCCTGCAAGGCCTGGGGCCGCACCCTGGTTTGGGTCACTATTAACAGTCTTTCAAAGACTCTTTGTCACACCCCAAACTGGTACAACCAGTTTTTGGCCTACGCTGTGACATTCATATCCTGTTGGCTTTTCCTGTTTTGTTGTTAAAGCTCTGAAGGCTGTGTGGATAACAGGGGATCTGTTATCCACATGTTTTGTTATGTTAAAGCTATGTTCATGGACTAGGTTTCTGGTGGCTTACATTCAGTTACACAAAAGAACACAGCCTCTCATTGAAAACATTTTTTAAGGAAGGTTTTTTTTCTTTTCTTTTCTTTTTATAAATGGCTTGTAGGGTGCCCTGGTATCAGGGCTGTTCCGTGCTGACCCCCAGGGAAGGAGGACCATATTAGTCGAGTGGGTTTTGGGCCCACTTGGTCTGAATTGTTCTGGCTGCCTTCTGGAGTCACCTTCAGGTCCCTCCTGTACAGCTCTGCAGGCTGTGCTCTGCTACAGGTGAATATCCTAGGGGCTCTCCAATTGCAGCAAATTCGTGTCTAATTATTTGTTCTTTCCCATGCTGGCAGGTGAGAAACTGAGCAGAGAAGGAAAAGGGCTGACCTATGCAGTTTCTCTGTTCCTGGCCAGGGAGAGGATATGCAAAGCCATGAATTCAGGAGCAGAAAGGATTGCAGAGATGAGACCTCCAGTGTGAGTTCTTGTGGCTAGTTCTTGAGGCTCTCCTTGAATCTGAGATTATGACCACCTTTAGACAGCAGTCTGGGGAAACTACAGAATGCTGTGGGTCTCGGATCTCGTGTGCAGTAAGGAGTGGGAGAAGCCATCTCACTGGACCTGGTGAGGGATTAGTGGAGCCCACAGGCAGACAGGGTGAACTTAGAACATTTCAGTGAGCCCTCAAATTGCTCTGTGAGTGAAAGTTGCAGGGGGAGTTCTGAACCACAGAGTCCAATATAGTTGAACTCTTTTTCTGGTACCAACCCTCCCTCCCATGATTGGCCTCCTTACCTCTTAATTATCCAATCTAACAGCAGGAGCACTGCATGGGTGATTCTACCTGAATGCCATCTTGGAACCTCTCTTCCTGGTTTAGTTTTTAATACACCCTGCTTTTTACTCGATTGCATTTTTTTCCTCTGGTTCATTTTGTTACGGTTGGTCTCTTTGTTGTTGTTTTATTCCTTCTTGGGGCATGTTTTCCAGTATATGAATACCAGGGTGGGTGAAGCTGTAGAGAGAGTCACTGGATTAGAAGCTACTGGGGGCATCAAGGTAGGAGATTGTAAGGAAATGGGGGAGCTAATCACACATATAAGAAGGAAAAAAATGTTCTGGAATTGACTGTAGAAATGATTGTACAAATCACCACCAAGGAGTTGATGCTGACTCATAGTGACTATAGGACAGGGTAGAGCTACCCCTTTGGGTTTCTGAGATTTTAATTCTTTCTTTCTTTGAGAATGCAATTCTTTATGGGAGTAGAAAGCCCTGTATTTCTCACATGGAGTGGCTGGTGGTTTTGAATTGCTGACCTTGCAGTTTGCAGCCCAATATGTAATGACTACACTACCAGGGCTCCTAAAAATTACCACATGGCCCAGAGCAATGCAGGGAAAAGTCATTTGATGAAGTTGGAATCAAATAAAATTAACTCAAATATAATAATCTACTCTCCACTTCTAGACATTATCTTCTTTATGCACACATAACCTGGGCCTCTGACAGGTTGTTTCCAGTAGGCATTGGTCTTTTAATCAGCGAGGCTTTTTCCTAAGCCACTCTAGAAACTTTTTTTCCCTCCTTTCAGTTGTAGCATATAATTCCTTACATCCATTAAAAGCAATAATATTCAAGATAACCATTAAACAAAAAATGTGATCTGATTCACACTCTCTACTAAGGACATAACTGAATCTCATCCTATTCCTGTTTGTTAACTGATAATGCCTTTCAAAATATGAATATCGTTTCAGGCATATGAAATCCAGAATTATAGCGTATCAGTTAAAGATACAGTTGGTTCATATTAATTGAGTATAACTCACTCTACTTTCAACCAAGACCATCTGACATAAGCAATGACATATCCCTGGTTCCATGAACTCTTCAGAAGCCACCTTGAATTTCTGGTAGCTCCCTGTCAAAGTACTGCTACAATTACATTATAATTGTCTTCAGCAAAATTTCAGCTGCATGTTATATTAATAATATTCTTTGATAATTTCTACATTCTGTTTGGTCACCTTTTTCGGGGATGGGCATAAATATGGATCTCTCCCAGTTAATTGGCCAGGTGGATCTCTTCCAAATTTCTTGGCATAGACAAATGAACACCTCCAGCATTGCATCAATTTATTGAAACATTTCAGTTGGTATTCCATAGAATTTGGAAACCTTCTTTTTCACAAATGCCTTTAGTGCAGCTTGTATTTCTTCCTTCAATTTCATCCTTGCTTGAGCATATGCTACCACCTGAAATGTTTAAATGTAAATGATTCTTTTTGGTACAGTGACCCTGTGTATTCTTTCCATACTCTTTTGGTGTTTTCTGAGTTGTTCAATATGTTGCCCATGAAATTCTTCCGTATTCCAACTCCGGGTATGAACTTTTTCTTCAGTTGTTTCAGCTTGAGAAATTATATTTTTGTCCTATTTGCTTTCCCAACCACAGATCTTTGAACATTTCACCATAATGTTTTGTTTTCTCAAGCTGCCCTTTGAAATGTTCTGTTTTCAGCACTTTTACTTCATTATTTTTTCCATCACTCTATTTGATATTCAAAAACATGTTTCAAAGTATCTTCTGACATCACTTTATCTTTTCTTTTGTGATCCAAATGAGTTTTTATAAAGGAAAGAAGTTTCAGGATTTACAGTTAATTAAACAGGAGACTGAACCCCCACACACGTGACGACTGAGGTGAGGGGGGAGAGAGAGATAACGAGAGAGAGAGAGAGAGAGAGAGAGAGAGAGAGAGACCATAGCATGGCCGAGTGGAAGGCAGGGGAGCAGCAGGAAAGAGCCATCACTTTATCTTTTCTTTCTTTTTAATTACCTTTTGCTTTCTTCATTTGTGCTGTCTTTGTTGTCATCCCACAATTTGTCTAGTCTTTGATACTTAGTGTTCTATGAATCAAATCTGTGCTTCAGATGGTTTCAAAATTCAAGTGAAATATCCTCCATGTTGTATTTTGGCTCTTGTGGACTTGTTTTAATTTTCATCAGCTTCAATCTGAACTTGTGTATGAGCAGTTCCACAGTTGGCCCCTGGCCTTTTTCTGGCTGATGATATTGAGCTTCTCTGTCATTTCTTTTCACCAATGTAGTCAAGTTAATTCCTATGAATTATATTCTATGAGGTCCATCTGTATAGGCATCTTTATATGTTGTTGGAAAAAATAATATTTGCAATGAATATGTCATTGGTCTTGAAAAATTCTATTAAGGGATCTCTGATGCAATGTTGTTACCAAGAACATATTTTCCAACTACTGATCCTTCTTCTTTGTTTCAAACTTTCACATTTTGGTCACCAGTAGCTATACATAAACCTTGATTGCATGTTTGCTTCATTTTAGACTGCAGAAGTTGGTAAAAATCTTTAACTCCTTCATCTTTGGCATTACAGTTGGTGAGTAAACTTGAATAATAACCATATTGATTATTTTCCTTATAGTCCTGTGGATATCATACCATTACTGACAGTATTGTACCTCAGGGGAGATTTTGAACTATTCCTTTAAATTATGAATATAATGCTCTTCCTCTTCAATTTGTCATCCTTGGCATATTATGGTGGAAAATGGCTAACACCAGTACATTTTGGCTCACTTATACTTAGGATTGAAGATATTTCTATGTTCCATATTATTTTTAATTATTTTCAATGTCCAAGATTCATACCTCCTACTTTTAAAATTAAAATTATTAGTAGAAATTTGAGTCTGTTTCTTCTCATTTTGAGTCCTGCCACATCAACAAATGAGCTTTGAAATCTTTGTTCCATTCATATCATTAAAATTGACTCCACTCTGAGGAGACAGCTTGTGTTAGTCTAGGTGGACTAGAGAAACAAATTCATAGACACTCATATGTGTATAAGAAAGAGCTTTATATGAAAGAGCAATTGTATATTAAGAAAACATCCCAGCCTAGTCCAGATCAGGTCCATAAATCTGATATTAGCCCATATGTCCAATACCAATCTATAAATTCCTCTTCAGGCTCACAAAATACATGCAATGACACCAAATTCAGGAAGATCACAAGCCAATGGGTGGAAAATCTGATGGATCCAGTGAAGGTAGAGGCATCTCGGTGCTGGCTGGGGTCTCCGTGTGACTCCTTCAGCTCCAGGGCTCTCACATAGCTCCATGTGTCTTGTCAGCAAGCATGCCCCCAGGGAGTCAGCATGTGTCCCACCTCCAGTGAGCTATTTATCTTCTTAGCAGCTCCAAATGAAGCCATCAAGTTGTGACCTGATTGACAGACTATATGTGACCCCTTCACTCATAAATCTCAAATTGACAACAGATTATGTAACTACCAAGCCACCCTTGTCAATTTGACACTTTCACACAACCCTTTAGCCATATGTAATTTTCAACCAAACAATAATAAAATCATATTTATACCTAACATGATAAAATAAAAATGCATACAATTCAATGCATGCCACCCTCATTTAAATACAATATATTCTATAAGTGAACAACATAACAATAATCTATGCCTAACAATTGCAGCTAAGTAACACCTACACCATAATTCTATAATCCTATGAATATGTTCCCCAACCTATGAAAGTTTGTAAGCCAACCACTTCATGCCTTTATCCCCCCATTTTGGGTATCAAATTTCTGTACTGCCCACTTTCATCAACCCAGTGTTCTGAGGAGACAATCATATTCTTTGATGTAAAGAATCTATATTCCAGGAACCTTGTGAAGCCCACATCCATAAGCAAAGTCAAATCAGGACAGGCCATCCATAATGTCAGCAGCAATATGCACCAGTTCACACGCTCAAAAATCTCTTCATTTGGCTGGGTTCTGGTCAACTCAATGTGGGCTTCCTCACTTAGCCTCACGAGGGTGTCCATAGGTCACCTCACTTTTTGACCATGAGCCCCATCAAACATTCTCAACAACCCTAGCACCCTTGGGCTAGCTGACGAACTTCAGACCAGTCAATCCGCTCTCATCTTCTCTAGTCCTGGGAACCAGGTCCACAGGTGTCAGTAGCATAGACTCAACCCATCTCTTTATTGCTGAATTTCTCTCACTTCCATTCAACAAGTGGATCCAGGTAGTCACCTAGCAAGCAATTCAGCCTGCGCACAGGCTCTCTTAAGTCCTGGAGAGGAGTTTTCTTCATGGTTCCAGATTTTTTTAAAGCTTTTGACCAAAACCACTAGTTCAAAATTCAGAAGTCCAAATAGTTCCTTTTTTTTGTCTTCATTCTGTCAACAGCCCTTATGCAGGTCTCTTGGAATGCAAATATCCTTAGCACTCCAAAGCACTGCGTGGGGCTTGGCTGTTCAGAACCTTCTTTTCAGGCATGTCCTAATCCATTTAAAGATTCACATTTTAATGGCTTAAGGCAAGTGGGCTTACAAGCTCTCTATTTTGATATTTCCCAATAACAATTTATATCAACAATAATAAGCAGAAGAAATCAATATAAATAAAGTAGAATCAGATGCTAATTTCAATTCTTAAAACAGTCTAATTCAATCCTTATTTAGTTTACCTTAATCCTTATTGATACAAAATATAGGTTTAGATCTCTGAGTGCATCAAGCCAGAGCCAGGCTTTCTGTCAACCATTTTGACCTTCTGCCAGCCATTTTCACTAAAAAACATGGTCTCTGAGAAATTCAAGGGACGATTTTTCACCTGAGTTCGAGATTCACATTTATCACAATCATTTTCACCATTTCAAATAGGAATAACCAAAGACAACAACCAAGACAAGAATCAAAATTTTAACCTCCCATATTCTTTCCAG
The DNA here is from genome assembly GCF_000313985.2 of Echinops telfairi. NCBI lineage: Eukaryota > Metazoa > Chordata > Mammalia > Afrosoricida > Tenrecidae > Echinops > Echinops telfairi. The sequence goes on along the minus strand of NW_022111373.1, from coordinate 79,667,846 downwards.
AAAACAACAGAGTAAAGTGCATGGACATAGCTGACCTCTGGCTAGCCAAAGAAGAAAAACTTCCATGAGGCATAGGTCAAATAAACATCTACACTCCATCTTTATGATTTGTTTCTCTCGTACCCCACTCTCAGTACTATAATGTGTTACTCTGGGTAGACCAGAGAAACAAATCCTGGGAGACACTCATATGTGTATAAGAAAGAGCTTTATATGAAAGAGCAATTGTATATTAAGAAAACATCTCAGCCCAGTCCAGATCAGGTCCATAAGTCTGATATTAGCCCATATGTCCATTACCAATCTATAAATTCCTCTTCAGACTCACAAAATACATGCAATGATGCCGAATGCAGGAAGATCACAAGCCAGTGAGTGGAAAGTCTCATGGATCCAGTGGTGGTAGACGCATCTCAGCACTGGCAGGGGTCTCCACGTGGCTCCTTCAGCTCCAGGGCTCTCACAAAGCTCCATGTGTCTTGTCAGCAAGCATGTCCCTCAGGGAATTAGCGTGTATCCCAGCTCCAGCAAGCTATTTATCTCTTAGCACCTCCAAATGAGGTCATCAAGCTGTGACCTGCTTGACAGGCTTAACTCCACCCCTTCACTCTTAAGTCCCAAATTAACAACAGATTATGTAACTACCACACAGCTCTTCCCTAGTCATATTTTGAGGGCCTTTGGTTCTCAGAAATTTACTTTCTAGCACTATATCAGACAATAACACACTGCCATTCATATGATTTTTGCTGGTTTTTTTTTTTTTTTTTTTCAGAAATGGACTTCCTTTTCTATCTTCTTTGCCTTAGTCTGTAAGCTCCAATAAACCTGTCCACCATAGTGACTGCTGGTATTTGAAATATACCATCACCACAGCAACACTGAAGCCACCACATTCTGGCAAACTGAAAGAAACTGATGGAAAATGCTTTCTGCAGAATAAAATGAAAAAGTTGTAATTACTATATAGATTTTAGGGATTGTTGCTACTATCATTAGAAATCTGTTGAATGCTAACTACCTACCCAATTGTTCTCAGTGGCCTAAACACAATTGAATGGAGGAGATCCATATCTGTACTCATTCCAAAGAAATGTGAGCTAACAGAATGTGGAAATTATCCAACAATATCATTACTGTATGCCCAGGGCCTACCCAAGGGCCTGTGGATATACATGAATTAATAAATGAACACACCAAGATCAGTCCGAGAGAGCAGGTGTCTTTACCCAGATAGATCAAGGTGAAGATGGGGGCAGGCTTGAGTTAGAAAGCATCACAGGACTGGTTCCAATAGGTGTCTGCTAGCTGTATTAGAAATGAAAGGTGTTCATTCCTGCTTCAGTCTAAATGCAAAGAACTCTTCAGGGCAGTGCTGCCTTGAGAATGCTAGAGCTAAAAAATGTATTTTAAAATTAAGAATTTCTTCTATAGACCAGGAAACTGAAACCTGAGAGATCACATAGCCTGTAGGTGAAGGAGCCAGGAGCCCAGGCCACTCAGAGCCCAGTGCATTGCATGATAGCCCAAGCACTTGACACCATATCCCCAGAAATATTTTATGGCGTTAATAGCGTGAGCATCTGAAAATAAATGAATTGACTTGCTTTTATTCAATGACGTTTTTATAGATGTATATTACACAAAACATACATTCACGCCACTTTAGCATCAACATTCATTTTTATTGTAGCAACATCTCAAATCCCAAACAAATAAACTCACTTTCTTCCTTTCACTTCTCTATCAGAGGAGGTTGCTCAGTATCTATGGGGGTTATATTTTGATTCAATTATCAAGACAAAATCCTTGACAACTTCAATCTTTTCTCCATTTATCATGATGTTACCTATTGGTTCTGTTGTGAGGATTTTGTTTTTCTTTACACTGAGTTGTAATCCATACTAGAGACTGTAATCCTTGCTCTTCAACAAGTGTTTCAAGGCCTCCTCACTTTCAGCAAGCAAGGTTGTGTCATCTGCATATCACAGGTTGTTAATAAGCCTTCCTCAATCCTGATGCCATGTTTTCCTTCATATAATGCAGCTTCTCTGATTATTTGCTTAGCATACAGATTGAATAAGTATGATGAAAGGATACAACCTTGACACACATCTTTTCTGTTTTTAAAGCATTCCCGTGTTCTGCCTCTTGATGAATCCATATACAAGTTTTGCAGAAGTACAGTGAAGTGTTCTGGAATCTACATTCTTGTCAAGGATATCCATTGTGTAATGACCCACACAGTCAAATGCCTTGGTATAGTCAATAAAACACAACTAAACATCTTTCTGGTGTTTTCTGCTTTCAGCCGAGATCCATCTGATATCAGCAATAATATCCATTATTCCATGTTCTCTTCTGAATCCAGCCTGAACCTCTGGCAGCTCCCTGTCAATGTACTGCTGCATCCATTGTTGGATGATCTTTAGATAAATTTTACTGGCACGTGATGTCAATTATATTATTCTATAGTGGGAACATTCGATTGAGCCATTTTCTTTGGAGTGGGCACAAGTATGGATTTATTTCCCATTGGTTGGCCAAGTAGCTATCTTCCAAATTTCCTGGCATGGATGAGTGAGTGCTTCCACTCCATTTTCAGCTTGTTGACACATTTCAATTGATATTCCGTCAATTCCTGGGGCCTTGTTTTGGGGTAATGCTTTCAGTGTAGCTTGGACTTCTTCCTTTAGTATCATTGATTATTTTTTATATGCTACCTCCTAAAAGATTGGAATGTTGACCAGTTATTTTTGGTACAGTGCCTGTGTGTTCTTTCCATCTTCTTTTGATGCTTCCTGCATCATTCATTATTTTGCCCTAGAAACTTTCAAAATTGCAATTCAAGGCTTGAATTTTTCTTTAGTTCTCTTAGTGTAAAATTGGCTGGCCATGTTTTTCCCTTTTAGTTTTCTAATTCTAGGTCTTTACATATTTCATTATAATATTTGACTTTATCTTCTTGAGCCGCTCTTTGAAATTTTCTACTTACCTCTCTTGACTTCACCCTTTTTTCCATTTGCTTTAGCTACTATACAATTAAGAACAAGTTTGAGAATCCCTTCTAACATCCACTTTGACCTTACATTTTTACCTTTTTAGTGACCTTTTGCTTGCTTCATGAATGATAATCTTGATGTTCTCCCACAGCTCATTGGGTTTTCTGTCATTAGTGTTCAATGTAGGAATCCATTCTTAAGATGTTCTCAAAATACTGGTGTGATAGATTCTAGGTCATATTTTGGCTCTTATTTTAATTTTCTCATTAATTTGGTTTTAATTTTCTTCAGCTTCAATCTGAACTTACATATGAGCAATTGATGGTCTATTTCACAGTCAACTGCTGACCTGGTTTTGCTGTTTTTGTTAAGTGCCATCAAGTTGTTTCCAACCCATAAGGACATGATGCACAACAGAACAAAACACCGCCTAGTCCTGTACTCTTCCCACAATTGTTTCTCTGCTTGAGCCCATTGTTGCAGCCATGGTATCAATCCATCTCTTTGAGGGCCTGGTTTTATCTGCTAATATCACGCTTTTCCATCATCTCTTCCCACAGATGTGGTCAATTTGATTTCTGTGTATTCAGTCTGGAGAAGTGTATGTGTATAGTCACCATTTGTGTAGTTAAAAAGAAGTATTTTTTATAAACATGTCATTAGTCTTGTGAAATTTTGTCACGTGATCTCCAGCTTCATTTCTATCACCAAGATCATATTTTTAAAATATTGTTCTGTGTTAGTCTGGGTTGACTAGAGAAACAAATTTATAGACACTTGTATGTGTGTAAGAGAGAACCTCATATCAAAGAGCAATTGTACATTACAAAAACATCCCATGCCTGTGCAGGTCAAGTCCATAAATCTGATATTGGCCCATATGTCCATTACCAGTCTATAGATTCTTCTTCAGATTCACGCAGCACATGCAATAATGCTGAATGCAGGAAGAAAGATCGCAAGTCAGTGGGTGGAAAGTCTTGTGGATCCAGTGGTGATGGAAGCATCTCAGCGCTGGTGTGGGTCTCCACATGGCTCCTATAGTTCCAGGGCTCTAGCTGCATCAGTGTAGCTCCATTTGACTTGTCAACAGGAATGTCTTGCAGGGATAGTGTGCCTGGCTTCTAGTGAGCTATTTATCTCTGTTGTGCCGCAAAATTAGGTCATCAAGCTGGACCTGATTGACAGGCTAGACTCCGCCCTTTCTCAAGTTGGCAGGAGATTATGTAACTACCACATGTTCCTTCTTCTTTGTTTACAACTTTCACATTCCAATGCCAAAAATTATCAATTCATCTTGATTGCATGTTTGATCAATTTTAGTCCGAAGGCATTGGTAGGTTTCTTCAATTTCTTCATCACTAGCTTTTGTGGTTGGTGCATAAATTTGAATAATAGTTATATTGATTGGATTTCCTTATATGTGGATAGATATAATCCTATCACATTACATTGTACTTCAAAATAGACCTTAAAATGTCCTCTTTTACAATTAATACAATGCCATTCCTCTTTATTGTATTATTCTGGCTTAGTAAATCAAATTATTTTCTGGCTCAAAATGGCTAATACCAGTCCATTTCAGCTCATTAATGCCTAGGCTATTGATCTTTATGCATTCAATTTAATTTCTGACAATTTTCAATATTCCTAGATTCAAATTTTGCACATTCGAAGTTCCAATTATTAGTTTTGTTGTTATTGTTGTTGCAGTGCTTTTTTCTTACCTTGATTCATGCCCCATCAGCAAACGAACATCCTGAAGCCCCCCCTACACAAGGTTACTCCATTCATGTCATCATGTTCAACTTTACTTTGAGAAAGCAGTTCCTCCTCAGTTACATTTCTAGTTCCTTCCAACCCATCCCCCAGCACTGTCTCCAGCAATGTTCTGCTTCCATTCATTAGGCCATCAGTATCTGACAATGTTTCAAAGCTAGACATCCTCTGAAGTAGTCTGTTCTTCATCTGGAAGCTCCACTGAAACCTCTTCACTTTAGATGATCCTGATGGAATTTTAAAGACCAGTGACATAGCTTCCAGCATCACAGCAACACACAAGCCACCTCCACATGACAAACTGACTGACAAGTGGTGGTTCCCACCCTTAGTAACTCTTAATAAACTTTACTCTCTATGCATTTGCGTTTTCTTACAGTTTTATGTAAATAAGGTCATGATATTTATCTTTTCGTGGTTGGCTTAACTCACTCAGAATAATGTCTTCAAGCCCCGTACATATCATCGCATACTTGAAGCCTTCATTTCTACTCCTGACTGAGCAGTATTCTGTTATGTGTAGGTATCGCATTTTGTTGGCCCACTCATCTCTTTATGAGTACTGTAGAACTTCCACTTTAGAACTATTAGGAATAGTACTGCAGTAAACAGTGGTGTGCACGTCTTATTGAGTCTCTGCTTTCAAGCTTGTTGGGTATCTACCTAGGGGCTGAGTTGCCAGGTGTAAAAAGAGCATGAAGGCAACATAGGCCCACCTCTGTCTTCGTGATGGGGAAGGATGATCAACATCAGTCCAAAGTCTATCCCTATAAGGCAAGGGTCACACATGCCTCCCTCTGCTCTATTTCCAACTTTACCAATTCTGCTACCAACCATCCCTCTCATGGCATTCTCTTTTCTTTTCTTTTTTTTTTTTTTGGCATTCTCTTTTCTGATGGGCTTGATTATTCATTGCAATGGCCACAGAGTACTCATAGACAATGCTCATAATTATGATTTCTATTAAGGAAATTAATAGGTTATGAATCAGAAATAATAAAGACATAGTCCTTCAGTCAGGACAGCCTCATCCCAGCCATGCCCATAGAGAGGCCATTCTCTGGTCCTTGGCCTATCGGCCACATAGTCCCTTAGCTTGCACCCTGCTTGTGCAAGAGTCACTAAGCTCTTTTAGCATGCCAATAAATGACCAAAGGTCACACCACTCCATTATAAGCCTCAGCTCAAGCCTCACGGGTCAGCAAGCCTCTTGTTATTGATAGGTGCCACCAGGTCAGTTCCAAGACATAGCAACTCTATGTACAACAGAAGGAAACACTGCCCAGTCGTGCACCATCCTCACAGTTGTTATGTTTGAGCCAATTGTTGTAGCCACTGTGTCCGTTCATTTTGTGAAGGGTCTTCCTCTTTTTCGCTGTCCCTCTAATTTATCAAGTATGATGTCCTTCTCTAAGGACTGGTCTCTCCTGACAACATCTTCAGAGTAGGTAAGACAAAGTCTCACCTCCTATCCTTGCCTCTAAGGAAAGCTCTGGCCATCCTTCTTCCAAGAGAGATTTATTAGTCTTGGCAGTCCATGGAACTTTCAATATTCTTCTCCAGCACAGTTCAAATGCTTCCATTGTTCTTCAATCTTCCTTATTCAATATCCAACTTCCACAAGCATTTGGTCCAACTTCACATGTATTTGAGACAATCGACAATATCATGACTTGGGCCAGGGGCACCTTAGTCCTCAAAGTAATATCCATGCTTTTCAACACTCTAAAGTCTTGTGCAGAAGATTTATCCAAGGCAATGCATCCTTTAATATCTTGACTTTTGCTTCCATGAGCATTGATTGTGGATCCAAGCAAGACAAAATTCTTGACAGCTTCAATCTTTTCTCCATTTATTATGATGTTACCTATTGGGCCTGTTGTGAGGATTTTGGTCTGCAACCCTTGATCTTCATCAGCAGGAGTTTCAAGTCTGCCTCATTTTCAAGATTGTGTCACCTGCATATCGAAGGTTGGTAATAAGTCTTCCTCCAATCCTGATGTTTCTTCACATAATCCAACCTCTTTGATTATGTGCTCAGCATATAGATTGAATAAGTCCTCAAGCAAGCCTTTACTCACTCCATGCACCGGGAAGCTCACATCTCTACTTTGTGGTTTGGCTCTTGGTTCTGCTGCTTCCATTCCTCAGTGTCACGGCACTCTGTTTCTGGTCAGAGAAGGTTCAGTGCAGAGGCATCTCGAGACCCAAATGATAAGGTTTCTTCCTGGTTCTTCTCAATGGTAGTGAAATTCCATTCTCTTTTTTCTAAGATGGCTCATTTTATACCCAGCAGGATGGCAAAATGGACTAATCCCCACGAAGAGTTCCAAGTTTTACAATCACAATGAACCCTGTTAAAAATTACACCTGAGCCATATAGTCCTATCAACATTTTCCCTTACTTTCTTTTCCTCACATCTATCAGGAAAAGAGGAAATGCACCCAGTCTGTATGTTGCCACCCAAAGACTCTGGCCTAGAAGAGGTGTGTCAAGTACTTCACTGCACTACACTGGGTCATGCGTAGTTTGTCACACTGTTTTCCAAAATATGGCAAGTGGCTGTACCATGTTGCATGACTACCAGCAATAGATGGCATTTTAACTGCCCCACATCTCAGCAACATTTGTTATTCTGTTTGGTGGTGGTGGTGAGTTTTATCTTAGCCATTATAAAAAGAAAAACAAACCAAAATCACGGCCACTGAGTCAATTGTGACTCAGAGTAGCCCTACTGGGCAGAGTGGTTCTGACCACGTGGATTTCCAACACCATGACTCTTTACTTGAGTAGAAAGCCTTATCTTTATCCACAGAGCTGGTGGGTTCAAACTGCAGACCTTGCAGTTAGCAGTCCAGCTTGTAACCCACGACACCGGCAGGGCTCCATTGTAGTTCGGTTTGTACCTCTCTGAAGGTACTGATGCTAACCACCTTTTCATCTGTTTGGTGGTCATTTGAAGGTTCTCTTTGGAGAAATGTCTGTTCAAGTCCTTTGCTCATTTTTGAGTGCATTATTTGTCTTTTTGTTGTTTAAGTTATTGACGTTTTAGATGAATTTTGGTTATTAGAGTCTGTCATATATCTAGTTTCCAATGATATACTCTCAGTGGTAGCTTGTTTTTCACTTTTTGTAAAGTCTTTGGTGATAAAAGGTTTTAAAAATTTTATGAGGACCTCTTTATTTATTTTGTCATATTTTGCCTGTTTACTTGGTCTTATATTTGATAATCCATTGTTGAAATCTAGGCCTGACAGCACACCTCTGCTTGTTCTTCTAAGAATTTTATGGTTTTCATGTGCACATTTGGGTTCTTAGCTCATTTTTGCATTTATAATTATGCGTAGTATAAGACAAAGATCCTGTTTCTTTTTTCACATGTGAAAATCTAAAGTTTCACTGTTTATTAAAGAGATTCTCTCCCCCGCCCTGAACCGCTGCCCCCCCATGGAATCAGCCTAACACCCTTGTTAAAAATTAGTTTACCATAAATGTGTGAGTTTATTTCTGGATTCTCAGTTTTATCCCATTGGTCTGTGTCTATTGTTATACCAATACCAGGCACTTTTGATCAGTATAGCTGTATAATAGGTTTAAAAATCAAGAAGTATGTAACTTCCTACTTTATTCTTCTCTGTCAGCACAGTCTTGGTTCTTTAGGGCCTCTTATCTTTCCCTATAAAGTTGAGGATTGGTTTTCCTATATCTGTAAAGAAGACTGTTGGGATTTTGGATTTTATTTCATTGACTCTCCACATAGCTTTGATTTGTATTGACATCTTAACAATGTTACATCTTCCAATCCATGAACACAAAACATCTTTCCACTAATTCTTCCTTAATCCCTTTGAGCAATGTTTTATGGTTTTTATTATGTAAGTCTTTGGCATGCCTTCCTAGATTTATTCCTATTTTATTCTCTTGGCTGCTATAGCAAAATGGAATAATTTCCTTAATTTCCCTTTCAGATTTTTATTGCTGGTCCATAGAAACCCAACTGATGTTTGAGTCCTAGCGACTTTTAATTTTGAAAATTTCAAATCTATAGATGAAAAATTAGAACAAAGACCCCTTCTTTTAGATTTATATGTTGGGCACATTTTGCTATATCTCTTTTCATATGAGGGGGCTTCAATATATATACAGAGGAATATCCAAAGACATTTTCCCAGTTGGTGAAAGTTACACAAGGGAATATTTCTTACTAACACAAAGAGAAGATCAACCAGCCATTTAGAACCATTACAAATGAAAGCAGTTGGCTTGATGAGAAGAAACGTTTGATTGTTTTTTATTCACTTAATGTAGGAATACAGTTTGTCATGCAGCAAAAACACAAAGCAAATTAAAGAAAACATTTTTTAAAGATAAGAACACAAAAGCAATCACAAAAACATGGCCAGCCTAGCATCTCCCTACACTAAAGAATAACAGGAGGGAACAGGGGAAGTGGACACAGAAGAGACTGCAGAGTCTGAGTGCAAATCCCTTCCATCACTTGCTGAGCTTTGTCATTATTGGACAACTCCCTGAGCCTCTGTTTCCACATGTGTAAAACATGTAAGAACTATATTTAGCAGATCCAGGGTAGAACCCAGAGATCTGCCCCTTTCACAAGAATAGACTCAATGGTAGTGGGTTTGGTTTATAGAGAATATTCTGAGAAATAGAGTCATAAGAAACCTAAAGAAGGTGTAGAATAAGCAGAAGGGCCCCAAACCCTTTACTAAATCTTCTCAGTTGCCCTTACTCTCGTGTCTGCACTGCCATTACCATAATCATCTCACATATGGAAAACTAGTCTTGCACAAAGCCTGCCTGCCTGCCTGGCTTCTCCAAGTGAAGCCCTTCTATACCATTGTCTTCGGCACCTGTATTCCACCCCGTTCCATGCAACTTTCCCACCAATCTCTAACATAAAGCTTCTGCTTCTGACAGGCCCATCTATTTTGATTGCATTACTACAATGCCTCCCAGTTACCCTTACGCTGCCTCTTGTTCAAAGTCCAGTGTAGGGTGTGCTCTTCTGAGAAGCCTTTTCTAACTAGGTACTCCTCACCTTAAATTGTTCACCATTTAGTTTAACTCTATCTCGCAGTGTCTTCCACCAAGGGCTGCATTTGGAAGCCCTGGTGTTTTAGTGGTTACCTGTTGGGCTGTTCAACAGCACCAGACTCTTGAGGGGGAAAGATGAGACTTTCTACTCTCATAAAGACTTACAGTCCCAGACACCAAGTGGGCATCGACTCGACAGTGTCAGGGCTTGATTCTAAGAACCTCTAAATATGTTCCTCATGTCCGTTGTAACACTTAGCACAATGCTAGACCCAGCGCAGGTACACAGCTCAGCACATGTTGTTTTAGGTGCCTTCCATTCAACCCTCAACTCACGGCGACTTCATTACCAACTAGATTAGATCTTTGTGATTAGGGTTTTCATTGGTGAATTTACTGTGCGTGAGATGCATTGGCAGAAGGTCCAAAGAAAGTCTCCCACCTTCTGCCACTGAGGCACCAATGCCCTCAACAATGAAGTTGCTGAATGCTGTTGAGTCAATGCCAGCTCCTGGCAACCCCAAGAGACTGAGTAAAACTGACCCCATAAGATGTTCTTGTGTTCCTTATAAACACAGGTGGCCAGGTCTTTGTCCCATGGAGCCACTGAATGGCTTTAGTCTCCAACCTTTCGGTTAGCAGGTGTGTGCTTAACCCTTTGTGCCACCAGGGCCCTTTGCTGTCAATATTGAATGACTAACCACTCAGCCGAGGCATTAAGGTAGACCAGATGTGCTCAAGAAAAGGGAGTTTGGCGGGGGGAGTACTAGTGTAGAGCTTGTTAGGGGATGATGAATCCACTTAGAGGTCCTTGACTATGGCAGCATCCATCTTCAAGGCTGGTTTAAGTAATAAGCTGTTCAGTGGCCAAAGGAAAGTAGAATTCATGATAAAATCTGAAAAAGATGGCAAGCAATGGATAAGCAGTGGCCGTTTGCTGCTCTGTTGTGTCTCCAATGTGTTTTGATTAAAAATAGCCCTAGTCCATCAAAAACAAAAACAAAACTCTAGAACATGGGTCTATTCCCTTTATTGCCCTTAGAATGTGTTACTAAGGAGTCATTGACCTTATTTCATGGCCCTAGCACAAAGGCCTCTAGGATTTATTGCTGGGATCGTATCTCTGCTCTTTGATGGATTTCTTCCAAGAAGAGGGATGTGAAACAGGGCTCCCATTCTACGTCCTTTGTGGTCAGTTGGCCGGAGCGAGCTGCAGCAGCAGATGGCAATAAAACTCACCCAGGCAACAGCTGTTCCTCACCAGCGCCATTTGATTGAGTCCAGAATGTTTCTAGATAGGGTCTTATGTAATCTTTTCATTCCCATCTCCCAACAACATTGAAATTGAAAAATCAATGATAGGACCCAGGTTTTATATTGCCGAGTTCTGTTGGAAGGACATGCTCATGCGCTCACACATGTCACAGAGTACCTGTAAAATTCTCCTTATACAAAAGCACACTTTGTTAATGAATGAAGAAACAACAAAGGGAGCTAGCTCTCAGGGAGGTGGTAGCTGTGCTTAATTGAGACAAATTATAAATAAGTACTTTTAGGAAAGACCTTATTTATTTAAAAGACTTAGGAACTACTTAAATCACAAACCCTTAGTTTATTTTGTCAAGAGGATGTCAATAAAAATCCGCTTACTGGGGTCAGTAGAGTCACTAGTGCATGCATCATGCCTGGGTCTTTTACCAAAGGTTGCCATCAAATCTCATTAGTTTCCTCTGTGTCTGGGAGGCGAGAGCTCCATCTATCAGTTACCGTTTTCGTGCGACAAATCATAGGAAAGAAAGCCTTAAATCCGCTGGTGCTCTAAGCCCAGGAAGGAAGGAAGGATAAATGTCCTTGGACATCAGTTTTGACAAAAAACAAAAACCCAGAAGGCAACAAGGCTGATTGATTGCATGGCTGTTTTGTTTTCAATTAGCCAGTGATCGCAGGCTTCAGGCAGCAGACCTGACGGGCCCTTCAGGATGTTGCTTAATCTCACTCTCCGAAGAGGGCCGGAAAAGGAATATTGCGAAATTAGCACGAGTTTAGGATTCCAGTAATGAGATAACTTTCTCCCATGAAAACCCAACTCCTGAATCACTAAACAGATGTGCTAGATTTTTCAATGTGTAAACACAGACGAGAGATACACTACATTTTTCACCCTGCAAGCAGCAGCACACGGTGATCAGAAACCAGCCCCCTTCATTTTAAGACCTCTGATGACCTCTTGTCCAAAAATCTGACATGCCATTTGAACAAACACGTATTCCCACCATATCCAACTTCTTTATAGCTGAGTGACTGCCAGCCTAAATAATGTAATGGACTACCCCACGGACCAGATGCTTAGCAAATGTCTCCATTCATTAGGCAGCCGACTATAGACAGCAGTGCTGCACAAACTTTAATGCATTTACAAGTCATGTGGTCCATCTGAGAATTTCCGTAAATGCAGATTCCGGTTTTCTGGTGTGCCAGGTCTGGAGTGAGGAATGAGAGTCTGTATTTCTACCACCCTCCCAGGTCATTTAGATGCTGCCAGGGTGAAGTTTCTACACCAGCCATAGATCACCTTAGTAATAGACTCTAAAATTTTCAACAGGGAATATAAAAGTTATAAAATAGTTTCAACAGGTTCATGGAAGGAAAAGGCCACTTACTCTATAGCTATGGATTTATAAGGTTGATACCTTATATAAGGTTTCTCACCTGGCTGCAATTTCGGTGAGTAGATACTAAGTAGTTGCTTTTGTTAGTGGCCATCTAGTCAACTTCAACTCACAGGGACCTTCGATATAATCTTTATAATCACTGGTATGTTTCAGTCCATTGTTGTGTCTATTATTCGTGTGGTTTCTTGTTAAGTATGAGTAAGCTTTCTAAAAGCACGAGTAACTGAATTTCCTATGCACAGAAACAACATTACCAAAAACATAGCTGACTTAATCCATTCCACGGAAATTTATAACAACAATGATAATTACTAACATTTATTATAAAGTAAAGGATTAAGCATTGGCCTGCTAACTGAAAAGCTAGTGGTTCAAATGTACCACGTGCTTCATGGAAGAAGGATGAGGCTGTCTGTTTCTGTAAAAATTTAGTCTCATAAACTCTCAAGAACAGTGCTACTCTGTCCTAGAGCATCACGGAGCCAGTCTGCCTGATGGCAGTGGACATGGGTCATTATAATGCAGAGATTAAGTACTACATGTTATTATTTTTTCAATAAGTTTATAAAGTAGATAGTATCCCTATTTCATAGATCAAGTGAAACACGACGAAGCTAAACTATAATTTACCCAAGATTACAAAATTAGTAAGTGGCAGAGCCATGATTCAGGCCCAGACTAGCTTTTGAATCTAAGCTCTATCATGTGTTTAGACATCACCCTGGACAATAATGATCAAGCCATGTTGTTCTGTTACATATAAGGTCCCCAGGAGGCAGAGCTGACTCAACGGCAATTAGTAAAAACAAGTTAGAGCATCAACTTACCCAAACTGAAGAAAAATGTAAAAGCAACTATTATCTCAATAAGTCCATACCTATAACGGGACTTCCTTCCCTTACCATACTCAGAAATGGTGAGTGGAAGGATGAATATGAATTGCTATGCACTCCTCAAAAGAAAATTGTTTCTATGAGGCAGTTCATACTATCTCCACAATTAAATGTGTAGCCACTATGAGGGGGTATGTTAGGCTGGGTTCTCTACAGAAGTAAAACCAGTGACACTCCTTTTTTTTTAAATCATTTTATTGGGGGCTCGCACAGTTCTCATCACAATCCATACAGACACCCATTGTGTCAAGCACATATGTGCATTCGCTGCCCTCATCATTCTCAAAACATTTGCCCTCC
>NW_022111373.1:79649961-79651421 GCF_000313985.2 Echinops telfairi | reverse complement strand
GTAGCTTTTTCCCTGTGCCCCTTCTGCATTTACCTTTCTGTTCTTTCTTTTATGTATATATATATATATTTACCTCAGCGGACTTATGTTATATTTGTCCCTTTGTGCTTGGCTCCAGTGACACTTCTATATGTATACATATGGAGAGAAATTTTAATCAAGAAAATGGCTTGGACAGATGTAGAGGTGGTCATTTTCAAATCCTGGCAGAGTCCAAATGTGTGGGTCAGATGTTAGACTGGAGGTTTTTTTCCTGACTCATGGTAGCTGCCAAGGCTGATGAACCCAAGATTGGCAGGGGCAACTAACTGGTGACTGCAGAGGTGAGCGAATCCTAGTTTGGCCAATCAGATGTCAGACCACTGAAGATTCCCCAGGTAGGCAGGCCACATGGTAGACGGACGGTTGGCTTAAGTCCACATAACCAGAGGTTAATGAGCTAGATGCAGGATCCAGACCCAGCCAGAAGACAAGCAAGCTTTGCCACATAGGACACACACACACACACACAGGATATGCCCTAATGGGGGCGCCCACCAGCTAATCTTCTTACACCTGCTTGCCTCTCCTCTCACGGCAGATCCCTGTATGGAGTTGATTACATTGAATAGGTCACATCCCGGGCGATTTCAAGGCCTCGACTGCCAAACCACTGAGAATTCCAGCCCAGCCACATTGACACAAGATCTCGCTACCACAGAGGGCTTCAAAAAGTTCATAGAAAATTTTTTTTAGTTCTATTATCTTTGAATTCCATTTCCCCACCAACTTTTTGAAGCCCCCTTGTCCATCCTTCCTTCCAGCTGTGCTCAGATTCGGTCCCAGAACTCTGGAACAAAGTGCTCCAGCAAGACCTTTGCAATCACTTAGAACTGAATTAAAATGTGTTCCACATTCCTAATCAAGTTAATAAAATGTAATCATGTACTAATCTTTAAACAATTTTCTCTTAAACAGTTATCCACAAAGTTGGGAGATTGAAGATGAATTTAAATACTAAGTCAAAGGGGCCCGTTTTTCACCAGTATCTTATTGATCTCAATTTCTCTTTCATTCCTGTTTAGTCATAAACTCCATGTTTTATTTCATGCCTTCAGGGCAGTTTCACATCAAAATCCTTTACAAATATCCTATCCTGCTGTCATAGTATTTGTTAAGATCCATAAAGGCCTAGAAATTGTGTGTGACATTCCCTCTTCCTGCGTGTACAATATACACTGGCTAACAGAAAAATCTCGTCTGAATTATCTTTTCCCTCAGAACAGCCCTCCTCCACATTGACATACACATGGGATTTAAAAACAATTCATTGTCTCTATCAGAAACAGAGAATAAAATGCCTTGAGCTCAGGCTCCCTGGAGACTTACTTCTCATGTTGGCGAGAAGTAGTTCAAAAGTACCAGCTGATCCAAGGGAGAAAACTGAAGCTTTCTTCTTTTTTTCCCAATCATTTTATTAG
>NW_022111373.1:79647646-79649113 GCF_000313985.2 Echinops telfairi | reverse complement strand
ACCCACTTTGTCTTCAGCAATTGTGTCGGGAATGTGAGCATCATAGAATGCCAGTTTAATAGAACAAAGTATTCTGAAGCTTTCTATTGTCGTAAAAAGTTAGTCTTGGAAACTCACATGGGCAGGTCCATCCTGTCTACCCAGAGTCGACTCAATGGCAGTGAGTTTGGTTTGGGCTGATGGGCTGATTGAAGGAGTCCTGGGGGTGCAATGTGTTAATCCGTGGGCTGCTAACTTCAGGGCCAGCAGTTTCAGAACTGCTCCTCAGAGTCTCAGGAATGTTAAAGAGCAGTTCCATTCTGTCCTGTAGAGCCTCTATGAGTCAGAGTTGACTCGACAGTGAGTTTGTTTTGTTTTGTTGTGTTTTTCATTGCATGCTTGTGGCCAAGTCACATACTTGTTTGTGCCCCAATTGCCTTAATTTTCTGAGTGAATTTGCTTAGAGCAGTAGCCATATCTGACCATCTCGGTATCCCAGCACTCTTGCACAGAGTGAATATTCAATGAATGTTCATTCAGGGGTAGTATATCCTGTAGGGAGTTAAGGTCCAAGTCAGGAGTAGTGACAACTGAACAACTGGAAGCTGTTTAGAGGTCATTTTAGAAAATCTCGTGGATACCATGCTATGACTGAGTTTAAAAGCACTTAGATTAAAAGATCTTAAAGGGTGGAGAAAGAGGCATGATATTCAGGAAGGCAAATCTGGTGAGTGTGGAATGGAATAAGAATAGGAGAAGTTAGATAAGGGTCATTGCAATAGTCCAAAATTAAAATAATAACCTGGGCCCTAGTGGCACAGTGGCTTATGCATTGGACTGATAGCTGCAACGTTGGCTGTTTGAAACCACCAGCTGATCCTAGGGAGAAAGAGAAAGCTTTCTACTCCCATAAAGAGGTACAGTCTTGGAAACACACAGGGCCTTTCCACTCTGTCCTATACGGTTGCTATGACTCAGAATTGACTCAATGACAGTGAGTTTTGGTTTGAGGTGGCCAGGCAAGTTCCAAATCAATAAATAAATACATAAAAATAAAATAAGAATGCAAACTAGGGTTCTCCCAGTAAAATGAGGGAAGGGGAGGATCATCCTGTGGCCCATACAAAAATAAAGTCTAACTATTGATTCAACTCAGTTGTTATTTTTTCCCTTTTGTCAGTCCATCTTCCTTGGCACACCCAGAGTTTGTCCCTGCCTTCATGCATGTGTTCAAGCCATCCTCTTTTCTAGTCTGCCTACCTAAGAGCTAAAATATTGAAAGAGCCTCTATCGTCTTCATTCACTATTCTACTTAACTTTTTTTTATTTAATCATTTTATTGGGGCTCATACAATTCATCACAATACATAGATCAATTGTGTAAAACACACCTATACATTTGTTGCCCTCATCATTCCCAAAATTCGCTTTCCTCTTGGGTTCCTGGAATCAGCTCGTTTTCCTTTTTCGCCCTCCCCCTCCTTCCCC
>NW_022111373.1:79633249-79644095 GCF_000313985.2 Echinops telfairi | reverse complement strand
CGCCGGCCCTAGCCAGAATTAGTCCGACCCCCACCATGGAAGGGAGCACCACAGAAAAGGGAAATAGATCGTCTGCTGTGAGAAAGGAACTGACCTACCACACCACACCCAGAAGGAAGCTGAAGCAAAGGAAGGAGGAAGGAGCGGAGCACAACTGGGCCCACCAAACTCAGAGGATGACAGCCCAGCTCGGAGGGCTCAATGTACAGAGAGGACCATATAGCTGCCCCCACGGCAAGATGAGACATCCTGCACTGACCCATGGCCCTGCACGGACAGCACTGGAGACACAGTGTGCGATGGGCAACTGAGCTGACCCCACCACACTGAGGCAAAACACTGGGGGCATGCAATGGAGTGGCAGGGAAGCAGAGCAAGGAGGTCCCCCGAGAGAAGACAAACGATGGACTCTGGGTCAGGACGTGGCACCCCATTAGACTCGTCCAGAAAACTCTCCTAAAGGTGAACAAACAGACCTTGATCTACCAACAGGCTTTTTTTCCCTTTTCTTTTCTTTTTTTTCAGCCTATCTGTTTGGTTTTTTTCCTTTTTTCTCTTCTTTTAACTTATTTAATGACACAGAATAAAGCATGGCTATGTCCCAGCTCATGTGTAATAAAATTTCTCTCCTCAGCCAAACTGTAAGTCCCTTGCAGGTACTTTAGCAGGTATTCTTTATTTGAAAATTGATAGATTTCTATGACAAAATAGAAATTAATCAACTGAACAATTCCTAGAAATATAGTGTTTAATCAACATAAAATGTCCACACATTAGGCTATGAAAAATGAATAAAACTGTATATACACTATCAGTATACAGAAGGACATTGAATCACTTACTAAACCTCTCTAACTTCAGATATTTCATATGGAAAATATAATAACAATATCTCTCACTTTAGAGAAGCTTTCATAATGGATATTAGATAAGCCAATGATCAATAGAACCTGCAAAATAATGCTGATTATCATCATCCAATGAACCAGTGCACACTAATTGTAAATAACCAACTATTTGCTAAAAGTATTATAGCAATCTATTGAAAACATTTTGATAAATACTTAAAATCAACTATTTATGAATTTACTAAAAGAAGACAATTCTAATGTTCTTCATAATTTTCAATACCTCAGAACATTTGTTTGGGTGGCTGGTGTCACTCAAAACCATTTGCTGTGTGATCATGAGGTGTCGACCAGATCAGGTAACAGAAGATCCAAAACAAACAATTATATCAATGTGAAAGAGGGGTTAGGAGTGGAGACCCAAAGCCCATCTGTAGACAATTGGACATGCCCCCACAGAAGTGTTACAAGGATGGGATGATTCAACCGGGGGCAGTATAGCAATGACAAAACACATCATTCCTCTAGTTCAGAATGCTTCCTCTCCCCCACTGCCATGACCCAGTTCTACCTTACAAATCTGGATAAACTGGAGAACACACATCGGTTCAGATAAGAACTTTTGACACATGAATTCAGGACAGATAAAACCCTCAGGAGCAGTACTGGGAGTACTGATATCATGGGGTAGGGGGATGGAGGTTGGGAAGAAAAGGGGGACCCATCACAAGGTTGATTACATAGCCCACTCCCCAGGGGCACAAATAACCAAAATGTGGGTGAAAGGAGACAACAGACAGTGTAAGACATGAAATAGCAACAATAATATATAACTGATCAAGTATTCATGAGGGTAGGAGGGAAGGGAGGGAAAAAGAGGAGCTGATACCAAGGGCTCATGTAGAAAGAAAATGTTTTGGAAATGTTGATGGCAACACATGTATAAGTGTGTTTAATACAATTGAATGATTGATTGTTATAAGATTTGTAATAGCCTCCCAGTAAAATGATTAATAAAAAATAAGTACTTTTTAAAAATTGTTGAAATCTTAACCTCTGAACCCATGAATATGTCTTTATTGAGAAAAATAGGTTTTCTTACAGATAGTATCAGTGGAGGATTTTATAAGGTCCTATTGTAGTAGCTTGAGTTCTAATCCTTCCTCAGGATTAGAAAAAAATAAGACACAGAGACACACACTAGAGAAAGACAGACGCCATGGAAAGACGTCTGCTAGTTGAGCAAAGTCGAGGAAGGCTCAGAAATAGCAGGATCTTTGTCGCGGAGGCAAAGAAGGCTCTTACCCTAAAACAGACAAGATCAAAGTCCTGCTGATGCCCTGGCCATGGACTTTGAGCTTCCCCAGATGTGAGAAAATAAATCTCTGTTCTTCAAGGTCACATCCTTTATATTACTTTGTTACCTGTGGCATTTTGTCTTGGGTGGCCCAAAGAAACTGAGATAAAAACATATCTTAAAGTTAGTATATTGTTCGAATCATCCACCTAATTATTAAGTTGAAAAAACAAATACTGAAAAAATAAAATAAATAAATAAAATTTTAAAAAACCAAATACTTACCATTAAAGATACTATCATAGATGTAGACAATTCATGGTTTCAGGGACAAAAATCATCTGAACTCGCATAACAACAAATTTAGATGGTGAACTTTAAGATAGTTCCTAGAACTTAGCAATATTATTAAGCACTATTTAGTAATGGCTCCTCACCCATCATTGTGTTGTGTTGTGGTAATCTGCATGTTGCTGTGGTGCTGGAAGCTGTGCCACCAACACTTCAAACACCAGGCGGGTCATTCATGGTGCACAGTTTTCAGCAGAGTCTCCAGACCAGAAGGAAGGATTGGGCAATCTACTTCTGAAGGATTATTCCGTGAAAACCTTATGAATAACATCAGCACATTGTCCGGAAGAGGAGCCCCTCCACTTGGAAGATACGCAGAACAGAACTAGGACAGAACTGTCTCTTCAAACTGTCCATTTCATAGTGTGGATGGGGCAAAGCTTTCTAGATTTCATTTGCTGAAGGGGCATCACTCAAAATGAGAGGGGGGGGGGGACAGCTTAAAACATCCATGCATAAGTGGAATGTTTGAAGCATGAATGTAGGAAAATTAGAAGTCATCAAAAATGAAATGGTATGTATTAAGATCTATAACCTAGGCATTAGTGAGAAGAAATGGACTAGTACTGTCATTGTGATTCAGACGATTGTATGTTTACTATACCAGAATGACAAACTGAAGAGGAATGATGTCACCTTCATTGCCTAAAAGAATATTTGAAGATCTATTTTGAAATAAAATGCTGTCTACAATTAGATAATATCTAAATGCCTATGAGGAAGGCAACTACTATTCAAAACTACACACCAATCACTGAAGCAAAGATGAAAAAATTGAAGAACTCTACCAATTTCTGTGAACTGAAATTGATGAAACATGCAAACAAGATTTAGTGATAATTACTGGTGATTATGATGCAATTGAAAAAAAAAAAGAGGCAAGATACATATGTGAAAGTGACCTAGAGGATAGAAAGGGTGATGGAGACTATAATGTAGAATTTTGCAAGACAAATAGTGTAGTCATTGCAAATACATTTTCTTTAACAACACAAGCAGTGATCATACACCATGGACTTCACCAGAAAGAATACACAGGAGTCAAATAAACTACATACAGCTCTTTCTCTGTGAGACATTCCTTTTGACAAGCCACATGGGGCCATGCTGATGGAGCTAGAGGCCTGGAACTGAAGGAGCCACATGGAGACCCACACCAGCGCTGAGATGCTTCCACTGTCACTGAAGTCACAAGACTTTCCACGCACTGGCCTGCGATCTTCCTGCATTTGGCATCATTGCATGTGTTTCATGTCTGAAGAGGACTTTATAGATTGGTATTGGACATATGGGCTAATATCAGACTTACGGACTTGATCTGGACTGGGCTGGGATGTTTTCTCAATATTCAATTGCTCTCGTATATAAAGCTCTTTCTTATATGATAAATAAATAAATAAGCTACATATATGGAAAAAGATGATGAAGAAACGCAGTATCATTAGCCAAAACAAGGCCCAGGGCCAATTGTGGAACAAACCATAAACTGCTCATATAGAAGTTCAGGTTGAAGCTGCAGAAAACTAAAGCAAATCTTCAAGAGGCTAAATATGGCCTTGGGTATATCCAACCTGAATTTAGAAACCATCTAAAGAAGAGATTTGAAGCAAATGACATAAAAACATGATACACCAAGATTATTTTTTAAAAGAAAATACCAAAATATTTTGGTCAGAAGATACTCTGAAATTTCAAAAAACATTCTGAAATTTGTTCTTGAACTTATAATATCTAAAGCGAATGGAAGAAACGACCAAGCAAAACAGCTGAATAGAAAAAATTCAAAGGGCAACTCAAGAAGCAAAGTAAAAGTACTATTTTGAAATGTGCCAAGACCTGGAGTTAGAACATCAAAAAGGAATGATCTTCTCAGCATTTCTCGAGCTTTAAGAACCCAAGGAAAATTCAAGGCTTGAGTTGAAATATTGAAGGATTCTATGGCAAAATGACCAACGTGCTTCTTAAAGGCAAGGATGGTCAGAGTTGGTCTTACGTATTTTGGACATGTTGTCACAAGAGACCTGTCCCTGGAGGACAGCATGCTTGGTGAAGTAGAGGGACAGTGAAAAAGAGGGAAGTCCTCCGTGAGCTGGATTGACACCATGGCTGCAACAAGGATGGTCTCTCCTGACAGCATGTCCAAAGCATGTGAGACAAAGTCTTGCCATCTTTGCTTCTAAGAAGCATTCTGGCCGTATTTCTTGCAAGACAGACTTGTTTGTTCTTTTAGCAGTCCGCGGAATCTTCAAGAGTGTTCATCAGCACCATAATTCAATGCATCGATTCTTATTCAGACTTCCTTCATCAGTGCCCACCTTTCACATGCACGTGAGGCAATTGAAAACACCATGACTTAGGTCTGGCCCACCTCAAAGTAACATCCTTGTTCTTCAGCACTCATAAGAGGTCTTGGGCAGCAGATTTAACCGATGCAAAGCGTAGTTTGCTCTCTTGACTGCTGCTTCCATGCGCATTGATTGAGGATCCAAGCAAGATGAAACCCTTGACAAGAAGCCGGCTGAGGGGTGGAGGAGGAAAAATTAAGGCGCTGATGCCAGGGGCTCAAGTAGAAAGAAAATGTTTTGAAAAAGATGATGACAACATATGTACAGATGTGTTTGACAAAATGGATCTATGTCTGGATTGTGATGAGACCCCAATAAAATAAAAATAAAAACCTGCAATATGCAGAGGATACAATCTTGCTTACTGAAAGCTAGCAGGACTTGAAATGCTGATAAATATACTATTCTGTATGGATTACATTTCAACATAAAGAAAGTGGAAATCAAAGATAGGAGAAAAGCCATTCTCCTCTGCCCAATCCCCAGGAAATAAGCCAGATTTGTTAGCAAGTGTCAGGCTTTGGGAATAGGAAAGCGTATCTGAAAAGCACCTCCAGCACTCTGGTGACCAGAAACCTGCTTCATAACACCAGCCAGGAAGCTGGTAGAACAGCCGGAGATGGAAGCCAGCATGGGTAGGATAAAGGTATCCAAGGCAGCTGCAGACTAGAGGGCCTCTTGTGAAGCACATGCCA
The DNA here is from genome assembly GCF_000313985.2 of Echinops telfairi. NCBI lineage: Eukaryota > Metazoa > Chordata > Mammalia > Afrosoricida > Tenrecidae > Echinops > Echinops telfairi. The sequence continues at coordinate 79,638,559 of NW_022111373.1, read as the reverse complement.
AGAAGGTCCCCTCCTGACCCCAGTCCTGACTTCAGAAAACACACTCAGGGAGAAGTTTTTCTGTGCCCTCCTTTAAGTCTTCCCAGGGATCCTGCAGAACCTCAGGTCTCCTGGGACACCAATGTGTAGTTTTAGCAAAGTGGACTTCCTTTCAAGTCCACAGCATTTAAAGCAAGGGAGGAGTTAACCATCCTGGAAGCTCTGTGCTCCACATGCTTAAAGAACCAGTCCCCTTTACAAGAATAAAAGCCAACCCTCCTTGAGAGCTAGAGATCTGGTATCCGCAGAACTGCCTGGTGGAGGAGAAGCTATAAAGATAAAATCGGTGTCACTTCCTGTCTGGTATTCCCTGCTCCCACTCCAAAACCTTATGTTACTGCTTCATATTTTTTAAAAATGAAAATGACAACCAACAGCTGTATTGAGCTAAGATATGTATGACCTTCTTGGAATGAATAGTGTCCTCAGAATGCCCTTTCAGAAGCTGAGCTGTTCCCTGTAGTCACAGTTGGTTTTAATAACATTAATGGTTGTCTTGGTGCCTTTCTTTTCTATCCCTTGTTTTTTGTCCTTTGCCCCTCTCCTCCTCCCCCTTAGAGCAGTACTGAGATAAAGGCTCAACTTGTCTGTCAGACTGAACTCCAAGAGAACCTAGAATGCTTAGGGAGATGATCCCTACGGCTTCTCCTCGTGAAAAACCAAAATGCCGGTCGTCTGTGTTCTCATCACTATCCCTAACATTTGCACATTTTAGCTTAGGTTCTGCAAGTTAAAAGTAAATCATGTGTTGTGACTGGTGCTTTCAAAGAAAAAGAAAAAAAGCAAAAATCTCCCCAGTTGGATAAAACAGACATTATGATAAATGAAGAAAAAAAATTAAAGTTTTCAAGGATTTCGTTTTCCTTAGACCCACATTAAATGTCTATGCAAAAAAAAACAGTCAAGAAATCAAACAACATTTTGAATTGGACAAATCTGCTGAGAAACACATCTTTAGTGTGTTAAAAAGCCAAGATGTCACTTTGAAAACTAAGATGAGCCTCACCCAACTCATGGCATTTTCAATCCATTCACATGCATATGAAAACTGGACAATGAATAAGAAAGACTGAAAAGCACTGATGTCTTTTAATTATGCTTTGGGGAAAGAGTATTAATTACCATGGGCTGACAAAAGAACCAACGGACTTGTCTTGCAAGCACAGCCAGAAAGATCCTTAGAAGTGAGGGTATCAAGACTTTGTCTCATGTATCTGACCATGTTATCAGAAAGGCCTAGTCCCTGGAGAAACGCATCATGCTTGGTAAAGTAGAGGGTCCACAGAAAAAGAGGAAGACCCTCTATGAGATAAATTGACACAGTGCAACAACGATAATGCGGGATCAGGGAGTGTTTTGTTCTGTTTTAGAGCTGTTTCATGCAGTAAAATTACTTGGTCTGACTCCTCTATCCATCGTCATTCTAACTCTCACTAAATGAGTGGATGGGATCGTGCAAATAATATGGAGTGGACACTAACAAGATTAGAGAGTTTTGTCATTCTGTTGGCTATGAAGTGAATCATCTCAGAAGCATGAATAGGGAGTCCCATGAGTGACCCCCAAATGAAAGAGATCTGAGATCCCTGTTTGCTGAAACCATGAGACATAGCAGAGGATCAACACCAAGGCCTTGAGGCATTAAAGAGGACTTCCCAGCCCATGGAACAAGTAAAGTTCAGTGCCTTCAGAGAGGAGGATGGCTTACATAGTCAAGTGTCCCTGTGGACATTGATCTTCATAAAAGGAGCTTTGTAACCCTTGCCCAAGCAGGCCAAATGTCAAGGGTTGGGAACACAAGAGCCAAAGAGAGACTTGTCTACCAATATTTCTAAGAGGCACTGCAGACGATAGAACTGTATACTTTACATTTTGTAGCCTGTTAACTTTCCTAATATAAGCACCATAATTGTGAGCATTGTCGGTGGGTTCTGAGTGGCTGCTGTAATGGATTCAAAGTCAACAGAGAGGGAAAGAGCTGAGTGGGGAACAGTTGGTGTCGGAATAAGTGAAGGAAACTGGAGGGGGTAGTTTGTGTGACCACTGTGGAACTGGAGTTTCTACGGGAGCCAGAGAGAAGGTAACATGTGACCTCCATGCCATTTCCTCAGTCACCATGAGTCAGAGCCAACTCAGAACCACCTAAAAACAACATCATTCATTCCTAAAATAACATGTCTTGAAACATATCACTCATTAATATGAAGTCATTCTCTAGATTTAGTTTTCTGTATTTTGCATTCTCCATGGGGGGCAGGGGTGGGGAATAATTAGATTATGTTTTCTCGTGATCATTTGACTATTCTGTTTCTAAGTCACATTGTAGTGTGGTTTTATGTTTTATCTGTGGCACAAGTTTCCAGCGAATATTACAAACCCAAATCAGTGACTTATATGGACACTAAATATACCATTAACATGCTTGCTCCCAGAAAAGATTAATGAGAAGCTGCCATCGAACCTGCAGGCTAAGTCTTGCTCCATTCAAAGTAAATGATAAAAGAGACACAAGAAATATTGGGAAACTCTTAGTATGGTGAAGAGGAGAAAAGGAAATGTAAAAACCTTTAGGTCTCTGCTTAACAAACACAAATGATTCCCATTTTCTGGTGCCTGGCATTAAGTGCATGCTATCTCTACAGCAACTGAACTGCTATTCCTTTCACTTCTGTGACATATAAATGTCCACAAAATAATGTAACTAATGCCTCAGGACCCTGGCTTTAATACCCCATCACCGTGAGCAACAGAGGAGCCCGCCTTAAAAACAACATTGAAATCAGCAACTCACTCATGTTGTTGTTGGGTTCTGACTCAGAGCAAGCCAGGCCCAACGGGAAGAAACACTGCCGGGTCCTGTGCCATCCTCACAATTGTTGCCAGGTTTGTCTCCGTTGTGGAAGCCAGTGCGTCCTTCCATCTCCCCAATATTCTTCCTCTTTTTCTCTGACCCTCTGCTACTTTACCAGGTATGATGCCCAGATCCGGGTCTTTCCTGATAATATGGCTAAAGTATGTAAGATGAAGTCTCACCATCTTCCCAACTCATAAACGGGGAAACAAATGTAGTGTTAGCATATTTCCTCTTATAGAATTATTTTATGGCCCATTCATAAATTCATTCACTGACCAGAGAATACTTACCAACTATGATACAACTGTGCCCTCCAAAACCTTATTTCAACTTCATTAGGTCATTATTCTGAATATTATATAATTATCCTCCATTTTTTGTGTGTGTGATCTGATGTAATTATCCTATGTGTTACAAAACCTAACCTCATCATTCTTCTGTCAGTTTGTCATAGTGTGTGACTTGCATGTTTCTGTGATGCTGTAAGCTATGTCACTAGGATTTCAAATGCCAACAAGGGCACCCGTGCTGGACAGGTTTCAGCAGAGCTTCCAGAGTCACATATATTAGTATAAAAATAACTAATGGTCTACTTCTGAAAAATTATCACTGAAAGCCTTGTAAATAAAACCAGAACTTTGATATACTGCCAGAATACAAACCCCTTAGGTTGGAGACGTTCAAAATACAAGTGGGGAACAGCTGCCTCCTCAAAATAGAGTCAACAACCTTAATGACATGGATGAAGCAAAGGTTTTGAAATCTTCATTTGTTGATTGTGGCATAACTAAGAATGGGAAGAAACAGCTGCAACTATCCTTTAAGAACCAGAACAGAAGTACTAATGCAGGAAAATTGGTAGTCAAAAATAAAATGGAATGCATGAAGATCAATATCCAAGTCCCTAGTGTGTTGAAATGGACTGATTGACCATCTTGAATCCAACAATCATATGGCTACAAAGATGCAAATCACAAGCTGAAGAAGAATAGCTCGCATTCATCACCAAGATCTGTATTGAAGTACAATGCTGAATGTGATAGGATAACATCCATATGCCTACAAGGAAGACACATTCATATAACTATTATTCAAAATAATTTTATTACTAAAATCAATGATGAAGAAACTGAAGAATTTGACTCACTTCGGCCATCTGAAATTACTTGAATATCTAATCATGATGCATTGATTACATAGTGATTAGAATGCGAAAGGTGGAAACAAAGAGGAAAGATCAATAGTTGAAAACGTGGCCTTGGTAATAGAAACAAAGCTGGAGGTAGCACAATAGAATTTTGGAAGACCAGCAACTTCATCACTGCAATTAACCTTTTTTCAACAACATAAGCAGTCAGATAGAATACACAGGAATCAAATTGGCTATATCTATGGCAAGAAACAATGCATTAGCTCTCATCAGCCAAAATAAGTCTAGTGACTGCCTGGGGAACAGACCATCAATTACTCATATGCAACTTCTATTTGAAATAGAAGAAAATGAAAACAAGCCCATGAGAATCAAAATTCAACCTTGAGTATATTCATCCTGGATTTAGAAACCAGCTCAAGTTTCAGTCTCTTCTGACATCCATTTTGCTCTTTTCTTTTCTTTTTTTTCCCAACTGAGCAGTGGTTTATTGGGGAAGGGGGATGGACAAGGCAAGGGGGATGGGGGAACAAACAATGCATGCAAGAGGTGGGAGGGAGCACTGGAACTGACTGTGATGATGTATATACAATGTTTTTAAAAGGACAACAATGGAAGAGTCTCATATGGGAATTTTATATTAAGAAAACTGTTAATTAAAAAATGAAGAAAGAAAAGAAACCAAAGTTGACCAATGATTACTGTGGGTGAAACAGGAAGAATTTTTGCTTAGGGGTCATTGAATTTATGTCAATGACTCTAAAATAATTTGGCAAAGGATATCAATAATGGTTGCAGAACAGATTACAATCGATGGCACTGAATTACACATGTAGAAGGTGTTGAGTTAGAGAATGTTTGATTGTGCATTGATTTCCCAGTTTTAAAAAAAATTATACTAATAATGAGTACAAGAAGAAAATGCTCTAAAATTGATTGTGGTAATGATTGTACAACTTTTCTTGATGTAATTGAACTATTGAGTTGTATATGTGGGAGAAGTGACAATGGAACTGTAATTAAATAAATAAATATTGCTAATAATAAAAATATGTGTAGAAAGCAATAACATATATTTTTACAAGAGCAATTATAAATAGACATATATTCTTCAAACTCTATAAGGCTGAGTGAGTGCAGTATATATGTGTATTTTTAAAATCATTTTATTAGGGTCTCATACAACTCTTATCACAATCCATACATACATCAATTGTGTAAAGCGCATTTGTACATTCATTGCCCTAATCATTCTCAAAACATTTCC
>NW_022111373.1:79630309-79631807 GCF_000313985.2 Echinops telfairi | reverse complement strand
TCCTATCCAGACAGACCTGCGGAGACACCAACATGCACAAAAACAAGACAGAGCAAAACCAAGCAACAATGTACAACAAAACAGCAACAACAACAAACCACTGACAAAGAACAAATTAAAACACACCAAGAAAGAAAAGCTTGTAGTTAGTTCAAGAATCGTTGGCCTTTAGGAGTGTTTTCCAGTCCAGTCTGTTGGGGCACCATGCCCTGGCCTCAAAGTCCACCTTTTTAGCATTCACTGGGGACCTTGCTGCTCTATTCCCTTGCTGTTCCGCTGCACTCCCCCAGTGCTTTCATTTTGCTCTTTTCTTGCTTGCTTGCTCTTTTGTTTTCTTCATGTCTGATGAAAGTCAAGAAGAGACCCTGAAACTTGCACTTGAACATAGAGATGCTAAATCAATATAAAAAAGGATGAAATAAAATAGATGAACAAAGCATTTCAAAGAGTTGCTCAAAAAGATAAAGCACTATAATGAAATGTGCAAAGCTGGAGTTCAAAAACCAAAGGAATACAGCTCGGCATTTCTCAAACTGAAATACCTGAAGGAAAACTTCATGACTCCAGTTATACATTTCTAAGGGACTCTAGGTAAAAGCTTCTGAAGAAGATGGAAAAACTACACAGTGTCACTATACCAAAATGAACTGGTCAACATTCAACCATTTCAAGAGGTGGTATATGGTGAAAAACTAAGAGTATTAAAGAAGGTAGTCCAAGCTACCCTGGGCATTGGCAAAAACTCAAGGCTCCAGAAATTGATGGAAAACCAATTAAAATGTTGTTTTTTTTAACTGACTAAGAATTGGAAACACTCTGTGCCAAGAAATTTGGAAGTCAGTGGACTGGTAGAGACCCAGAGTTGAGCCCATTCCAAAGAAAAGTGACTCAGCAGAATACAGGAGTTATGGAACTATAAATACCATTTATAGTGAAATTTTGCTGTAGATAATTCAAACATAGCTGCAGCAGTAAGGCAACAAGGAAGTGCCACCAATTCAAGCCAGTTTCAGAAAAGGATGTGGCACACAGGACAGCATGACTGACTTCAGTTGGCTCTTGGCTAAAAGCAGAGAAGATCAGAAAGATATTTACTCTATTGACTATGCAAAGGCATTCTACTGGGTAGATCACAACAAACTGTGGAAAGCATTGAGAATCATGTGAATTTTAAAACATTGTATGGTGCTTATGTGGAACTTGTACATAGGTGAAGACGCAGTCATTGAACCAGAACTAAGGGTTACTGCACGTTTTAAAATAAGAAGTATATGGGAGAGTGGTATCCTTTCACCATATTTATTCAGTTTGTATGTGGAGATAATTTGAAAAGCTGGACAATATGAAAAAGAATGGAGCATCAGGATTGGAGGAGGATTCATTAACAACCTGTGATATACACATGATGCAACCTTGCTTACTTGTAAAACTTATTAATGAAGGTAAAATAATTCAACCTTCAGTATGGATTACAACTCAATGTAAAGAAAACAAAACT
>NW_022111373.1:79625434-79628703 GCF_000313985.2 Echinops telfairi | reverse complement strand
CACACTGTTATGCAATCTTTCCAGAACCTCTCAATAGAAAGCTTGATTAACAGTGTGACCTGGTGGAATGAACTCCAAATGCACTACAAGTCAATATTTTCCTCCCTTCAGGAAGTGGACAGACACCCAGAACAAGGCGTCATCAAGCGACATTTCACCTTTCCTGAAATGAGAAAACCACTCATACACTTGAGTTTTTCCTATAACGCTGTCTTTATAAGCTGTGTTCAACATCACAACTGTTTCTGTGCTTTTTTTCCAAGAAGAAAACAAAATTTCACAGCCGCACTCTGTTCTCTTAAATCGGCCATCACAAAAAATGAGGTTCAAGTGAAACTGCTTTTCGAAAAACATTCATTGTGACCAGAGAGAACCTTCTCAGGAGACACCACTGGGTGCACTAACTCAGTGCGATTTGCTCTGTGCTCTCCTAGTATGAAAAATGAAAGCTCCGCTCCACCCAGAGTAATTCCAGGTTTTGGGGGGTAGATGTACCGCCTGCTAAAGGATTCTATATTTCAAACCAAATCTCACAAACCAACCACGTGCCCGTTTTTTAGCTATTGTCTCCCATCGGCAAGGTAAGCTCCACATATGAGGATAGGAGGAAGATGTAAGCTGCAGTGCTCAGACTGTTGCCGGTGAGCCTCCTGTGAGAGTCACCCAATAGAGATATGAAGTGTAATGAGAGGTAAGCTCCAAAAAAAAGAGGCTTACTTCTTGCTTCCACCTTTAAGATGCAGCCCTCTTCCCCCATCAGCTTCATTTAGCACTGCTAGTACCAGCCTCACCACACCTCTTAAAGGTACCAGCACACTAGTGCCCTGCCCTCAGAAGCCAAAACACCGACCCCCTCGGAGTTTAGAAGACCAAATTTGAGGGGGCTTCTCCCACCAGTGGAGAGCAATGCAGCCCCTCTGCAGAGCCACCGCTCTGAATCTCTACAATCTCTACCTCTCCCCTTTTGTAGACCAGCATAGTATTGGGGGGCTGCTTCTTGCAGCTATTGATCTAGGGTGTGGCAGCAATCTCTTTGTGCTCTTTCACCCTTACCACACCCGAGTAACTCACATCTACCTTCAGCGCGCTGTGTGAAATGCTCAGCATGATCTCTAACGTGACTGGAATCCACCTGGTGAAGAAACAGGACACAAAAGCTCTTCCGGCAGCTTATGGAAATGGAATTAAAAGATTAAAAATTTTAAATATTCATTTTATTCTTAAGCATTAGCCCCATCAAGGTCAACACAGTTTTGTGAGCAGTGGTACTAGCCATTCTGTCCATCCTGAAAGAACTGAGTGAGTGTCCTGGGAACTTATCCCTGTCAATGCAGTCCTTTTCTAAACTATTAGCTGAAGGAAAAATGAGTGCCCTTTGAAGATGTTTATTTTAATTAGGGGACAAAAAGAAGTCAAAAGGAGCCAAATCAAGACTGTGAGGTAGATGTCTAACGGCTTCCTATCGGAACGCTCACAAAATGACCCGTGTTTAATGAGAAGAATGACCCAGAACATTGGGAGATGATACTTTACTGGAGATTTTCTGGGTGTTTTTCAACAATTAATAACACACACAAGTAAAATTTTGTTCAGGATAATTAAAAGCAATTACAGCAGCACAATGACAGGGAGGCTGACAGAAATTCAAGCCAAATCCAGAAGGGGACATGGAATAAGGGATATCCTTGCTGATGTCAGATAGACTTTGGCTGAAAATAGGAACTACCAGAAAGATGCTTACTTGTGTATTATAGACTATGCAAAGCCATTTGATCGTATGGATTGGATCATAACAAATTATGGATTACATTGAAAAGAATAGGAATTCCAGAGCACTTAATTCTACTCATGCTGACCTTGTATGTAAAACAAGAGGCAATCCTTCAAACAGAACAAGGGAACTGTAAATTTTACAATCAGGAAAGGTGTGCATCAGGGTTGTATACTTTCACCACATCTATTCAATCGGTATGCTGAGCAAATAACTTGAGAAACTGAACTGCATGAAGGATGTGACGTCAGGCCCATTGACAACTTGCAGGTGGCACAATTTTGCCTGCTACAAGTGAAAACAGGTTGAAGTACGTACTGATGAAAATCAAAGGCAATCTGGGTTGCAACTCAATGGAAAGAAAAAAGAAAAATCCTCACAGCTGTACCATTTAGCAGCATCATAGTAAATGGAGACGATATTGAATTTCATCGTGTAGGATTTCGTCTTACTTGGATCCACAGTAGACACCCATGGAAGCAGTAATCAAGAAATCAAACAACGTATTACATTGGGCAAGTCTGCTGCAAAGAACCTGCATACAGGGTTCAAAAAGCAAATATATCACTCTCAGGACTTTAGTGCACCTGTCCCAAGCCTGGATATTTTTAATGGTCTCATGTGCATGTGAAAACTAGAAAATGAATAAGGAATACTAATTTCTACAATTTCTACAAGCACCAGCACTCCAGAAGTGCTTCACAATGGGCCCCCTTCAGAATGGCTGCTGGAGAATAGGGAAACAAAGAGGAATGAAGCAGCCAGAGTCACCTGAGAACACAGACCCACAACTCCCAAGGACAAAGGCAGTGCCGCCAACATCCCAGGATGCAGAACAGAAGTGAATGCTGTTGTAGCCCAAGGCTGTGCTTGTGAGCAGAATGAAATATTGCTGAAGACTCTGGGTATGAATCCCTGAATTTTTGCTGAAGCAAATGTTATCAAGTGATGAACTTAGGCTTTGGAATTGTATATGTTGTTGTCAAATGCCATTACCTTGATTGTGACTTATAGAGACCTTATATGACAGAGTAGACCTGCCCGATGGGATTTTCTTGACTGTGACCTTTATGGAAGTAGGTACTAGGTGTTTCTCCCAGGATCCCCCAAGGGGCTTCTAACCACCAACTTTTCAGTTAGCCATGGAGACCGTAATTATTGCACTGTTAACACTCTGATGGGGAATTATGTATGCTTTCACTATAATCTTAGATTAGCCACTTACTAACTGCATTAGTTTGGACAAATGACTAACCCTTTCTGGGTTTCTTCTTCTTTTTTTTTTTTCATCTGCTTTTTATAGATAACACATCCTCACTGATAGATGGTAGGATAGCTGTGAGGTTTCAATAGCCCACGATAGGTAAGTGCTTAAAAATCATAGTTATTATTTTTATGATTATTATTATTAATAATAGAAGAATTGATGCATTTGAATTGTGCTGGAGAAGAGTGTCGAAGGTACCATAGACTGCCAAAAGGACAAATAAATCTGTCT
>NW_022111373.1:79620363-79624644 GCF_000313985.2 Echinops telfairi | reverse complement strand
AATTTATAAATTATCAAGGTTTTGTGAAGGAGGGGCTAGAGAGGGAGGGAAAAATGAGGAGCTGATACCAAGGCCTCAAGTAGAAAGAAAATGTTTTAAGAATGATGATGGCAACAAATGTACAAATGGGCTTGACACAATGGATGTATGTATAGATTGTGATAAGAGCTGTATGAGCCCCCCAATAAAATGATTTTAAAAGGAAAGAAGTACAGCCAAATGGCTCCTTAGAGGCAAGGATGACAAGATTTCCTCTGACATACTTTTGTCAGATGAAGAGACCAGTCCCTAGAGAAGGACATTATGCTTGGTAAAGTAGCAGGGCATCAAAGGAGAGGCAGGCCCTCAGGAAGAGGGGTTCACACAGTGACTGCTACAATGGGGTCAAGCATAGGCACAATTGTGAGGACGGAACAGGGCCTGGCAGTGCTTCATCCCATTGCTTATAAGGTCCCTATGGGTCGGAACTGACTGGATGGCACCTAACAATAACAACTAACAACATTATTATTGTGAAGAAATTATAGCAGAACTGAAACTGCAAAAAAAATTGGAGAATAAAGATGAAAGCAATACTGCTAAGAAACCAGTGTTGCGATCCAATTCTACCCTCAAGTTATTGTGCTCTGGGAAGCCCGGGATTGCATGGTTTAGGGCATTGGGCTTCAACTGCTGGAGCCGTGGTTTCTTCATCTACTTTAATAGGAGCATTAATGGATTCTTCCCTTCACTCTCTGCAGGGTTGAACTGAGGTCCCCTTTGGACAATGAGCATACAGCACTTTGTTAAGAACTGTTCAAATACCAGTGAGGTCCAGCTGTCACCACTCTCGCCAGCTCTGTCTTATGCAGCACTTGGGTATGAAAATCTCATTGTCAGGTCTGTAAGATGCAGCTGCTCAGAGTTAATCACCATGTGGTTAGACGATTCTCCAGGCCAGCTGTTAAGGATGCCCTACATTAAGAAGCCTTGGGACCAATTGTCACCCAACTCCCTGGCTCAAGCTTCTCCCCAGGTGCTGCTCAAGGGACCAAATGTAAATGTCTTTTTCCTACTGTTCAGTTGTATTTATTTCCTGTTGCCTGACTACCTGGCCTCCAACATCAATAATAGCCTCTGAGCCCTTGAGTATATTTATTTTCCATCTGTTCCCTACCTGCTAGCAGGAGCATTAATGTTCCCCCTAAAGATCTAGCTCCTGAAAATTACAGCCCAGGAAAGTACTCATGGCTACAGAGGTGCAATTTTCTCCCTCTGAATCTCACACACTGAATGATGTGACCCCAAGCTCTCAGAATGCCAAAGCCAAACCCCCTCATTGCTGCCGAGTCAATTCTGACTCAGTGACCCTGTAGGATTGAGTAGAAGTGGCCTAAAAGGTTTCCATAGCTCTACTCTTTACAGAAGCAGACTACCACATCCCATCCCTGTCCAGGTCAAGGTCAGCAGTTGCTCTGAGGGAGAACAATGAGGCTGTCTGCTCTTGTAAAGATGTATAGAGGACTAGCGAACTGCAACAGGGCCCAGGTGAGGAAGGCCCACCAAATTCCTGGGCGAGCGTGGTGCTGGATTCTTTGGGGGTCAGACAATTCTTTGGGGTGAGATATGCTTTAGAAGTTTTTTTTGTTTTGTGTTTTTCTGGAGGCCTTGCAACTTTGTTCAAAAGTGAACGTGTTGTAGAATAGAACTATGATGCCTAAAAGTCTGACATACATTGAAGGTGATTGCGGACTGATGCTCCTTCCATGTGGACTTGGTTGACATCTCACTGGATGACTGCTTGTTTGGAGGCAGGCCTTTGGGACCCCAGACACTATTCCACTTGATAGCCGGGCACCATCTTCCTTCTTCATCACACTTGCTGTAGCACCCTTATCTTCAGGGATCTCTTCATGAAGGTCATTGGTGGCAGACTACATAGAAGTGTGCTTCATGGTGTTCCGGGGGAAACTGTTGACTATGCAGTGCGATGGCATCGCTCATTGTATATTCATATACGTTAGTTGGTGGTGTTGTCATGTGTTCTGGGCCATCGGTGGAACCTCAATTCAAAATTCAGATCCTGTCTTTGCAGAAAATCTTAGCTGACACTTTTTTATGGTATCCAAAGAGATGGCATTGTGATTGCAAAAAATCCAAGTGATCCACAATCAAATATCTGTAAAAGACTATTTTGGTTTGGAAGGAGACAACCTCCTCACCAGTAGTGCTTCAGATTTCTTTAAAAGCCATAGTTATGTGCCAATGGGCCATGTTTGGTTAGAAGGTGATAATATATAGAATTCTCCTGATTCTAGGTACTATGGAACTATTCCATATGGGTTAGTATGAGGACATATATTCTTTAATACTTGGCCTCTGATTTTGGATGTCTACGAGACAGCCCCAATGGTTACAGATTTTCTGATGATGAGCAACTGTTTTCTCTTTTGACTTATTATTCGTGTTCAAATGAATTTGTTCTTTTCTTCAAAACCATGTATTTATCAATAACCTATTTGCTATTTATAAAAAAGGTTGATAGCCTCGGAAACTCAGAGGGGCTGTTCTATGCTGTCCTCTAGGGTTAGTGAGTCTGAACTGACTCGATGGCAGTGGGTCTTGAGGTGGGTTCTTGTTGTTTGTTTTTAAGAGATCTCCCAATAGCAGCCCAAAATGTGGTATTCTAAGGACAACGGGTGCCCTGGTCAAAGCGTTTTCGTTTCCTTCATAGCTCATCTTCATTAAGCCAAGACTTTTCTCCTTCGAGTCTAATTCTGAAGGTATTGGTGGAGAAGGAGAAGGTTATGAACATGCATAAACATGCTCTGAGATGTGGAATAAAAAGAAGCAGTACTATTTCCCCAAGAGGGAAATTAAATTCAACTAAAAAGTTAAAAAAAAAAACGTGAACTTTAAGCACCATGAAAATACAGACTGCATAAGAGAAAGGAAAAGTGAATACGAAATGAAATATACCAGAGAGGAGAATGTGAGACCTGAGAAATTTGAAACTTGGGAGAAACAGACAATAAGTCAAAAGAAATTAATATTTAGATAGTTGGAAGGAAACATGGTAGACATGGTGCAGCTATTTGGGGTAGAAAAAAAATACAGGAAGGTGCAAAAGGAATGTGAGTGCAAGAGGTGTGAGAACCACCGCATTAGAAATGGACTGAGATGTGGGGAAGAGTGGGGAGACTCAGAAGTTCTTTCGGATCCTTCATGCTATTTAAAGAAACAGCTGACAGCTGTTCTCCAAGGCAGGATGGGCTTAACTTCCAATAGGAGGGATTTAGGGTAGACATTAGAAAATATCAAGTATAAGCCTTGTGAGAAAAATATGGAAACTCTATCTCTGAAGATATTAAGAAATAATAGGGGTGACCACTGTCATTTGATAGTGGCTTAAGTGCAAGCATGGCTACCTGAACTTTCAGGTTATATCCGCCCCACACAACCAGGATTCTGGGCTATAGTTCTCCAATCCAATTCCTTCTTCATCATAGTGTGATACATAGAAGCTTTTGTAAAGGTTTATGTTATTTACCGGGATTTATTTGTCCTAAATCAGCTTCCTCTTTCTGGCCATTACCCTGACCAAGATCTTAGTTCTCCTTAAAAATTATTTCAACAGCCCTTCAAGGGCAAGAGCATGTCATTTCTCTATTTCTCCCAGGGCAGCATTGTTCCTGACACATAGGTAGTACTTGATAAATAGTCCCTGAACAACATTCAACTTCAAGAAGTACAGAAAATCACTATCATAAAATAAAATAAAGACCATGGAAATTTCAGCAACTTCAAAGAAAACTGGATCTTTTTCTACAAAAAGTTGTTTGTTAAAGTGGCTGTCCAAGATACAACCAAGCAGAAGAGGAAGGCGACCGAGGGCATGGACTGTGAAGCTTTTGCCACTGTGAACAACTGCCTCCTTTGCCGTCAGACCACAAGCACTGAAGCTTTTGATCAAAGGTTCTACGCAAGGACCTGAACCAAAGAGGGGAAATGCAAAACAGAACCTCAAATCCTCCTAGACTCCAGACTTTCTGGAGCCAGACAAACCTCTGAACAAACCTGGACAACCTCTAATCGAAAAATATCCCCTGTAGTCTTCTTAAAATAGTTTCACTTAATCCAGTGGTTCCCAACCTTCCTAATGCCGCCATCCTTTAATACAGTTCCTCATGTTGTAGTGACCCCGACCTTAAAGTTATTTTCGTTGCTAATTCATAGCTGTAATTTTGCTACTGTTATGAATCATCATGTAAGTATCTGATATGCAGGATGTATTTTCATTGT
>NW_022111373.1:79617430-79618588 GCF_000313985.2 Echinops telfairi | reverse complement strand
AGCTGATAGAACTTCACAACAAATAACACATTGCAGTTTCTCAATTCCTGTTGTAATTATTGATGTAAAACTATACAGTAAAATGTCCTCACTATATTTTCTTTTCTTAAAGTTCTTCTCTACATGATCCATTGTCATGGGATGGTTTGCTAATGAAAATAATATATAACAATAGTTTTAATAATACAAAAGATGGCACATGGCATAGTTCAGTTAATAGTTAGTTCACTATAGTTTCCTATGATTTACCATTCTCTGTGTTGGTTTTTTTTACATACCTGTTACTATCACAAGGGGGTAGTATTCACGTCAACCACAGCTGAATATAAAAAGACCGATCAACATCCAAATTAAGTTCTCATGGTACAGATATTTTTTTGCAGTAGTTGATGGTTTTACAGAACATGATTTTATATTTACCCAGTAATTATAATTCATGAAGTGTCATTTACCTCCACTACTGCTGCTTTCGACACAGTAGCTGCTTTTAACAGAGTAGCTGCTTTTAACACAACATCTGCTCTCTACACAGTAGCTCCTCTCTACACATGTGTGACTGGTCCATATAAGTACATTATGGTGCCAACCCTGTCACATATATGTATGGGGTGTATGTGATGGGGTTGGTGCAATGATGTCATCATGCCAGGTACTCATATGTGGGCGTATCTGCATGTGGCAGACCCGCCTAGAGAGGGATAGAGGAGTGGTGTATTGGTTCATGAGACCATCAGAAATATGTGTTTTCTGATGGTCTTAGGCGAACCCTGTGAAAGAGTCATTCAACCCCCAAAGGGGTCACAACCCACAGGTTGTGAACCACTGACTTAACCAATAAAAAATTTCTGCCTTGCACATATATTCTCACAAGTACTATGCATAGGGGATTAAATGAATAACAGCAACTCAAAAGATTAGATGGGAGCATTAAAAAACAGTGAGTTTGTGGTAAGAAAAAGAGGATGAAATGATTGTGCAACTCAAAGAATATAATCAGTGTCACTGATCTGTACATGTAGAAACTGTTGAGTTGCTGTGTGTTTTGTTGTGTATCTTCTAAACAACCCATTTTAAAAATACCTTTTTTAATCAAGCGGCCATCAAGCTCAGAAGCAACAAAGCCCACATGGAAGAAGCACACCAGCCTATGCAACCACG
>NW_022111373.1:79614912-79616064 GCF_000313985.2 Echinops telfairi | reverse complement strand
TGAATACATAAAAGAAGATTCTATAATTTATTATTTTATCATCTACTTTCCAACTGGAGGGGTTAATTCAACTCCAAGCGGAATTCAAGTAGTAATTAATATTCCAAACTCATGTCTGAGCCCTTGAAATCAACAGTCAAAACATGCAGTGATAAATGTATAACAAAGTTTATTATACTTACATGTGGCATATTGAAATCAAAATGACTGCAGTCTTGCTAATAACTCATTTGGGGCAGCTATATTCTGTCCTATAGGGTCCTTGTGAATCTTAATTAACTCAATGACACACAGCAACATTGATATGTCAGAATTCTTAGTTGTGATGGTTAATTTTATGCCGTCAACTTGGCTAGGCTCTGGCACTCAGCTATTGGGTCAAACACTAGTCTAACTGCTGCTGTGAAGGTATTCTATAGATGTGATTCCCATTTGCAATAAAGTGACTTTAATAAATAAGATCAACCTCAATAATTTGTGTGGGCCTCATCCAAACAGCTAGTAGTCTTAAGAGCAAACAAGGCTTTTTAAAAGCATTTTGGGGAATATAAAATGTAACAAAGACAAGACATTGCCTGAACTAGTTCTGCTGGGAGCTCCACTCAGAGAACCATAATGTTATTTCAGTCTTCTATTTTCACTTGCATCATCAGTATACTGAAAAGCAATAAGCATTTCTAAGGCGTGCCATTGACCAGCACTTTGTGGATCCTAAAGAGACTGAAAACAGCAGATGGTCTCTACTCCTTACTCCATCCCTTCTTGGGGAAAAAACACAGTCTTACACACACAAAAATCCAACCTTACTATATCAGGGAACCTAACCAGCCTGAAGGAGTATGCCCCTGGATGGTACCAATGGTAAATGCACTCCATTACTAACCAAAAGTTTGGGTGTTTAGTCTACCCAAAGGTGCCTCAGAAGAAAGACTTACTGATTGGGATAATTATATAATTGTTTGTCAATTTGAGAGAATTAAGAATGAAGGGGTGGAGTCTAGCCTGTCAATCAGATCATAGCCAATGAGGCCTCTGTGTGGGTATGGCCTTCGCCTGGGGATTCTGGGAACTCCTGTATTCCTCCTCTCTCTGCTCACTCCCTGGAAGACATTGCAACTGACAAGACACATGGAACTACACTAGTGCCCTGAG
>NW_022111373.1:79607745-79614251 GCF_000313985.2 Echinops telfairi | reverse complement strand
CATCTTCAAGTTGACATGAAATTATCAAACTGTCAGAGTCATCCGTTGAAGGCCCTGAGAAGCACAGTTCTACTTTGACATACATGGATTAGCTTGAGCTAAATGCCTTGGTTTGAAGTGTATAGGTTTACAGCAGAGTAGTTTGCTCCTTTGGGCATTTATTAGCAGACTTGAAAGAACTTTTTAATATGTCCTGCTAACTAACTCCACCATGAGCATTTCTCACTGATATCACAATTTTTTAATTTACTTAACAAACCCCCTAATTATGAATTTTGTTTCTCAGTTCTCTGTAGCCATTGGAATGGATATTAGAACCCAGAGAAGTAAAACAGAGAACACTAATTTGGAAAAATATTGGACAATGCAGGAAGCATCAAAAGAAGATGAAAAGAATACAAAGAGACACTCTACCAAAAAGAACTATTTGACATTCCACCATTTCAGGAGGTAGCTTATGAGCAAGAATTAATGGTGCTGAAGGAAGAAATTCAAGCTATGTTGAAAGCATTAGCCAAAAACAAGGCTCCAAGAATTAATGGAATACCAATTGAAATGTTTCAGCAAGCTGGTGAAGCACTGGAAGCACTCACTCGTCTATGCCAGGAAATGTGGAAGACAGCTACTTGGTCACTTGACTGGAAGAGATCCATATTTCTACCCATTCCAAAGAAAGCTGACCCAACAGAATGCTCAAATTATAGAACAATAATACCATTGATATCATGTGCAAGGAAAATTTTGCTAAAGATCATCCAACAATGGTTGCAGCAGTACATTGACAAGGATCTGCCAGAGGTTCAGGTAGATTCAAAAGATGACATGGGACAAGGGATATCATTGATGATGTCAGATGAATCTTGGCTCAAAGCAGAGAATACCAGAAAGAATTTGCTTGTGTTTTATTGCTATATGAAGGCATTCAACTGTCTGTATCATAACAAACTATGGATAACCTTGAAAAGAATGAAAATTCCAGAACACTTCATTGTGCTCATGCAGAACTATTACATGGATTAAGAGATGGTTTTGCAAACAGACCAAAGGAATACTGCATGGTTCAAAAACAGGAAAGGTGTACATCAGGCTTATAGCTTTTCATCATCTTATTCAACCTGTATGCTAGCAAATAATCAGAGAATCTAGATTATATGAAAAAGGGAAATGGTTGAAGTTGTAAAGGATTTTGTCTTGCTTGGATCTACAATCAATGTTCATGGAAGCAGCAGTCACAAGATCAAAAGACAAGTTGCATTAGGTAAATATGCTGCACAAGATCTCTTTAGAGTACTGAAAAGCAAGGATGTTACTTCAAGGATTAAGGTGTGCCTGATGCAAACTATGGTATTTTCAATTGCTTCATATACACACAAAAATTAAACATTGTATAAAGAAGACTGAAAAATCATTGATGCATTTAAATTGTGGTGCTGCCACACTGAGGCAAAACACTGGGGGTGTGCAATGGAGCGGCGGGGGAAGCAGAGCAAGGAGGTCCTGAGGGAGTATAAAGAATGGACTTTGGGGCCAGGACGTGGCACCCCATCAGACTCATCCAGAAAAGAGTCCTAAAGGTCAACAAACAGACCTTGAACTACTAACAGGGTTGTTTTTTTTCTGTCTTTTTGTTTTGTTTTTTCTTTTTTTTTCTCTTCTTTTAAATTTTGTATGTCAGCAGCTTTTTTGTTTGTTAGCATGTTGGTGTTGCTGCCGCCATCGCCATGTTCTTATATGCCACTATGGTACTGTCAAAGCCATTCCCAGTTTTATGCACATATTAATATATCTGCAGGTCCACTTGGATAAGATAGGATGGACAAACAATGTGAGAAGAAAATAACAGGACCAACGGTCCCAGATGGACATGAGAGTGTGGGTGGTAGGAGAAGGGAGGAGGTGTTGGCCAGCCCAGGGACAGGGGAACAACGAGTGGTTCAAAACCAGTGGCAAGGAGGGGATGGGAGGACTGGTGGGGAGTGACCAAGGTGAGGTAGCTGAGAGGAATTACTGAAACCAGAACAAAGGCTGAACATGGTAGTGGGACAGGAGGAAAGTGTGAGGAAATAGAGGAAAGGAGTAGGAGGCAAAGGGCATACATAGAAGCCTAAATACAGACATTTACATATGTAAATATATTTATGATTATGGGGGGAATAGACCTATATGCATATATTTATAGGTTTAGTAGTAAGGTAGCAGGTGGACATTGGGTCTCCTTGCGCGCATTCCTTTAATACAAGAGCACCTTGCTGAGCTACAGAGTCATTTCATGATACCTACCCTCCCGACAGGATCACTGAAGACAGACAAGTGCATAAGCAAACGTGGCGAAGATAGCCGATGGTGCCCAGCTATCAAAAGATATAGCATCTGGGGTCTTCACGGTTTGAAGGCAAACAAGCGGCCATCTAGCTCAGAAGCAACAAAACCCACATAAACGCTGAAGACAAATGTGTGCATAAGTAAGTGTGGTGAAGAAGGCTGATGGTGCCCGGCTATCAAGAGCTATAGCGTCTGGGGTCTTAAAGGCTTGAAAGTAAACAAGTGGCCATCTAGCCCAGAAGCAACAAAGCCCACATGGAAGCAGCACACCAACATGTGTGATCATGAGGGGCCGAGGGCACCAGATTTCAAGCACCAAAGGCAGGAGGGGGAGGGATCATACCATCGTGAATGAGGAGAGTGCATGATGGGGACACAATGCCCATCTGTAGACAACTGAACATTCCCTGCAGAGTGGGGAGGAGATGGGTCACTCACAGTTCAGTGTAGCAATAATGAAACTCACAACCTTCCTCTAGTTCTTAAACGCTTCCTGCCCCCAACTACCATCAACCCAATTCTAACTTGCAAACCTGGTTAGACCAGAGGATGCACAACGGTACAGATGGGAACTGGAAACACAGGGACTCTAAGACAGATGAGCCCCTTGGGACCAACGGTGAGAGTGGCTATACAGGGAGGGAAGGGGGGTAGAAAGGGGGAATCGATCACAGGGATCTACATATAACCTCCTCTCTGGGGGGTGGGCAACAGAGGGGAGAGTGAAGGGAGACGCCGGGCAGTGTAAGGTGAGATAAAATAATAATTTATAAATTATTAAGGGTTCATGAGTGAGGGGGGGAGGAAAATGAGTTGATTCTAGGAACTCAAGTGGAAAGCGAATTTTGAGAACGATGAGGGCAACAAATGTGTAAGTGTGCTGTGCACAATTGATGTATGTATGGATTGTGATAAGAGTTGTATGAGCCCCAGTAAAATGAGTTTTAAAAAAAAGATCAAGAGACAACAACAACTCCAAAAAATTAAACAAAATAAATTGTGGTGCTGGAGAAGAGTATCGAAAGTATCATGAACTGCTAAAAGGACAAACTGGTCTTTCTTGGAAGAAGTACGGCCAGAGGCAAGAATAGCGAGATTTCATCTTACGTACTTTGGACATGATGTCAGAAGAGGCCAGTCCCTGAAGAAGGACATCATGTTTGGTAAAGTAGAGGGACAGCAGAAAAGAAGAATCTCCTGGAGGAAACGGACTGACACAGTGACTGCAACGATAGGTTCAATGACAGGAACAATTGTGAGGATGGTGCAGGACTGGGCAGTGTTTCGTTCTCTTGTGCATAAGGTGACTATGGGTCAGAACTGACTTCATAGCACCTAACAACAACAACAATTTGGACATCACACCTGGGTGAGCCAGGAGTCAGCTGACTATTTTGTGTTGTTTCATTTTCTTTGTGCTTTAATACAAATGACTACAAGTTATCATACTAATGTTTTAATTCATAATCTCCCAGAACTTTGAAAAGTAGGAAATACTGGCAAATGTTACTCATACATTACCATTTCAAGGGGCAATAGTATGGGTGTATCTCCAGCACATTCCAGTGCCAGTTTGCCTCACTTATCATCCCTCTAAGAGGTATGTAGTGGCACGGCCTTGCTCAGAAGAGATTAGAGAGACTGTACTACATGGGACGCTAGTTATAAATAAAGCTGAGCTGCAACACTGGGAACTGGTCTTGAGGTGAATTCATTTAGATTGTGCTTTGCAGAGTTGTGTTATTTTATTGATCCCTGAAGAGAGAACAGATTTAGGTATTTGGATTTCATTAAATGCAAGAACATTGAATAGTTTGGGTTTATTTAATTTTTTTCCCAAGGTAAGACTTTACTGTATCACTGAAAATGGGGAACAATGTTATATACTTAAAGAAAGCTATTTGGTAGCCCTGGTTTCTAGTGCAGTTGTTTTTCTTTCTTTTCTATGAAAAGATAATGGAATTTTTCTATAAACTTTTTTTTTTTTCAAGGAAAAGAAAGGCTTTATTTAGACAAACAGATGCTAGTCATTTCTGTGTTTCTGGACATCAACCAAGAGTTGGTTCTGGTTAAAGGTAGCTGTCCTATCTATAAACTTTTTAAAAACAATTTTATTGGGACATAATCCATACCATACAATTCAATAGTTCAATCATGTCAAGAAGAGTTGTACAATCATTACCACAATAAATTTTACCCAAGTAGAAAGAAAATGTTTTGGAGATGGTGATGGCAACATATGTACAAATGCGCTTGATACAATTGATGTATGGATTTGTAAGAGCCCCCAATAAATGGCTTATTAAAATTAATTAATTTCAGAACATTTTCTTCCTTCTTTATTTTTCACATTTTTATTAGCATCTATTCCACATCTCATACAATGCAGCAGTCATCATTCAATAATATCCAGAATAATTGTACAATCATTACCCCAATCAGTTCTAGAACCAGCTGCTTTCCAATGAACATAATTGTGTGATGTTACTCAGTCTATAATTGTGTGCTGTTTAAGGTCCTTCTAGTTTTTTTCCATATACAACAGCAACTAAAAAGACATTGTGAAACCACTGAAGAAGTGATATGAGTTGAAAATCTTATTAGGTTTGTTGGTGTGTGTGCTCCTTTCCTTAAATCACCCCCCACTTCCCACCCCCACCCCCACCACCCCAATCAATCATCCTTTCCTACAGGCAAAGCGATGTTTTCTCTCTGACTTGCCTAGAGCATAAAGCTATGTGATGGCTGTTAGAATATTTCCCATAATTGACAAAAGAAATAATTCCTTCTTCATATATACTAATTATAGCTGTAGGGGTTCTGTTGAATATAACATCTTTCTAAGGCCTAAAATCCCACCACTTGTCTGTCATTTTGTAGTACTGCGGTGGCTTGGGTGTTGCTGTGCTGCTGTAAGCTATGCCACTGGTATTTTCAAATACAGCAGTCACCAAGGTGGACAGGTTTCAGTAGAACTTCCAGACTAAGAACAGATGACGAAGAAGGAAGACACTGTTGACTTTGGAGGAATTAGCCACCGAAAACCTTATGGATAGGAGTGTAACATTTTCAGATACTGAACATTGTCAGAGATAGTGCCAGAACAGGAGCCCCTCTGATTGGAAGGCACTCAAAATATGACTGAAGAAAAGTTGCCGTCTGCAAGTAGAGACTAACATAATGACACGGGTGGAGTAAAGCCTTCAGAAACTGCTTTTGCTGATGGGACACAACTCCAAAGGAGAAGACGCAGCTTCAATGATATATGCATCAAAACTTGGAATGTGGAAGTATGGATCTAGGAAAACTGGACGTTGCCAAAAATGAAATGCCTAAAGATTGATATCCTAGGCATTAGTGACCTGAAATTGACTGGTATTGGCCATTTTGAATCAGAAAGTCTTATGGTTTACTAAGCCAGGAATGACAGATTCAAGAGGAATATACTACATTATATTATATTCATCATCAAAAAGGACACATTAAGATCTATTTTGAAGTACAATGCTCTCTGGGACAGGATTATCTCTATCCCCATACAAGGAGATCCAGTCAATACAACTATTATTCAAATGTATGCACCAATCATTAAAGTTAGTGATAAAGAAATTGAAGCATTTTACCAATGTCTTAAGTCTGAAATTGATCAAGCATGCAATCAAGATGCATTGATAATTACTGGCAATTTAAATACAACAAATGGAAACAAAGAAGAAGGAACAGTTGTTGGAAAATATGTCCTTGGTGATAGACACTAAGCTGGAGATTACATGATGGAATTTTGCAAGACCCAGGACTTTTTCATCCCAAATACATTTTTCCAACAACAAAAAAAGTGGACGGTACACATGGACTTCTCCAGATGGAGTACACAGAAATCAAATTGACAACGTCTGTGGGAAGAGACAACAGAGACGCTCATTATCAGCAGCTAAAACCAGATCAGTGACTGACTCTGGAATGGTCGATGAATTGTTCATATGTAAATTTCAGGTTTAAGCTGAAGAAAAATAAAGCAAGTCTATGAAAGTAAATCCCACCTGAATTTTAAGAAAATGACAAGAACAGAGTTGAAACATTGAACACTAATGACAGAAGACCCAGTGAGCTGTGGGGGGACATCTAGAACAGCATTCATGAAGAAACAAAGGTATATGTAAAGATAGGAAGGAAAGAAACTATTA
>NW_022111373.1:79603578-79606159 GCF_000313985.2 Echinops telfairi | reverse complement strand
TGTGGAGAGCAAATTTATTGGGGGCTCATACAACTCTTATCACAATCCATACATATATCAATTGTGTAAAGCACATTTGTATATTTGTCACCCTTATCTTTTTCTTCTCTCTTTATTCTCTCACCCTTTTATCTTTCCCACTGCAGTCAATCTCAACATCTGGAAACTCCACAAGTGGAGTGTTGGAAGCAATAGAGACATATGGCAGGGTGGTGGGATACAAGATCAACAAACAGAAGTCTATCAGACTGCTATACATATCAGACAAGATCACAGAAGTAATTAAAAAGGTAGTACCCTTTACAATAGCCAAGCACAAATTGAAATATCTAGGGATATACCTGACTTAAAAAACAAAAGATTTGTACGAGGAAAACTATAGAACACTATTACAAGAAACCAAGAGTGACCTCAACAAATGGAAAAATATCCCATGCTTGTGGATTGGAAGACTCAATATAGTAAAGATGACAATTCTGCCCAATGCACTATATAAGTTTAATGCTATCCCAATATAAATACCATCATCCTTCTTCAAAGAATTAGAAAAACTGATTAGCAACTTCATATGGAGAGGGAAGAAGCCCAGAATTAGCAGAGAACTCCTCAAGAAGTAGGACAGAGTGGGAGGGCTTGCTCTACCTGACTTTAGCACGTGCTATACAGCCACAGTGGTCAAAAGTGTGGTGCTGGTAAAATGACAGATATTCAGACCAATGGAAAAGAGCTGAGGACCCAGAAATAAAAACATCAGCATACAGGCAACTGATTTTTGATAAGGGTCCAAAAAATATCAAATGAGAAGCGGATGCCCTCTTCAACAAGTGGTGCCGGAAAAAATGGATACCTACCTGGAGAAAAATTAAGCAAGACCCTTACTTCACTCCATGCACAAGAATAAACTCAAGGTGGATCAACGATCTTGAGTTAAAACCCCAAACTATTAGGGCCATTAATGAGGGAATTGGGACAAACCTGAGAAGCTTGGCACAGGGAATACATAGGATATTGGAAATAGGGAAGGATACAAATACAGAGGAGTCACAAATTGACAATTGGGATATACTGAAGATAAATCACCTATGTACTTCAAAAGAGTTCACCAAGAGAGTAGTAAGAGAGCCCACAGACTGGGAAAACAACTTTAGCAATGACACATCAGACAAAGGACTTATTACTAAAATCTATAATACTTTGCAAACTTACAATAAGAAAAAAACTAACTGCCCACCAAGGAGATGGGCAAAGGACCTGAACAGAAGTTTCACAGGGTCAGAAATCCGAATGGCCAATAAACATATGAGAAACTGTTCCCAATCATTAGCCATAAGAGAAATGCAAATCAAAACAACTATGAAATACTGCCTAACACACTCAAAGATAGCCCAATTCAAAAAATCAGAAAATAATAAGTGTTGGAGGGGCTGTGGTGAGAAAGGAACTCTCATCCACTGCTGGTGGACTGTAGTTATGTACAACCATTATGGAAATTGATTTGGCAATATATAAAACAGAGGAGATTAAGCTACCATAAGACCCAATAATCCCCCTACTGGGTATATACCCAGAAGAGGCACGAAACAAACCATGGCCAGACATCTGTACACCAATGTTCATCGCAGCACAGTTCACAATTGCAAGGCATTGGAAACAACTCAAATTTCCCTCAACAGACAAATGGATCAAAAAACTGTGGTACATACATACAATGGAGTAGTACAGGTCCCTAAAATGCAGTGTTGAACGCATGAAGTACATCACTGCATGGGAAGAACTGTAGGAAATCATGCTAAGAGAAGTAAGTCAAGTACAAAAGGATAAGTACAACATGAATCCACTGAGCTAAGATTTTTTTTTTTTAAAGTGGCACAGGGGAAAAGCTATTATATACATACATCCCTGGGGTGAGGTCCAGCAACTATGGCAGGGGCCAAACCCAATCCAGGGATATATATGGCAGCCAACTAAATAAGAGTGGGAAAGAAGGAGGAAAAAAAATGACACGGGAGTGGGGCGGGGAAGCAGAGCGCTAATTCACCCAAGGGGAGGGAGAGAGAGACTAGGCTTCAACCTGATGCACAAGACATGAATACAACATATCAGCATGTGCCAGGGAACCACTAGAGAGGTCTTCAGGCCGGCCCCAATCCCCACTATGTGGAACCCCCCTCCTCACCTCAGAAGAATGCACTTCAGAGGACAGCATTGGGACTACAGCTTGGGGAGAGAGGCACATCGGATTACAGCACACGGGAGAAACACAAATGGATGGAGAGGGAGGAGAGGACATCCTGGCGACCCAAGCCCCAAGGACAATGTCCCTGCTTGGAGCAGACAATGCATGGGGAGGACCGTAGGGCCGGCTCCACCATGGGACATGGTGTCCCTCACTGAACCATAGCACTGTTGGGGACAGCACTAGAGACAAAATGCAGAAATAGTGCACGCCCCATCACGCTGGGGTGAGGCACTGACAGCATGCAGCAGAGCAGCAGGGGGAGTAGAGTGATGAAGCCCCCTGGTAATATCAAAAATAAATTTGGAAGACAGAGTGTGGCACCCCATCAGACGGGACTGGAAA
>NW_022111373.1:79600022-79601798 GCF_000313985.2 Echinops telfairi | reverse complement strand
TAGAGTTTCTTTGTTGGCATCAAAATACTTACCAATCCCAGTGTTTCTTTATATATTCGTAAATCATCTTGAAGAGATTCCTCTGTACTTGGAGGAAGTGGAGAAAGTGGTTTAATGGTTATCTCAAGGCAATAGTTTCAGTTGTTTAGCCTCCTTCCGTGGCTCCAGAACATCCAGGTTCAATGGGATTTTGAAATCTATTCTGAATTTTCCCTCTTTTGATCAGAATTCTTTTATAGAATCTTTGATCAAAATGCCCAGTAATGGTTGCCAGGCAGCATGTATTTCTCCTGGCCTTATGGCAAGGGGAAGAGTTGTTCAGGAGGGCAATCGGTCACACGTTCCAATTTTTCCTCCTGTACCTGATTCTCCTTCGTCTGTTGTCCCGATGACTAGGGATCAAGTGTTGTATTTCCAGTGGTGGCTTGTAGCTTTTTGAAATCCGAAGCAATGAACTAGGAGATAGGGCATAAGCTATGGACAGGTCACTAGGTCAATTAACTACGATGTCCCACGAAACCGTGATCCTAAGCCACAAGCCAAGAAATCAAATCCATGAGGTTTTTGGTTGTAAACCAAAAATAGCCCTTTGTGCTTTTTAAAAATAAACAGCAGTTTATCTTAACTAGTCAACAATGTCTTCCAGGAGCATAGTGGTGTTTAAAATTTTATCTACAAAAACAGAACTCCAACTCACTGCCACTCAGTCGGTTCCAACTCTTACCGACCCTACAGGAGAGAGCAGAACTTCCCCGACAGGTTTCTAACATTGTTAGTCTTCATGGAAGTAGATTAGAAAGGCTCATCTTTCTCCCTCACAACAGCTGGTGATTTCAAACTGCTCATCTTGCAAGTAGCAGAGGATCGAACTGAATTTGTTATTAGGACAGTTATAAATGAGACACAGAGGGTGAGAATGCTTGTCCAACCCAAAGAATGTAATAAACATCACTGATTGTGCATGTAGTTCTCAAAAATAACAACTGTATGTGAATCAATATGAATTGTTGACTATACCAGTTGTACAATTATGGTAGTTCTTAGGAGGATTAAGTTCCTAATGTCATTTCTATTTATTATGGCTTGTTATTATAATATTGTCAATAAATGTATCTTATATTTTTTAAAAAAAGAAGAAAAAGGTTGCAGATGGACATTGGGCCTCAACTCAAGTACTCCCTTAACACAATAACAATTTTGTTCTAACAATCCGGCATTCTGTGAAGCGCACCTTCCCAACACGATCACTGAAGACAAAATGGGTGCATAAACAAATATAGTGAAGAAAGTTGATGGTGCCCAGCTATCAAAAAATATAGCATCTTGGGTCTTAAAGGCTTGACGGTAAACAAGCGGCCATCTAGCTCGGAAGCAACAAAGCCCACATGGAAGAAGCACATCAACTTGTGTGATCATGAGGTGTCGATGGGATCATGTAGCAGGCATCTAAGACCCAGAATAAAACCATACCCAGGGGAGGGCAGGGGAAGATATCAGGGGCTCAAGTGGGAAGAAAATGCTTTGAAAATTATGATGGCAGCATTATGCAAATGTGCTTGACACATTAGAGGAATTTGTGAGGAGATTGTGATAATTGTAGGATTGTAATAAGAGATGTAAGAGCCCCCAATAAAAGTATTTTAATAAATAAATAAGTACTAAAAAATCAGAAAAGGTGTATCTCAAAGTTTTATCCTCTCACCATACTTATTCAATCTATATGCTAACCAAATAATCAGAGAAGTTGGATTGTATGAAGAAGAATGGGCATCAGGA
>NW_022111373.1:79598179-79599922 GCF_000313985.2 Echinops telfairi | reverse complement strand
CTTGCTGAAAATGAGGAGAATTTGAAGCACTTGTTGATGAAGATCAAGAATCATAGCCATCAGTATGGATTACAACTTATAAGAAAAACCAAATCCCCACAACTGAACCAATAGGCAGCACGATAATAAACGGAGAAAAGCTTGCAGTTGTCAAAGGTTTCATCTTGGATCTATACCCAGTGCTTATGAACGCAGCAGTCAAGACCTAAGAAGACGCCTTGCATCAGGTAAATCTGCACTAGACTTCTTTAAAGTGTTGAACAGCAAGGGTGCCACTGTGAGAACTAAGTGCACCTGACTCAAGCCCTAGTGTTCTCAGTTGCTTCATATGCATATGAAAGTTGAACATTGAACACGGAAGACTAAAGAAAAAGTGATATGTTTGAATTATGGTGTTGGCAAAGAATATTAAAAGTCTGTAGATTGCCAAAAGAACAAACAAATCCGTGTTGGAAGTATAGCCAGAAGGCTCCATCGAAGCAGGGATGGGTGACTTCATCTCACATACTTTGGGCATGTTCTCAGGAGAGACCAGTCCCTGAAGAAGACTTCCTTGTTTTATAAAGTAGAGGGGTAGCAAAAAAGAAAAATACCAGAAAAAAAAATGGATTGACTCAGTGGCTGCCAAGATCAGCGCAAACATAACGATAATTGTGCCGACGGCAGGGTGCTGGGCAGTGTTTCGTTCTGTTGTACGTAGGGTGGCTATGAATTGGAACCAGCCAGCCTGCACCCAACAGCAACAAAGCCCTAAAATCTGATTCTTCACCCAAATCCTAAAATCATACCTTCCCCTCATTCTAACCATATTATTTTGTTTAACGGGCTTCCCCTTCCCCCCTGGTTACCCAGAGCACGAGGTAGTGACCTGAGAGCTGGAGATGGAGGTAGAAGATCGGAGCTCAAGTGTCAGTAAGAAGTAGGAGTTACAGCCTGAGACGGGAAGTACTACCATTCTACCATCTCCCCTGGGTGCTTGTGAAGATCAAAGGAGATACAAAATCAAAGCATTTGGTCAGCATAGGCATCTATACATAGGCAGTTATGAGAGAAGAGTAAGAGTAAGAAGCAATTTCCAAGAGCAAGAAGCAAGGGTCCTTAAGCCACACCTTGTATTTGAATCCTGGCTCTACTACTAATGATTTATTTAACTCTGTACCTTAGAAACCTCACCTGTAAAAAGATGTGGATAATGATCGGATCTCCAACCATATCATTCACTGCTCTCAGACAAACAAAAAAAAAGAAAGAGTTTTCCATCTTTCAAGATGCGCTAAAACCCAACAGTTCCAGGAGTGCACTGGGTTAAATTGACCTGTGCAACCAAGTTGCTTCTGACTCAAGCCGATCATGTAGTAGAGAGTAAAACTGCCCATGCGCTTCCAAGGCTGCACTCTTTAGGGACTTCGCAGACTGCTGTGCCCTTCTCCCTCAGACAGAGGGGTGGGTTAGACGGCTGGTCCTTCCATTGGCAACCACTGTACCACAAAATCTCCATAAATTGATTACCTACCTCTCCTGAATTTTCTTCCATTCATTTGTCAATCATGTGTTCCTCTTTTTTTTTTTTCTTTTTCCTAGCATTCTTGCATATTTTTTCAGGTTTTAATTATTTATTCCTGCCAGATAGATATTAAGTCGGAGGGCAAGAACCATGTTTCTGTGCTTTTATATTTTTCAGAGCATGTAATTTAGTGCAGAGAATCCCTTGCTAGGTACTCAGTTAATCTTTGAAAGGTTAAA
>NW_022111373.1:79595469-79596470 GCF_000313985.2 Echinops telfairi | reverse complement strand
TTGAAATTAGAGAATACCAGAAAGATATTTACATGTGTTTTACTAGCTCTGCAAAGACATTCAATTTTGTGGATCATCATCAACAACGGATAACATTGATAAGAATGGCAATTGTAGAACACTTAATTGTGGTCATGCAGAAGCTGTGCATAAACCAAGAGGCCGTGGTTCAAACAGAACACGGGAATACTGAGTGGTTTAAAATCAGGAAATGGTTTAAAATCAACACACTTTATCAATCTGTATGCTAAGCAGATAATCTGAGAAGCTAGACCATATAAAGAAGGAACTCTAATCAGCACCGTTGCGGTTGTTAGCTGCCGTTGAGTCAGTTCCGATTCATAGGAATCCTATATGCGATTTTGTTGAAGATATTCAAACATGGGTACAGCAACACATTGACAGGAAGTTGCCAGAAATCAAGCTAGATACAGAAGAGGACTTGGTATCAAGGGCAGCATTGCTGATGTCAGATGCATCTTGGCTGAAAGCAGCGTGTACAGTCAGGTCCTGTGAAACTGCCGAGTCTGACACCATCTTCCAATTATTCTTATGTTTGAGTTCACTGTTGTAGCCACCGTGTCAACCCATCTGGGTGAGAGTCTTCCTCTTTTTCACTGCCCCTCTCCTTTAGCCATTATGATGTCCTACCACAAGGACTAATCTCTCCTGACAACATGTCCAAGAACATGACACAGAGGCTCGCCATCCTTGCTCCTAAGGAACATCCTGGCTATACTTCGGCCAAGACAAATTTTTTGTTGTTGTTCTTTTCACAGTCCATGGTACTTTGAATATTTTTTCTCCAGCACCACAGAGTGCTGCAGAGTTGGATAATAAATAAGGAAAACCAAAGAAGAATCAATGCATTTGAATTGTGGTGCTGGCAAAGAATATTCAAAGTATGGACTGCCAGAAGATTCAAACAAATCTTCTGTTGGAAGATTTACAGCCAGAATGCTCCTTAGAAACAAGGATGACAAGACTTTGTCTCACGTACC
>NW_022111373.1:79584554-79590001 GCF_000313985.2 Echinops telfairi | reverse complement strand
AAAGATGAGGCTTTTCAACTCCCATAAATGGTTAAATGCTAAGAAACCCAAAGAGGATAGTTCTATTGTGTCCTGCCGAGTGGCTCTGCATCAGCGTGTCCATGGCAGCGAGAGCAGTGGAGCACTGTCTGATACAGTGCCGGAAGACAAACCCTCCGGTTGGAAGGCCTGGAAAATATGACTGAGGAAGAGACGCCTCCGTAGAGTGCAGTCGACCATAATGACATGGATGAAGTAAGCTTTTGGGACCTTCATTCCTCAATAAGGCATGACTGAAAATGAGAAGAAACAGCTGCAAACATCATTTAATAATTGGAACTTGAAATGTACAAAGTATGAATCTGGGAAAATTAGAAGTAATGAAAATGAAATGAATCACATAAAGATCAATATCATAGGAGTTAATGAGTTGAAATAAACTGGTATTATCCATTTTAAATCAGGCAGTCATATGGTTTACTATGCTTAGAATACTATTCATGAGAAACGGCACCATAGTCATTATCAAATGGACATCTCAACTCTATCTTGAAGTTCAATGTTATCTTTGATAGGATGATGTCTAAATGCCTACAAGGGAAGCTAGTCAGTACAACTATTATTTAAATTTACATGTTGTCATTGTTTTTATCAGATGTCATGGAATTGGTTCCAACCCATAACAGGGCTCTGCACAGCAGAACACAGCACTGCCTGGTTCTACACCATCCTCACAGTTGTTCCCATGTTTGAACCCATTGTTTCAGCCACTGTGTCAGTCCGTCTCCTGGAGGACCCTCCTCTTTTTCACTGCCCCTCTACTTTACTACACATGAGGTCCTTCTCCAGGGACTGGTCTTTCCTGACAACATGTCCAAAATATGCAAGATGAAGTCTCACCATCCTTGCCTCCCAGGAACACTCGGGCAGAACCTCTTCCAAGAAAGATCTGTTTGTCCTTTTGGCAGTCGATGATATTTTCAACATTTATATACCAAGCACTAAAGCTAGTGAGGAAGAAATTGAAGTATTTAACCAAACATCTTCAGTCTGAGATTGATCAAACATGCAATCAAGATGCACTGATAATTATTGACCATTGGAATGCAAAAGTTGGAAACAAAAAGGAAGGAATTGCAGTTGGAATGGCCTTGATGATAGAAATGAAGCTAGAGATTGCACAATAGATTTTGCAAGACCAATGACTTCTTCATTTCAAATACCCTTTTACAACAACAGACACGTGGCCTTCTCTAGAGGGAACACTGGGCTGAGTGCACAACAGGTTATCAATGCCTCGTATGTAAATTCAGGTTGAAGCTGAAGAAAATTAAAACAAGTCCATGAGAGCCAAAATATGACCTTAAGTAGGTTCCATCTAAATTCTGAAAACATTTCAAGAATAGATTTGCTGCATTGAACATCAATGACAGTACACCTGACAAGCTGTGTGATGACAGAAAGACCATCATGCATAACACAAAGTATCATTTAAAAGACAGGAAAGAAAGAAAAGATCAAAGTGAATTCAGAAGAGATTCTGAAACTTACCCTTGATTATAAATTAGCGAAGGCAAATAGAAGGAATGATGAAGCCAAAGAGTTGAGCTGAAATTTTCAAGAAGCAGCTCAAGAAGACAAAGTAATGTGTGTGTGTGTGTGTGTGTGTGTGTGTGTGTGTGTGTGTGTGTATTTAATTGAATAAATATCTGGAGTTTAAAAACCAAAAGGGAAGAATACATTCAGCATATATCAAGCTGAAAAGAGCTGAAGAATGGTCAAGCCTTGAGTTGCAATATTAAAAGAATCTCCGGGCAAACTATTGAATGATGCAGGAAGCATCAAAAGAAGATAGCAGGGATACACAGACTCACTGTTTAAAAAGAACCAGTTAACATCCAACCATTACAAGAGACATCAAGCAGATGATCCAGAATCAATAGTACTGGAGGAGGAAGTTCAAGCTGCACTGAAGGCATTAGCCAAAAATAAGGCTCTAGGAATTGATGGAATAACAATTGAGATGTTTCAGTAAGCTGATGAAGCACTGGAACCATTCACCCATCCATGCCAAGAAATTTTGAAGATGACTACCTGGCCAACTGACTGGAATAGACCCATTAAATGTACCCATTTAAAATAAAGGTGACCATACAGAATACATAAATTGTCAAACAATATATTAATATCACATGCAAGTAAAATTTTGCTGAATATCATCGAACAATTATTTCAGCAGTATATCAATAGAGAGCTTCCAGAAATTCTAATCAGATTTAGCAGAGGATGTGCAACAAAGAATATCTTTCCTGATATCAGGTAGATCTTGGCTCAAAGCAGGCAATACCAGGAAAACATTTACTTGTGTTTTATTGACTATGCAAAGGCAGGCAATTGTGTGGATCCTAACAAACTAGGGGTATCCTGGGAAGAAAGAGAATCCCAGAACACATCATTGTGCTCAGGAGGAACTTGTACATGGATCCAGAGGTAGTTGTGTGAACAGAACATGGGAATACTGCGTGGCTTAAAAGCAGGATAGATGTGTGTCAGCATTGTATCCACTCACCATACTTATTCAATCTGTATGCTGAGCAAATCATCAGAGCACCTGGATTGTATGAAGAGGAACATAGCATCAGGATTGGAAGAAGGCTTATTAACAACATGCAGATGACCCAACCTTGCTTGTGAAAGCAAGCAAGGCTTGCTAAAGAAGATCAAGGGCTACAGCACTTCAATATGGATTAAAATTCAGTGTAAAGAAAACCTAAATCCTCAAAACTGGACCAATAGGTAATATAATGATAAATGGAGAAAAAATAGAAGTTATCAAAGATTCGTCTTGCTTAAATTCACAATCCATGCTCGTGGAAGTAGCAGTCATGAGATCAAAAGACATATTGCACTGGGTAAATCTGCTGCACAAGACCTCTTTAAGGAGCTGAAATACAAGGGTGTGCACATGAT
Source organism: Echinops telfairi (assembly GCF_000313985.2). NCBI lineage: Eukaryota > Metazoa > Chordata > Mammalia > Afrosoricida > Tenrecidae > Echinops > Echinops telfairi. The sequence continues at coordinate 79,587,052 of NW_022111373.1, read as the reverse complement.
CTAAGCCATGGTTTTCCATGACCTCACATGCATGTGAAAGTTGGACCTTGACTAAGGAAAACAAAAGAAGAATTGTGGTGCTGGTGAAGAATATTAAAAATACCATGGGCTGCCAAAAGGAAAAAAAATCCATCTTGGAAGAAATATAACCAGAAGATTCCTGAGAAGCAAGAGTGGCAAGTGAGACTTCATCTCACTTACTTTGGACATGTTCTCAGGAGAGAACAGTTCCTGGGAAAGGATCTCGTGCTTGGAAAAGTACAAGGCCAGTGTGTTAGTCCAGGTAGACTAGAGAAACAAATGTATAGACACTCCATGTATATAAGAAAGAGCTTTATATATGCATATAGGAAAGAGCTTTATACACAAGAGCAATTGAATATTGAGAAAACATCCCAGCGCAGTCCAGATCAAGTCCATAAGTCTAATATTAGCGCATATTAGCCCATAGCCAATAACAATCTATAAATTCCTCTGCAGCCTCACAAAACACAGGCAATGATGCCAAATACAGGAAGATCACAGGTCAGTGGGTGGAAAATCTTGCAGATCCAGTGGTGATAGAAGCATCTCAGCGCTAGCAGGGGTTGCCGCGTGGCTCATCCATCTCCCAGGGCTTTTGCTGCCTCAGCGTAGCTCCATCAGCCTCATCATCAGGAATGTCTTCCAGGGAGTGAGCATGTGTCCTGCCTCCAGAGAGCTATTTATCTCCTTAGTGCGTCCAAATGAGGTCATCAAGCTGTGACCTGACTGACAGGCTAAACTCCACCCCTTTACTCTTAAGCCTCACATTGACCACAGATTATGTAACTACCACAGCCAGCAAAAAATGAGAAAGATTCTTGACAAGATGAATTAACAGAATGGCTGCAACAATAGGCTCAGAGACAAACACAATGGTGAGGACAAGGCAGGGCTGAGTTGTGCTTCATTCTGTTGATGTAGGATAGCTATGCATTGAGTCGGAATGATCAACAGACAAATTTAAGGTTTATCCAGAGTTGAGGGACACTTGGATTCTCCCCAGACAAACATGCTGCCTTAGCCTTCCTTAGTCATGTCTCTCTCACACCTGAGTTCCAGCGGAGAAGAAAGGGCCACCACGCTCCGCCTCCATAAGACCACAAGGCTTCCGTCTTTGTACAAAAACAAAAGCAAACAAAAACGCCTATATATTTATGTCTCCTTGAAAGAATTTTATTCAAACATTCCATATCTCCACTACCTTAATCACTTTTGTTCTTCAAAACTCAACCACGAAGTCCATTAAATAAAGATACCTTGCTCTCTTCTGATGACCACCTTACGTGTGCCCCCGTAATATCCTTTATCACCCACTTCACAATAACGGACTATTTTTATGTCTGACTTCCTCAATAAATGTTGAGTTCCTTGTCAGTAAGAATTATACCCAGTTCCTCTCTGTACCTCCACAATATAACTTCTGTAGTTGACAATAAATGCTTGGGCAAGAAACGGAGAGAGCAAGCAGGAGAAAATAGACAAAAGAGTAAAGAAATATTACTTTTCTTTGGTTATCTTCCAACTTCCTAAGGTTAAAATATATATTCATTAACCACAATTTGAAATGACAATGTAGAAAAACAGTGCCAAAAGTAAAAAAAACCAAGACAATGGTTCATTTTTAGTCCAAAGCAGCAAATTGTAAGAGAGGGCTTTTTGGTTGTTTTGTTTTCCTGATTATATTCTCAGGATAGTCATCATTTGCATCTGCTATAGTATTGGGGGCCTGGATAATCCCATTTAATACTTGAAACCTGTAAACCTTTTATCTTTGGGGGCAGAACACTTTGAAGATAGGATTTAATTGAAAATGTTGCAAAGGAGAGGTGACCCTAGATGATGTAGGTGGGCCTGATGAAATCACAAGGATCAGTACATATGCAGAAGGAAGGCAAAAGCGTCAGTGTTGCTGTAATGGAGCACGAGACAAACTCAAGCGACCATCGCTGGCTTTGAAGATGAAAGGGGCCTATCAGCCAAGAAATGGAGGCTGCCTCTTCCACTTGTTGGAAAAGTCCATGGGACAGATGATCCTTTGGAGCCTCCACAAGGAATGTAGCCTGGCAGAGGTCTTGATTTTAGCCAGTAAGACCTGTTCAGACCCCTGGCATCCAGAACTAAAAGATAATAAAGTCATGTCTGAAGCCACGAAGTTTGTGGGTTTGTTACAGCAACAATAAGGAAGTAGCACCGTGGCTATAAAAGTGTTCCCAGAAAAGACTCATGCACATGAATCAGTGCATGCTTCCTGCTTTGAATTGACGTCATCTGTACTGCAGATATATTACTGCGCCAACAGTCACTGATAGTCTTGATGACCTTGGTTCATTACAAGATTGTCAGTAATTAATGAAATATTAACTCAGTACCCCTATCACGTAAGAGGCAGGGAAAGGGGAAACCGATTACCAGGATCTACATATAACCTCCTCCCTGGGGGACAGACAACAGAAAAGTGGGTGAAGGGAGATGTT
>NW_022111373.1:79583270-79584398 GCF_000313985.2 Echinops telfairi | reverse complement strand
CCACTAGACAATGTGATCAAACACAAAACTATAGCCTGGGAACAAGCCTCAAACCGTTTTTTCACTTTGAGCTCCAGTTGACCTGTGACCAGCTGGGAGGTCTGGGAGGTTAGCATACTGGTCAAAAGTTCTCTCCCTACGCTGTGTTTCCTGCTGTCGGGCACCAGGTAGCTTTCACCGGCTAGCAGCACCTTGAGGGTGGGAGCAGAGGAGAAAGCAGTGCTCACTCTTCCATATTGTCCAAACTCACTGTCCTCTAGGTGATGCTGGTTTGCAGCAACCTTATAGGACAGAGCAGAATTGCCCTCGCTGAGTTTCTGAGGCTGTAAATCTTTACAGACATGAAATGGCTCATCTTTCTGCAATGGAGCAGCCGGTGGGTTCAAACTGTTGACCTTGCAGTTGGCAGCCCAATTTGTAACCCATTATGCCTCCAGCCTTCTGCCTCATGGCCAACATGAAGAGTGCAGTGGGCGTCTCCTGAGGGCAATCAGGCTAGAAAGTATCTGTCTCTTGGTCAAAGATAGAGAAAGAAAAGAAAGCCACCAATCAATTGTAATCCCATACACAGTTTAGAATGATTTATTGAGTTTTTAAAGAGAATTCAAGTTAATGGTCAATTAGCCAGAAATTTTGCAGAACTGGTATTTTCTGAGTGTTAAATGCTGCTTTTCTGTTGTTAGCCATCAATATTTTAGCACACAGAAAGCTCGTTTGTTTATAAATCCCTTGCCCCTTAGCTGTAGTTGGTAGATGCCATCCAGGCTATTCGGACCCATAGCAACCTGCTCTGTACAACAGAGCTTCGCACTGCCTAGTCCTGAGCCATCCTCCCAATTGTTCCTGTGCTTGAGCCAGTGTTGCAGCCACTGCGTCCGTCCGTCTCCTTGCAGCCCTTCCTCTTTTTTATTGCCACTCCGCTTTACCAAGCATGATGTCCTTCGCCAAGGACTGCTCTCTTCTGACTACATGTCCAAAGTATGTAAGGTGAAGTCTCGTCTTCCTTGCCTCTAGGGAGCACGCTGGCCGTACTTTTATTTTTTTAAACATTTTATTAGGGGCTCATACAACTGTTATCGCAATCCACACACACATCAATTGTGTAAAGCGCATTTGTACATCATGCTC
>NW_022111373.1:79554510-79581713 GCF_000313985.2 Echinops telfairi | reverse complement strand
CATGAGGGGATGTCCAATGGTCTACAGGTGGGCTTTGGGTCTCCACTCCGACCCCTCTCCTTCACTTGATACGTTTGTTTCTGATCTTCTGATACCTGATCTCATGAACAACTCATGATCACACAGGCTGGTGTGTTTTTTCCACGTGGCCTTTGTTGCTTTCCTGCTAGATGGCCAATTGTTTAACTTCAAACTTTTAAGACCCCACGCGCTATATATTTTAATAGCTGGGCACCATCTGCTTTCTTCACCGCATTTGCTTATGCACCCATTTTGTGTTCAGCTATCATGTCTGGAAGTTGAGTATCACGCTGTGATCTGGCCATACGTTCAAGATTGTGGCCTCTTTGCGACTGTGGTATATACAACTAGTCACCCACGCATTAAATTCACCGCATGGCAGTGACCCCATGTGTGTCCAAATAAAGGTGTATTCCCCAGGTTTTCAATGGCTGATATTTCAGAAGTTGATTACCAGGACTTTCTTCCGAGTTAGCAATTGCATGCAGTAACAGTTTACCCTACCCAGGGATTCCACGGTGACATGTGACACCCTTCCTGTCTCCCCACCCAATCTCAGAACCAATCAAAAGAGGCCCAAGAATCAGCAAGATGGAAATAAGCACACCTGCTTTGTTACTGCACACTGTTGATGTGAGCCAACAATGCGTGCTGAGTATGACACTGTGGGATTAAGCAATATGACCTCCATAAAAGGCAGCTGGTGCATCGTGCTCTGCCCAAAGAGACAGTTGTCCACAGTCAGAGCCCAACAAGAGCAAAGAGAAAGCTGAGATAGGCTTGCCTGTCTTCTCAGCACCTTGCCAGTCCGGTAAGTCACCCATCCCAGGAAGGAGTAAGTGAGGGAGAGAGGCCAGGAGTGTCACACTAGTGGAAGCTCATCAATGTGGATGCCTAAAGGATGAGGAATAAGCCCTTTTCACCTGATCACTACCTCTACGATGTAGCAAATAAAGCTATGCTATAATTAAGCAAACTAAGTAATTATATGTAGAGAAAATTGAAAGTAAAATTAGCAAGAGCTAACTGAAGACAGTTTCCAAAAACAAATCTGCAAGCAGCAGCTTCCATCTTAGTGTGGAGCTATAGTCGAAGGTTGTCACTCATGATAGTCTCCAGACATTGTTTTTAGAAATCGAAGCTCATTCAAAATTATTCCTGTAATAATGCTATTATTACTCCTCTAATTTCAGATTTTCTTTGAGTAGGAGAGAAAATCCAAAACCAAGCTCACTGTCATGGAGTGAATTCTAGCTTATGGAGACCCTCTAGGCCAGAAGACAACTGCTTGTATGGGTACTGTTTGCAGGAGTTGAAACCCTCTTTTCTCTCTCAAGGAACAGGTGGTGGTTTCCGAACTGCTGACCTGGAGGTTAGCAGCACAACTTGTAACCCACTATGCCACCAGGGCTTCTATGAGTGGGAGAGAAGAGGGAACAATTACAGATGAACCCATTGCCCTGACAACACCTCCAACTCCAATTCATAAATGGCCCCAGAGGACAGAGTAGAACTACCCCACAGGGTGTCCAAGCTTATACGTTTTACAGAAGCAGACCGCCACATCTTTCTCCAGAGAGGCATATGGGTTTCAGCCATTAGCTTTTCAGTTATAAGCCAAGCACTTACCACTGGACCACGAGGGCATTCCAGAAATTACATGTAAGCCCCTCTATCTATGAGGGAATTAATAGTGAAGGACCTCAAATATTAATACTGGTGGCACTTGTTATTGAAGTGCTCTTGAGTCATGATTTCTGTAGCTCTACTTTTTATTTTTCTATTTTACTCAGGGGCAAATTTGATAAAAGAGGCAAGTGGAGATTTTTAAGGGCGTGAAGATCAACATGATAAATGAGCAAGAATGGTCTTACAAACATTTGGGGTTAATAACCAAAGAACAACATATCAAGCAAAACACAGGCAGTATAGTGAGACTTATAAAAAAATGTTAAATGGTGCTAATACCAATTAGACAATGTTGATGAAAATCGTCCACATATCAGAACTCAGACATAAAATAAAGTTGTTTTTTACTCTGCAATTATACATGCTGCTCCTGAGGAATTAAACGTACAGAAAAAAAGGTAGGGTTTAAAAAAAAAAAAACACAAAAACTAAGGTCATGGTTTTAAACATCAGTAGTTCATATGTATTTTACTGTAAATTGATCACTTTGTAGATCTTAAATATCCATTTAATTGTTCATTTGCTTATGAATCAATTCCTGAATGTTTTTTTGAGCATAGCAAGCCCCCTTAAGAGGTTTTGGCCCATTTCCTTTGCATTCCTACCAGCAACACCCGCATTAGCTGGGGTTTTGTCTCAGTCTGTGGCCATGGTATATTATGTTTGCAAATTGTTAAGGAACAGAGCACAAAAGTAAGTATGCCTTCTCTCTGCCTGAAGTCAGCCTCAGTCCTTCTGCAACACTCCTTTTATCTTCTGGTTGACCAAGAAAATAAAAAGTGCCCTTAACAACACATCAATGCCACTGCTAGGTGATTATGACATAAGAAGAGTAGCCTCCAATCAGAAAGAAGCCCAGCAGTCTGATTGTGACCTGCCACTATAAATAGGAGAGCACCCACCACTCATTGCCCTTTCATCTCTCCACGCAGAACTGACCAGGGGAACAACATCTACAATGGCCAAATCCACCATCAAAAACCTCAAGTGCTCCAAAGGACATCTAAGCACAATCTCAGGAAAGAAATCGCTTTTCAGTACCCTTGGCCACAGAAATTACTCCCTCTATGTGAACAGGGTCCTAAAGGAAGTGGTCCCACAGAGGGGCATATCATCTCGCACCTTGGGCATCATGAACACTCTGATCAACGACATCTTCGAGCGCATTGCTACAGAGGCCTGCAACATGATGTATTACAGAAATCGTTGTACCCTCACTCCAGAAGATATCCAGAGGGCAGTGTATTTACTGGTTCCTGGGAAACTAGCGAAGAACGCGGTGGGTTTTGGAAGTGAAGCAGTCAACAGATACGTCCACTCCTAAATCCCATGTGCCAACTTAACGGAATCTGGTGGAAAGTGATTAAACTTACAAACCATCACCTGAAGATTGAATTGTCTTGTTTTTATAACCTTGAGGTATTTCCTGATATTTTTCCACTTCTCTTATTTCTAGAGCTGATTTACTTGCTTGCTATTTTACCTTTTCATTGTTTCACTGTTTAAGTCCACTTCCAGTTCAGACTCCCTCCTGGAACCTTTATTTTTCCTATAGATATGTAAATTTCACTATATAAATTCAATGTTTACTGTGTAGTTAAAGGTATGGTAACCTGTGTACAGGGTGATTTGAGGCAGTTCATTTGACCCAACTTTGACTCTGACTTTATGGAAATAAACATTTTAATCAGGATTGTAATATGTGGAGGAGCCCTGAGGGTTATGGACCACCAGTCACAGAGTCAGCAGTTTAAAACCACCAGTAATCTCCAAGGGAGAAAGATGAGGCTCTCTACCCCTATAAGGAGCTACAGCCTCAGACTCCCACAGGGACACCCTGTCCTGTAGGATGGGTTTGAGTTGGAATTGACTCCATGAGAAGACAAGATACATGAGAGCTTCAAAAAGTGTGTGGAAAATGGAATTGAAAGATAATGACATTTTCCCCATGAACTTTTTGTAGCTCCCTGGAAGCACAATCTGTTTTATTGAAAATGTGTTTCCTCGAGCAAACGCCACTCAGCCAATCCTTACTGAAGGATATCCATAAAGCGTATTGACTATTTCCTTTGATTGCTCTCACTGAATTTCCTGAATTTACTGTCAGCAAGATCATTTCATTTCTCCATGTAATTTTTATCTTCAAGGTTTCATTTCTTTTTCTACATTTACAATCAGAAGAACACCCAGGAACCTGCTACCCAGTTTTTAAAAGGCACCTCACAAATCTCACCGAAAGTCTTTCCCCAAAGCATCTCCCTGACCAATAGCTGAGCTGTTTCTTATTTACTTGCTTTTCTTGGTACTGTGGCTACCCGGACGCCGCCGCTGTGCCTTATAAGACGGAGTAAAACTACCCGACGGGCTTCCAAGACTGCCATGTCTTTCGCCTGCGGGCCTTCAGGCTAATCCAAGCCACCAATGTTTTTGTTCGTACCGAGCACGTAACCACTGTGCTACCATGTGTGTCTCCGGAGCCTTTGCCGTGCTTAGTCCACGATCCGGTGATCGTCGTGCATAGGGCGGTCTAGGCTTGCCCTGTTCGCATTACGCTTGGAGGCATGGTAGTGTGGCTCTAGTATGCTCGTTGCACGGCGTGTGCGCACCAGGGCAATTCTGAGCCACTGCAGCTTTGGTTCCAGAGCACCGCAATAAGGGGAACCGCACCATGATTTTTTTAATATTATTTTTAGCTTCGCAGTGCAAGTTATGTGGAGACACATAGCACAAGCTGTTGGAAAAGTAGCGCCAATAGGCTTGTTTATTGCAGGGTTACACACCCTCCAATTCGCTAAAATGTGCAATAGCTGCAGAGAAGAACCGATCAAACATGCCTAGAGAGTGGTTCGTGCCCCCCCAAGCTTTATCCGGCCTCCGTTGTTAAGGCCGTTGTTAGGGCATTTCGATGGTTTTCAGGTTTGGCTGATTTGACTTGGTGTGGGGTTTTCTTTGCTGTCATAAACAAGGCTGCTGTAATAATGAGAGTGGTGACAGTAGCTAAGATTTAATAGAACGGTTGGAGCGCACCCCGCCCTTTGCATAGATGCATTGATGTAACCATCCCAAGGACCTTTTAAGGGTCAAGTCGGTTTCCCCATCCATGGAGGAGGGACAGGCACCACAGAAGAAAAGGAATAACTCATCTAAGATCACAAGGCCAGGTGAATGGCAGAGGCAGGGTTGCAGCTGGATAGCACAGCCCCTGGGGGCCCACTATGCTACATGCTGTTCATGGCCCCATACATCTCTCTGGATCACACGTGCAAGATTGCTCTCGGAAAAATATTCAAGAGTGGAATATCTGGGTCATTGGTATGCCCACATTCAACTACATAATGCTAGCTTGTCTTCCAAAATGTTGGTGATAATATACACACCCATGAGCAGTGGTTTGAATAATTTAGGCTCTTCTGATAAGTATCATATTACTTAAGGAGCTCTGGTGAAGAAATGGGTTTCTGGTTGGGCTGCCTACCACAAGGTCAGCAGTTCAAACCACAAACCAGGACCAAAATCCGTAAGGGTACTCCCTTTGTCTCTAATTAAGATCCACTCTCTGTTTTCCTTAGATTTTCCCTCTTCTCATTATTTCAGGAAAGAGACCAAATAGGCTCTTCTCATCTAATTCAAGTATGGTTCAGACAGAAGCTGCTGGCCAGCCTGTGTATCCTACAGGGTTACAATGGATCAGAATCAATTAAATGTCTGCACAGAGTTCACAGAGATGGAAAGTTCATAGTTACTTTTTAGAATCAATGGTATAAGAATACTGAATATGGATGTACTCAACAATTGGACAACCAACTACACACACAAAAAGTTGTAAATTGAAGTATTAAATTTGGATGAAGGAAATGACAAATTCTTCTCTATTTTTATGTGTGCTTTGATAGATTTTTAAAGTAATATAATTGTAACATTTCAAAATAAGACCCAGATTCTTGGGAAATATTCTCTAGAATTAGTATGAAGTCTGATGATATAAATGCATGTATGTAAAAATACTTAATTCTTTTATTGCTACACAAATTTATTTGTAACAATTTTTAAAAATACTTTGGAATCAGTTTATGAAATCAGCATAGCTTTTGCAATTTAAATATTGTGGCCTGCTACACATTTGGAAAGGATCAAAATTATGTCAATGCATTTTTCTGTATCAGTAGGACTCGTTTACTAACTCTTCTATTTTTCAGCCTTAGACTCTAGCAACCTGAGACAGTTCAATGTCAAAGACAAAGTAGCAAAGACTGAAAAAGCTATCGCGTCCCTCATACCATGTGCTTTAGTCCTTTATCAAAATTAGGTGTCTGCAGGTAGTTGGGTGTACTTCTGGGTTATCAGTTCTAATGCATTGGTCTTCATATCTATTATGATACCAGTACTAGGTGAAGTAGCAAAGACTGGCAGGAGTTCTTTGACGTGCATCTCTCCGTCCTCATAAATGGAACTCCGACCTTTGACATGTGTGCACGGCCACCCAGAGGAAAGATTAGACTTCCAATCCTTCCTTGGGACCAGCGGCAACCGTGTAACCAAATTCTTTTTTTTAAATCATTTTATTGGGGGCTCATACAACTCTTATCACAATCCATACATTCATGCATTGTGTCAAGCACATTTGTACATGTGTTGCCATCATTTTCAAAACAGCTTCTCTCTACCTGAGCACGTAATATCAGCTTCTCATTTTTTCCCCTCCCTCCCTCACCCTATTATTTTTTCATGTCTTACACTGACCGATGTCTCCCTTCACCCACTTTTCTGGTCCATCCCCTGGGAGGGAGTTATATGTAGACCATTGTGATCAGTGCCATCTTTCCCACCCTCCCACCCCCACCTTCCCCTTACCCTCCTGGTATGGCTACTCTCAATATTGGTCCTGACGGGTGTATCTGACCTGAATTCCCTGTATTGTGTGCTCGTATCTGTACCAGCATACATGCTATGCTCTAGCAGGATTTGTAAAGTAACATTGGGATCATGATAATGAGGGGGGTAGGGGAAGAAGCATTAAAGAACTAGAGGAAAGTTATATGTTTTATTGATGCTGTACTGCACTCTGACTAACTCATCTCCTCCCCGCAACTTTTGTGTAAGGGGATGTCCAATTGTCTACAAATGGGTTTTGGGTCTCCACTCCATACTCCCCCTCATTCACAATGATATGATTTTTTTTTCTGGGTCTTTGATGCCTGATACCTGATCCTATCGACACCTCATGATCACACAGGCTGGTGTGCTTCTTTCATGTGGGCTTTGTTGCTTCTCAACTAGATGGCCACTTGTTTATGTTCAAGCCTTTAAGACCCCAGGCACTATATCTTTTGATAGCCAAGCACCATCAGCTTTCTTCACCACATTTATTTATGCACCCACTTTGTCTTCAGAGATCGTGCTGGGAAGGTGAGCATCAAGGAATGCCAGGTTAGTAGAACAAAGTGTTCTTGCATTGAGGGAGTACTTGAGTAGAGGTCCAATATTCATCTGCTACCTTAATATTAAACCTACCAATACATGTGCATAGACCTATTTCCTCATCATCATCATATATCAATGTATTTACATATGTATATGCCTATATTTAGTCCTCTATAAATGCCCTTTGCTTCCTAGTTCTTTCTTCTATTTCCTTTTACTTTCCTCTTGTCCCACTATCATGTTCAGCCTTCATTTGGGTTTTAGTAATTCCTATAGGTTACATTGCCCTTGATCAAGCTCCACCAGACCTCCTACACCGTCCTCACCATTGATTTTAGATCACCTGTTGTACCCTTGTCCCTGGGTTTGTTAACACCCACTTCCTTTCCCACGCCTCCCTCTCTCCCGTGTCCCCCACAACCGTTGGTCCTGTTTTCTTCTCCATAGTGTTTAACCTGCCTATTTTATCTAGATAGACATGCAGAAATAATAATATGCACAAAAACAAGACAGAGCAAAACAAAGCAACAAAAAACAAAACAAACAAAAAAGCCTGTAAATAGTTCAAGGTCTGTTTGTTGACCTTTAGGAGTGTTTTCTGGTCGAGTCTGATAGGGTGCCATGCACCGGCCCCCAAGTCTATTGTTGGTATTCCCCAGTCTTCATTGTTCTGCTCCTCTTGCTGCTCTGTTGCACGCCCTTAGTGTTTCTCCTCAGTGTGGTGGGGTCAGATGGGGCACAATTCCTGCACTGTGTCTCCAGTGTTGTCCCCCGTAGCACTATGGGTCAGTGAGGGATGTGGTGTCTCATAGTGGAGCTGGCCCTATGGTCCTCTCTGTGCATTGGCTGCTCTGAGCAGGAATATCGTCTTCAGGGCTTGGTGCGCCAGGATGTGCTCTACTCACTTTCCCCCTTCGTTTGCTCCATGTGCTCTGATCAGACATGTCCCCCTCCCTGAGCTGTAGCTTCAGTGCAGTCCTCTGAAGTGAATTCTTCTGCAGGGAGGGGGCGTTATCCACATAGTTCGGATTGGGGCCGGTCCCTTAGATCTCTCTATCGGCATGTAACCAAATTCTGATGAATAAATAGGTATTTCTCCTTTTCCTCTTTCTTTCTGACTAGACTGAGGCTGTGAAGCCTGGAGCTGCAGCAGGCATCTTAAAACTCAGAGTTGACACCTACATGTTTGGGGTGGGGGGGAGGTGGCGGGCAGCAAGCCAGAAGGAGCCTTGATCTCTGATGGCTGGACTGCCATTCCAGCTGATGGATGCCTATGTTTACAGGACAGAGAAACAAACTTTTATTTAATCTCTTGTTATTTGAGGTTTCTATTATTCAGGATTAAACCTAATTTAATATAGATACCAGATGATTATTTACAACTAAACATTGCAGTTAGTCTCAACATGATAGCACATTTATTAAATATAAACATAACAGTCTAGAGGTGGAGGATGACAAATGTCCTGTGTATTTACCAGACAATGTGCTGCAAAATGAAATCACATGATCTTTTGCAGCTCTTTCCCAGAGAAAGATAATGCAGAGAGGACAAGAGCTTCCTGCTATTAGTCTACTGGCCGCATGATGTAATTGTGAAACACTCTTTAAAATATGGGAATACAAATATTGAAGTGAGCCAAAGAAGACCAGAAAGAGAATTTTCATCGGAGCCCACAACATGACTAACATGTGAATTGTGTGGAAATCTTCATGCTGGTAGACCATGGTGATATAAAACTTGCCACGTGCCAGGAAGAAAGCGATCATTCTCACTTTGTAATACACAGCACTAAAATTCTGGGAAGTTGAGATTATAGAGCCCTGGCAGCATAATGGTTATTCTTTGGGCTGCTAGCTGCAAGATTAGCAGTTTGAAACTACTGCCTTCTTCTCCTCAGGAGAGAGATGGGACTTTCTACTCGTGTCATGAGTTACAGTCCCAGAAACACACAGTGCTGTCCTACCCTGTCCTACAGAGTCACTATGAGTCAGCATGACTCGATGGCAGTGAGAGTTGAGAAACCTTACTTTGAAAATTAGCAAATTGTGTTTTCTCTTGCCTAATATAGAAGTACATACTATCATTTAGTATAATTTTCTGAAGACATGCTATACAAACCATTATCTTGTTCCTCTGTGAACTAAATGTGTCTGAAAGTACCATGAAATATAGTAACAGCTTATAGATTATTTATACACTCATAGAACATTGAATGACTTCTTTACCCTTGTTGCTAAGAAAACCCTTTAAAAGCATAGGCACTTATAGAACAACTAAAAATAAAATAAGTTATTAAGAACAACTGGCATGCATTTGAATGTTTACACTGAGCTAGACAATATTTCCAAAATGCCATACAAGCAATTCCCAGATTATGAACCAGTTCCATTGCTAAATCTCTCTTTAAGTCAAATTTGTATCTAAGTCAGAACAGGTAAGTACAATTTATATCTAAATTCAGCCAAGTGTTTGTCTTAGTACATAATACATAGTATACACTTTTCTGTGCATAAAAATCATTAAATATTTCCAGATGCAAAAAACATCTTTAGCATCATAAACCTACTGTCATCAAGGGGATTTTGACTCATAGTGCAATCATATATTGAGTTTCTGAAGCTTTGTGAATGTTTACGGGAAGAGACAGCCTCACTTTCTTCCAAGAAATAGCTGATAGATTTGAACCAACAACCCAACAGCACCACCAGGACTCCTTTAAAATTATTATAAAATAATAGTACACTAATAATGGTTTTATGCATGTCCAAGTGGCACCTATTGTTACAAACATTGTCTGTGCCACAAATGTTTAATATCATAGACTTTACAGAGGTGAGTTTGTCACCCGAGCTGGGCTCCGTCTGTTAAGTCAGATATTCATCGCCCAGGGACTGCTTTTAAAGCCCAAGACCATATGAATGAGGTGGTATTCTTATGAGTTTATAGTCAGGGAAGCAGTGCATTAAAAAAAGAAAGAAACTTGTCAGAGATCAAACAGTGATGCAAATGCAGGTATTTGAACCGACATATTCTGGCTCAAGCCCATAATTTCAATCACAATGTAAAGCTGTATGTACTTCACATGTAGGAAAACATGTAGAACGGACTATGGAATATGAGAGAGACGTACCTCAAAGCAGAAACACTTCTAGAGGAGATGCAGTCTTGAAAGATGATTAACAATGTAACAAAGGAATTAAAGGAGAAAATAAATCGAAATCAGAATGAGCACTATCCGACAGAGGGCAGGGCATTAAACGGCATAATTTTAATGTCATTGTAAGGCCTGTGGCTGCCAACCAATAAGACAGAGGGTAGAAAATGAGGTCAGAGAGGTAAGGAAAACTCTGTGGGCTGACTTTTAGATTGAGTTTTATCCAGCGTCTCTGTAGAAACAGATCTGTCTTAGAAGAAGTACACTCAGAATGCTCCTTAGAGGCGAGCATATCTCACATGGCATATTTTGGACATTTTTTTAGGAGAGGCCGGTGCCTGGTAAAGTAGAGGGCAGTGAGAAAAGAGGAAGGTCTTTGGATGAATGGCTTCATGCAGTGTCTGCAACAATGGACTCAAACATGGAAACAAATGGGAAAATGGCGCAGGACAGACGGTGTTTGGTTCAGTTGTACACAGAGTCACTTTGAGTCAGAACTGACTCGATAACAGCAAAACAGCCTATAGGGAGATCTATGGGAAGACTTTAAGCAGGAGGAAATGTTGATTTCATTTCTAGTTAGAAAAACGATTCCATCAATAACATGAAAGAGGAATTAGAGGGGGACAAGTTCAGTTTGAATACTAATGGAGTGATCCAGAAAAGACCTGATGGGGCCTGAACCAATCCAGTAGCAGTGGCGTTGAGGAGGATGGGACAGGTCTCAAAGGTATGTATGTGGCAGAATCCATAGGCCATAGGCCATAGGCCATAGGCAATATACACAATAGTAGAACAAAAACCAACTAGAGATTTCCAAGGTTCTGGCTCAGGCAACAATAGGCAAAGCCAAGATATGAAACCCAGTTTACTTAGCCCTTTCCCATAGATTATAGACAGTAGGGAAGAGGCCTGTGTAAATGGCATCTGGGTGAGAGGTATTACAGGAGGGCTGAAAGTGCAGTATCTGGCAGGAGTGACTTTGGGGCAGATGATTAGCACTTGTTCAAAGCTTAGATAGAAAAGGGCAGCTTGAATTTTTAATACTTGAAATTAATTCTTATCACAACTCTGTGCTACGCGACACATCATGTGTTGAAAGATTTTTGTAGTGCTGACAGCTGATTGTTTCAGAAGACATTTGGCAGTCTGAGCAGAGACAAATGGGCTATATAAATATATAGGAAGGATGTATGGTAGCAGCCTGGAAATATAAGCGAGGGTGGGATGTAAGTCAATTTCATGCAAGATGAAAAGAGTCTTGAAAAAATAATTTGGGTTGTCAGCAAAAGGAGAGTGACTGCTGCTTGATTCTAGCCTGCGTTGGGAAACAACAAAGTTCCTAGAAGGAGGAGCCGCATGTGTCACCTTGAAATAGGGCATCAACTGAAAGCTTATTGGGAATGATGGTTCTGCCCAAAAAACACACTCGTTTCAAAACTCAGAGATTTTGATTGCTCAAAAACCTCAAAAACGCAAACTCACTGCTATCGAGTCTATAATGACCCTATAGCACAGGATAGAATAGACCCTGTGAGTTTCCAGGATTATAACTCTTTACAGGAGTAGAAAGCCACTGGCTGGTGGTTTCAAATTGCAGTACAACTTGTACCCATTATGCCACCAGGGCATCTGATAGATCTCCTAGGCAGAAAATTATTAACAATATAGGAGATCTGGACATCACATTGACATAGATGAGTATAAAGTACAATACACCAAACAACCTACAATATATGTTTTTTTAAAGAACCCATGAAACATTCACCAAGGTCAACTGTCAAACTTATGTGTTATGTCAATGTGGCTGGACAAGGGTTCTCAGTGGTTTGTCAATCGAGGCCTAGCAATCCCCCATTATGTGACCTAGCACAATGTAATCAGTTCTGTGACAGGATCTGCAATGAGTAGCCAAGCAGTTTGGGGAGACCTGGGGTGGAGTGCTCAAGTCCCCAGCATGCTACAATTGAAAGGAGGTTTCCTCAGGGGCATAGCCTAATTCCTATGTAAATGGATATTGTGAGGAAGTTTGCTTGCTTTCTGCTGGGTCTGGATCCTGCACCTGGCTCATCAACCTCTATCTTTTGTATTTGAGCCAATAACTTGCCATATTGCCTGCCTGCCAATTCTGGGAACCATCTGCAGCTTGTCATCTAACCTGCCATTTGACCTGCCAGCTAATTGGATATATTGGATAATTGGATATATCCATTTCTGCAGTCGGTGTTCCTGTGAACCTGGATTCATAAGTCCTCAAAGCCACACAAGTCAGAAGTTTCTAGCTTAATATCTGACCCATGGACTTGAAACCTAACTAGACTTACCCACTTCTACAACCGTGTGAGCCATGTTCTCAATAGGTTTCTTTCCATATGTACAGTGATGTATAGGAATCACTGGTTTTGTTTCTCCAGGTATTCCAGCCTAACACGCCAACCATATCTTGAACCATGAAACAAACTTCAACAAATTTAAAATAATTTAAATAATAAAGTCAGAAGGAGAAAAAATCCCTAAACATATAGAAATTAAACAACACACTTCTAGAGAATCCATGTATCAAAGACTAACTTCAATTTTTTTTAAAAAAATTAAACTAGAACTGCATAAAATTAAAGACAAAACATATCAAAAAATATGTGGTACACAATTACAACAAAACTGAGGGGGAATTTAGAAGCACTTCAATGCTTACACTAAAAGAGAGGAAAAATCTTCAATAAATATTCTTCATTTGCTCCTCAAGAAACTAAAAGAAAAGACATCCAAATGAACCCAAAATAAGCAAAATGAAAGAAATAATAAAAATAAAAACAAAAATCAATGAAATTTAAACAGGGAAGTAGAGAAAATCAATGAAATAAAAAACCAATTGAATCAATAAAATTAATACACCTCTAGTAAGACTGACAAAAAGAAAAAGAAAGCACAAATTAGCAATGTCAATGAACAGAAGACGCCACAACATATTCTGAACCCACTTAAGTGGATTATAAAGGAAGACTACAAAAGGTTGGCAGCTTGAATCCATCCAGCAGCTGCCAGGGAGGAAGGTCTGATGATCTGCTCCCATGAAGACAACAGCCTAGAAAAGCCTCCCATGAAGATGGGGCAGTTCTACTCTGCCCTATGGAATAGCTATGACCCCAGATCACCTTGAGGGCACTCAGCAATAACAAACAACTTCATGCTCATATGTTCAGCAATTCAAGAGAAATAGACGAGTTCCTTGAAAGTCACAAACTTCCAAAATTGGACCCAGATGAAATGTATAATTAAATAAACCTATAATCATTAAAATAAATAAAGTTCATAGTTTTAAAACTCTGGAAAAATATCTTCAGGCCCAGATGGTTTCATTGGCGAGTTCTATCAATAGCTAAGCTAGCACCAACTTTACATAATCTATTCCAGAAACTAGAAGAAGAGAGATCACTTCCAAGTTCATTTTATGAGGTATTACCCCATACCCAAACTAGACAAAGGCAGTACAAAAAGAGTAGGGAGGGAGGGAGGAAGGAAGGGAGAAAGGGAAGAAGGGAAGAAAGGATGAAGTAAGCAAAGAAGGAAGGAGACACTATGAGCTAATATCTTTCAAGAATTTAGACGCAAAATCATCAACAAATTGATAATATTGAATCAAATCCAACAATAGAGGAAAATACCATGACCGCGTGGGTTTTAATTCAGATATGCAAAATTTTATGACTTGCAAGAAATAGAGATTTTGATAGGCCTCTTCAGAAGCCTTGGTCTTTAGCCTACCAGCATGGGTCTTTGGGTTTACAAGGCGCAAGCCATGATGAAAGACAAAGCGTTTGAGACAGTGTGATGGACTGATTTGTCCCCCAAATATGTGTCAACTTGGCTAAGCGTTTATTTTCAGTATTGTGTTTTTTGTCATTTTTGTCATCTGATGTAATTATCCTCTACTGTTTGGCATGCTATAAATCTAACCCCTGTCTATGGTTACAAAATTATTATGAATGGGTTGTTTGCTATGCTAAAGTGCCAGGGTTAGGTTGCATCTAAAATCAATCTCTTTATTTTTTCTTAACTTTTTATTGTGACTTGGATGAAAGTCTACAGAGCAGATCATCAGTTTTACATTCAACAATTTATACACATTTTGTTTCATCTAATTCATTGCAATCCCCACAATGTAATATCATCTCACTTCCTCCCAAATGCAGCCCTTTTTATGTCAAAGGACTGATTACACTGAAGGGTTCATACCTCCCTAGCAGTGTTGTTCCCCTTAAAAGTCTATTGTTTGGCTGAAAATTAAGCCATAAGAGTGAGTTCAATTCCTGACTTGAAAAGTGGCTAAGAACTATAGTCTTGGGGGTTCTAACAGTCTCTATATGATCATTATGCCTGGTCTTTGTTATGATTTGGGATCTTGTCCCATATTTTTCTCTCACCCTATCTAGGACCCTCTAATGTGATCCCTTTCCATGTAATTATTCATAGGGGCTGGGCTCCCTTTACTTCTTCTGGTGTCACAGTCATGGAGGTTGGACTAGTTAGTCCAATTAGCCCATTGGATTCATTGTTTCCATGATCTTTCATTTCCTTCGCCCTTCTTTTCTCTAAGTGGGAGAAACCAGTAGTTGAAACTTAAATGCCCACTCAAAACTTTAAAGGCCCCCCGTTAAGTCCGTCTCTTTTAAGATCTAAAAGAGATTAAACAAGTAAGCTAAATGGTAGAGATGAGAGAGGAACGTTGGCACACCACGTGAAGATCCTCCAGGAGCAGAAGCTCAGACATTACCTTCTTCCAAAGGCCACGGAGAAAGAAAGCCTTTCCCTAAAGCTGGCCCCCTGAATTCAGAGTTCTCACCTGCTAACCTGTGAGAGAATACATCTCCTTTTGTTAAAGTCGTTCACTTAGGCTATTTCTGTTACAGCCACACTAGATAATTAAGACCGACACTACCTTTCAAAGGAAATAGAAATGCTTGAATGGAAAGAGAAAAGGTTGTCAATGCTACAGGAGGAGACGATAGTCCACAATCCTCATTTCCATTAGAGGACTATTTCTTGGGGGTTGTGCTTTTAGAGGGAACCATGCCTAACACCTTTGTTTCACTTGAATGTCTCTGAGAGACTGGGATGACATGGCCGCAGGGTGTGCAGCTCCAGGGCCCTCACAATGAAGTGGGCCCGGGGTCAGGGAGAGAGCCACACGCCCCACCTCTGCACTTGGCACAGCATCTTTTTAGTTCCTAGGGCGTTTTTATCTAAGAGGGAAAAGTATATTCAAGAAAGACTGCTGTCCTTATGATGGGTTCTATTAGCATAGACCAAGTGGAGGCTGCAGAAACTGGCACGGAAGAGAAAAAACAAAGTAATATGTGTAGTGATTCTGCATTATGAGTTGGCTTGTGGGCACATGTCAGGGCCTAGAACTTTCTGTGGGGAACCATGCCAGAAGAATGAGTTACTGAAACTCTGAGCTAAAGCAGTTAAGGTCTTTCCCCATCTCCATTAGTCCTTCCAATGGGCATCTCCCATTTTAGGTCTTCAGTTCCCATTGTAGCTAGTCTGCCCACCAAACTTGATTTCTGCAGACATATCTATGCATGCTGATGTCTAATCAATTTTGGTTTTTAGAATTTTATTCTGAAATATCTTTTATCTCCGTCTGGCATATTTACATTTGGTTTACTCCACATTTGAAAGGTTTTCAAGAGAAATAACTAATACTACTTAATGTGACGATCAGCATACAAACTGACTTCCTAACTGATTCTCACTTCCTGCTATGCATGCCTCTGTAGAGCCTGCTCCAACAGTGTGTCAGCGGTGGTCTTGTAACCAAGAGAATATAATAGAAGTGATAGTGTGGGACTTCCAAGATTATGCTATAAAAAAATACGACCACTTCCTCAGTTTTTTCATCCTTCGACAAAATGGATTGACACAGTGGCTACAACAATGGGCTCAAAACTAAGAACAGTTGTGAGGATGGTGCAGGGGGTGCTTTCTTCTGTTGCACTTAGTGTCACGTTGAGTCAAAACCCACTCAACGGTACCTAACAACAATTACAACAGGGGACCCCAGCCATGAGAACCCCAGGGCACCCAAGCGAGAGGCCAAGTGGGGAGGAAGTGAGGTCTCCAGCAACAGACAGCAACAATATGCTAGCCATATGAGTGTGCCACCTTGAGGGTGCTGGATTGGGTAAATCTACTGCCCAAGACCTCTATTAGAGTATTAAAGAGCACTTGACCCAAGTCGTGGCGTTTTCAGTTGCCTCACATGCTTGTGCAAGTTGGGCATTGAATAAGGAAGACTGACGAAGCATTGGTGCACTTGAACCGTGGTGCTGGAGATTGAAAGTGCCATGGGCTGCCTAAAGGACCAACACTCGTCTTAGAAGAAGGATGAGCAGAACGCTCCTTAGGGGCCAGGATCGTGAGATTCATCTTACATACTTTGGGTGTTGGCTCCAGTCCCTAGAAAAGGACATCAAGTTTGGTAAAGCAGAGGGACAGCAACAAAGAGGAAGGCCCTTGATGTGATGGACTGGCATCCTGGCTGTAACAATGGGCTCAGTCATAGGAACAATTGAGGATACACAGGACCTGGCAGTGATGTGTTCTGTTGTGCACAGGAACACTCTGAGTCAGCAGCAACTCCATGGTGCCTAACAGCAACACCTTGAATGTTTATCTTTCTGCCCCAAGGAAGCAATCTGGAAAATGGAGCACCAGCCATCTGACTGCAAACTCACCAGCGTTCTGCAGCCAGAACCACCTAGATAGGCTGCTCCCAAATTCCTAACTTTCCGAAATCTATTTTTTTTCTTTTTGGTAATCATTTTATTGGGGGCTAGTACAACTCATCACAATCCATACATCAACTGAATCATTCTCTTGTAGACATTTACTTTCTATTGCGCCCTCGGTACCAGCTCTTTTTTGTTCCCTCCCCTTTCCCCCACCCCGGGAAATCTTATAAAGTAATACATTAGTGTTATTTTTGTAAAAGCTCTCTGGTGGTGCAGTGGTTACGTGCTTAACTGATAACCAGAAAGTCAGGCTTCATGAGAGAAAAGTCCTAGTAATCTTCTCCCATAAAGATTACAATCTAGAAAACCCCTTGAGGAAATTTTACACTGTCCTGTAAGGTTGCTGAAGGAGAATGATGAGTCTCCATGAATGCACTGGCATACATCAACAACATTGCTTTCAAAACAGAATAACTTATTAGATGGAAATAGCCGACTCATTTATTCAATTTATATCCACATGAACAATGAAGATCAGCAAAACAGAAAGAAAATACTCATTTAAAAATATTACCTTCTACCTTTATACTCAACCAAGGCAAATTGCTGGCACTTTTCAAATTCAGTCACCTCTTGTCACCACTTAGAGGCAATATGTATTTATAAAACATTTAGGTTTATGTGCAAAACACCCACTACAGGAACACATAGGTAGCCAGCTAGGCTGCAAAGTCTGCTAAATGAATTTCAAACAAGCAGGCAAAAAATTAGTCTAGACAGTATCTATGAATAAACAGCATCATTACATTCAATTATCTGGCTGGCAAGAGGAGGCAAAAAGTAATGTAGCAGTAATTTGATTTTAAGAGAAGAAAATTATGATAAAATGTTCTTATTAAAGAAAAACTGAATTTTCAAAAACAAAATGTGTACAGAAACAGAACTTATTCAAAATCTTCTTATCTTACTGGAAATGCAAGGAAAATGTTGCCTCCATATACGATGAATTAATAATGGAAGACTAACCACAATGTTATAAGTAAATCAAGATGTTCGAGACAAAGAGCAGAAAAACAAGGCAGTAGAATTAGATACAACTAAGGAAAAAAAGAAGAAGAATTAGATCTGACTACCCGAGTAGGGGAGGACCTCCTGCAGGGGTTTGTGACTACTTATCATCTGTAGGTTTCTGTTGTAGTTCATGCCTCGTTTTATGTTTCTTGACCTAAGTTGTAGCCCAAAATACGGACCTTTTATGCCTAGTTCAATACACCGCCCAGAGGTGGTGCCTTAGTTGGAGTTCCCTGGATTCACGAGTCTGATGCCAGGCTGTTATTGGCCAGACAATTCCAGTGCAGCAAGCGTGAGGGAAAAGACCATCTGAGGCACATGAGGATGAGCAGCGAATGCAAGGTACCTCATTTCTAGACAGTTATCACTTGACTGACGCACAAGCAGGTCTGGGAGGACTATTTGGAAAGACCAGGAGTCAGAGTAGTCCATTAAAGGGACAGAAAGAAATGCTCTATCTTCCTTCCTTACTCCCCGTTCCTACTCATCAAAAAGCTGGCCTGCTCTATAGGGCATTTACTCCTGGACACTCCTAAGTAGTGTCACGTACCCCAGAGACTCCCAACAAGTTTCCCAATTGACACTGCGTCTGCCACACTGGGCACAACCATAGGGAAGATTGGGAAGGCAGCATAGGACCGGACAGTATTTCGTTTTTTTGTACTGACTCAACAGCCGCTAACAAAACACATCTTTCTCATCAGTTGTAAAGGAGCCCTGATGACTTAGGATGGCATGTTGGGCTGCTAACTGCAAAACCGGCTGTTCAAAACCACCGGACGCTTCACAGG
The DNA here is from genome assembly GCF_000313985.2 of Echinops telfairi. Lineage (NCBI taxonomy): Eukaryota > Metazoa > Chordata > Mammalia > Afrosoricida > Tenrecidae > Echinops > Echinops telfairi. Next base: position 79,562,825 of record NW_022111373.1, on the reverse strand, counting down.
AAAAAGATGGGTCTGGCTACTGTCATAAAGAATTACCGTCTCAGAAACCCACAGGGACACTTTGACCCTATCCTGTAAGAGGCGGGGCTGCTAAGAGTCAGAATCAACTGGACGCAGCGAGAGAGTCCGTTGCAGCCTGCTTCTGCCCCCACAGGCCCGACACCATTGTCTCAGAGACAGGGCTGACTGGCAACAGATTTTTATTATCAGTGCTCTTTGAAGGATGCTTCTTTTCAGGAACCCCATCAGGTTTTCCTCAAATTGATCTTCTCAGGTCTTCTCAAAGAGCCAAAGTCTCAGAATCCTAAAGAACATGCATCCTGCTCCTAGATCGCTTTCACCTTCATTAAGCATCAAGTCAATGTGGTCTCAGAGCGACCCTCTGTGGGTTTCCGAGACTGCAGCTGTGGACGGGAGTAGAGAGCTCGGTCTTTCTCCGAGGAGCTGCTGGGGCTTCCAACTGACCACCATGCGGATCGCAACCCAATGCCCGACCACTATACCACCAGCGATCCCTCTCCTAGATCGTAGCCCACATGAATTTACTAGCATGTATAAAACTTCATGTGTAATGTTTAATTATGTTAATTTGAAATGTAGGTGAAGGAAGACTTTGTTCATGAAATTAGAAATAATTGAAAATGTCCCCAATTTTTAAAGAGATTGCAATCATTGCACAATGTTGAATCTACTTGCGCAATGATTGTGTAACACTGAACCGTGCTTATCCAATTGCCACTCTTGGAGACTACTCTAGATCACAATCAAACACACTCATCATTTCTCAGAGTGAGTCAGGAATTATATCAGATCTCTTAAACATATAATCCCATAAAATGTATCTGCTTGGTATTCTTGTTAGAGTTGTCATTTTACAAACGAGGAAAATGAGTCATCATATTTCTTCTCTAAGGCATCATCACTCATCAAAACCAATGTTCTTTACATTATTTCACACTCAATGGGTTCTATTGCTCCCATTCTGTCAACCATCAAATATAATCACCACAATTTATTTATCTTCATGTATACCTTAATAAAAATATTGGTTGAGCATGCATTTTTCTACCCAATATGCTCTTTTAGATTGATAATAAATTGCTAATAACTTTTTTCAGTATGGCTCAACCACTTACCTAGTCTACATGTCAACAAGCCACGTCTATCCCTAAGAAAGTAAAACTAATAGTAATAATCACAAGGATCGTAACAGCTATCATTTTTGGGGTAGCTGATATTATCTTACAGTTTTCACATACATTATTTCTTTTAATTCTCACAACAGCTTCCAATATCATAATTGTCCTCATTTTACAGATAAGAAAACTGAGACTCAGATCATTTTTAAAATGGCCAGTCATAAAATTAGTGCTAGACCTTAGACTTCTTTCCAATGATCCAAACTCTCTCTTAGCAATGCCTTATAATCACAAAGTATACTCTCAAGAACCAAAAATTGTCGTTACTTAACTCATTTTATCTTCATCACCACTCATTCCACAGATAGGGAAACTGAGGCTCAAGGGCTTCATTCCCTTTCTAAAAGTTTTTAAAAGAATAAGGATCAGAGCTGAGTGTCACAGCTCTCGCTTCCAACCCCTTGGTTGAGGTTCTTTCTAATCACTACTCTTCACTGAAGATTATCAAATGCTATGCTGAACTCAGGTCTGCCTATGTTCCACTGCACCATCATAGAAACACTATCTACAGATTCATTTCCACAAATCCAATTAAGTTTTTATAATCGCCTGAATGGTTGTGTCCACAAATGTCTGCCCATTTAATTAATGAGAAAACCGTTAAATGATGTAACTCTAGCTTTATGTCAGGGCCACATGAGGGTTTGAGAGAAGTGAGAATTCAGGGAATTTTAACATACCAAAACTATGTTGAAAATGCAAGTATAAAAAAAAAGAAAATGCAAGTATAGCAATAAAAGTTCTCAAAGAAGCTCAGATCTTAATGCAATGCTGAAATCAACATTAGAAGGTAGAGCCAGGCAGCTAAAGATGACCAGAAAAGGAATACCACATAATGGAAGCACCTTCGATCGCAAATGAAAACATGGGAATATTTTCTGAATAATGATTCTGTTATTTCCTTAGGAAATTGTTTATTTATTAGGATTGAGTTCCACTTCATATTACATAATAACTCAAAATAATAGTGAAAATGAACGCTTATACCTCTTTAATATAATAAAACCCACTGCCAGCTAGATGTCAGTTCTGAGTCATAGTGACTCTCTATAGGGCTTCCAAGGATGTAAATCTTTTTTTATAATTTTAATAAATCATTTTACTGGGGACTTTTACAGTTCTTATAACAACCCATACATCCATTGTATCAAGTACATTTGTACATATGTTGCCATCATCATTTTCAAAACATTTTCTTTCTACTTGAGCCCTTGGTATCTACTTGAGCCCTTGGTATCAGCTCCCTCCCACCCTCGTGAACCCTTGATAATTTATAAATTATTTTTATTTTCATATTTTACACCATTCACTGTCTCTCTTCATTCATGTTTCTGTTGCTCGTGCCCCTTTGTGGGAGGGAATAGGGGATGTTATATATCAATTGTTGCAATCAGTTCCCCCTTTCTCCCCTTCCTCCCCCCACTTACCCCCTATCCTCATGGTATCACTACTCTCATTATTGGTCCTGAGGGGTTTATCTGTCCTGGATTCTGTGTGTCAAGAGCTCTTATCTGTACCAGTGTACATGCTCTGGTCTAGCTGGGTTTGCAAGGTAGAACTGGGATCATGATAGTGGGGGGAGGAAGCATTAGAGAACTAGAGGAATGTTTTGTGTTTCCTTGGTGCTATACTGCACCCTAAAGCTGTAAATCTTTATGGGAGCAGATAGTCTCATCTTTCTCTCGGAGGAGGAGGCCAGAAACAGGCAGTCCCAGGCTACTGTGGAGGCTCCACGTTGTTAGGGAGCCAGGTCCTTCTACTTTGTTGCATTGTCATTCATAGCTTCCATTCTCAAGGTCATCTCATGGCCCAAGATAGCTGCTGAGGCACCTATCTTGAAGAAAGAGGAAAAGAAGGATACTGCTTACCATTTGAAGGGTTTAGCCAGCCATGACTCACAATATACTTCTATTTATATTTCATTGAGTAGAATTTCATCATATAATTACACCCAGTTCTAAGATCAGCTTTAGCCGAGGCTAGGGTGGGCTTTTGTCTCCCATATGAATGGTGGATTCTGTTTCTCAGGAGAAGAGAGAATGAATATCAGTGAGTACAAGTCACAGACTCAACCCAAATGGGTATAACATAAATAATAGCAATAGAAGTAGGATAAGAATGGAAATTCATTCCAAGTACTTCGTCTACAATATCCACAGTAGGCTATTCCATCCAGCACTAAAGATAGTTCAGCAATCATGGCACAATTTTCTATTGCTAAATATTTTAGAGAAAAAATCTATTTCAATACTTTTAAAGTAAATAAGCAAAAAAAGTGAGAAAATGGAATTTTGTTATTATACCAAAATTGTAATATTCCTCTAATCTGGCCGTACCTTTTGTCTTAGGCAGTGGTGGCTGGAAGCATACGACAAGAAATCCTTTTCTGGTTAGTGTCATCTGTCTGTTCACATGGTTACACAGCAGATGGCATACATGGAACCTGTAGCAGCCACTTTTCTACTTAGCTATATATTTCAAGCAAGCACTGCTCAAATTTCAAGTGAAAATTCTACCATGAGTGGCATTTAATGTCTATATATTCAAAGTAATGCATGAAATTCAACATACAGCTTTTTTGAAATTATTTAGAAATATGAGGTTACAGGAAAACAAATTTGGGGGGGATTAAAGTATTATGACTCATTGCTGTGCCATAGCAACTATTAAATAGATATATTTTATCTTTAAGAATATAGTAATAACTAACACACTTTGAATGATTATTATGCATTAATTCAGAGTTGAGCATATAATCTTATAGATTCATAAAATTCAAGAGCTTCAGTGCATTTTATTAAAATTTTGTTCCCTTGATTCTGTCATTCACTCACCCTAGAAACACTTTGACGTAGTGGTCACCCATTGAATGGGGATCCTCAAGATCTGCAGCCACCGCCACTTCACAGGAAAAAGACAGGGCTTCCTAGAGCTGCAGTCTCGGGAACTCACAGGGGCAGTTCTACCCAGGCTTAACGGGTTGCTATCAGTCGGTATTGACTCAATGGCAGATACAGAGACATAGACAAAAATGTAGATATAGAACCTATGCTCTACCTAGCACTATGCTGCAAGAGAGGGATACAGAGTAAGACATAGGGAGTGGCTGCACCAGTGGTCTTAAGAACAGCCTGTGGTTGCAGACCCTGTATCAGTCTAGCACATCAAAGGTGCTCCTTTTTTGTTGTTGTTGACTCTGCTTTACCACACATGGTGTCCTTTTCCAAGAACTGATCTCTCTCATCCAAGGAATTTGAGAGGAGGAGAAGAGCCCAGTAGTCCTAATGGCCAAGCCCATCTGAACTAGAGCAGGATGAGTGGTTCTATAAGGGTTTGCCACAAATGAAAATTGCCAAAGCTGACAATATGTCTCTGGCAGCAAACACGCAGGAATGTCACCATTCATCCAGACAAGGATTGACTGAGAGGCAGACTCAGAATAGAAATCTGCGAAAAGGAAGGTGTGGGTAGCTTGTTGCATTTACTAACTCTATAACCTAAAACCAATTATTTTAGCTTCGTTGTACCACTTGTCAAAGAGCCCTAGTAGCGTTGTCTGGTAGCATTGGACTGCTAACTGCAAGGAAGTAGGTTCAAACCCACCAGCTACTCCTCAAGAGATAGAGGAGTCTGTCTGCTCACATAAAGATTTACAAAGCTCAGACATCCTACACAGGGTCACTACGAGTTGAAATAGACTCAATGGCAGTAGGTTTAGGCTTGGATTTGGTGCCTCTTTTTAAGAATCCCTGATGGTGTAGTGAGTTAAGCATAGACCTGCTAACCAAAGGTCACCAGTTTGAACCCACCAGCTGCTCTGAGGGAGAAAGATGTAGCAGTCCACCTCCATAAAGATTTACAGCCTTGGAAACCTTATGGACAAGTTTACTCTGTCCTATAAGATAGCTGTGCATTGGAATTGACTCAGTAGCAACAAGTTTGGTTTTGGTTTTATAGCTAATGACATCTTAAGTTTAATGAAATGTAGTAATTTTTTTTCTTCTTTACAACAATGTCCAAGAACATATCTATCTTCTCCAACACTGGACAAATCACACAGCAAAGCTAAAAGTAGCACAATAATGGACTGTGCTTCATATCCATTTAGAAAAATTGAGAACAATCTTCCCCTCTTTCACCTGACATTCCCACATCTACAGCTGTAAAAGAGCAGCTGAGATTTCGGTGAAAAGTAGCATGTTTTACAAGGGCTCTTTTTGCCTTTTTCACACCCTATTTGCTTTAAAATCAAGCCTGGTTATTATTTTTTAAATTAATGACCAATCTAGATGCTATAACTCTAATAGGAAATATGTTCTTGTTTTAAAATGTTTCATTTAGACCATCCTCCATGGTTTTGTGAAATCAAAAAGTGTTTCTGAACAGACTTGTTTGGGCTACTATGCCCCTAAGGAGCCATTAATCCAGTTATTGTCTCTAAAAAAATTACCTATCATAGATTTCATACACCAAAAATAAAAACCAACCCAAGAATAACAAAGTAAAATAGATAAAAACCTCAATCAAAAAGAAAGCAGAATTTATAGAGGTATAGCAATAGGCATGTATATTTGTAAATATATTAATTTATAATGAAAAGGATAGAGGCCAATGTACACATATTTATATGTTAAATATTAAGATAGCAGACAGACTTTGGGCCTCTACTCAAAACCTCCCTTAGCACAAGAACACTTTGTTCTAATAACCTGGCACTCTTTGATACTCACCTTTCTGACACAATCACTGAAAACAAAATGGGTGCATAAGCAATGTAGTGAACAAAGTGGATGGTGCTTGACTATCAAAAAATGTGTCATCTGAGGTCTTAAAGTTAAATAAGCAGCCATCTATCATGGAAGCAAGTAAGTCCACATGGAAGAAGCACACTAGCCTGTGTGATTATGAGGTATTGACGGGATCATGTATCAAAATATCCAAAACGAACAATTATATTGATATGAAAGAGGGGATTGGAGTGGAGACCCAAAGCCTATCTATAAACAATTGGGCATCTCCCCACAGAAAGGTTACAAGGAAGGGATGATTCAACCAGGGTGCAGTATAGCACTGACAAAACACACATCATTCCTCTAGTTCCTGAATGTTTCCTCTGCCCCGCTGCCATGACTCAATGCTACCTTACAAATCCGGCTAGACCAGAGTACACACATTGGGACAAATAAGAGTTCTCAACACATGGAATTCAGGACAGATAAAACCCTCAGGAACAGTAGTGGGAGTAGCGATATCATGAGGGTGGAAGGATGGTGGGGCCGGGGAAAGGGGAAGAAAGTGGAAACCCATCACAAGGTTGGATATGTAGCCTCCCCAGGGGGACGAATAACAAAAAGGTGGGTGAGGGGAGACAGTGGACAGTGTAAGACATAAAATAGCAATAATAACATATCATTGATCAAGGTTTCATGAGGGTGAGAAGGTGGGGGGCGGAGGGGACAAAAGAGGAACTGATACCAAGGGCTCAAGTAGAAATGAATTGTTTTGGAAATGTTGATGGCAACATATGTACAAGTGTGCTTAATACCATTGAAGGATGGATTGTTATAAGATTTATAAGAGCCCCCCAATAAAATGATTTTTTTAAAAAAGAAAGCAGAAAATATTAAAAACTAGAACAAATTTTAAATGGATCAACATAGATCAAATGATAAGTTGCAAAATTTTAACCTAACTGTATTGTAATTCATTTTCCAATTAATTCTGCATAATTGCAAGGTTATTTGCATCCCTGGTCTCTGGTCAGAGAGCATTCACCAGAGACTTAATCCATACCTATTTTCCCTTCACTTTCTTTTTAAACTGAAACAACTTTAAAATGGGTCAAAGAAAGATCAAAGATAAGATGTTACATTTTAACCTAATTACATCTACCATAATCAACTTTACAATGTCTGGTAACAAGCCTATTCACATCCCTCAACTATGATCAGATGGGACTGAAGGCTTACTCCATGTGTGGACCCTGCAAATGGATGTTGGGCTTCCATTATCATGCACAGTCTTCTGCAAACCAGGTGTTCCCAATTTAAACACTGAGACCATTCCCTCCTGTGGATTTTATTATCTACAATCTGTGTTAGGCCAGGTTGACTAGAGAAACAAATCCAGAGACACACATATGTGTGTAAGAGAGAGCTTTACATTAAAGAGCAATTGTAAGCTGATGCCAGGGGTTTAGGTGGAGAGCAAATGTTTTGAGAATGATGAAGGCAATGAATGTACAAATGTGCTTTACACAATTGATGTATGTATTAATTGTGATAAGAGTTGTATGAGCCCGTACTAAAGCGATTTTAAAAATAAATAAAGAGCAATAGTATATTGAGAAAACATCCCAGCCCAGTCCAGATCAAGTCCATAAGTCTGATATTAGCCCATATGTCCGATACTAGTCCAACACTAGTCCATAATTTCATAAATTCCTCTTCAGACTCATACAGTCGCTCAGGAGGTGAACATGTGTCGTGCCTCCAGCAAGCTACGACCTGATTGACAGGCTAGGCTCCACCCCTTCACTCTGAATCCTATATTGACACCAGATTATGTAACTACCACAGAAGTTCACATCCACAAGGAAGCATGATCAGGCTGTGACTTGATTGGCAGGCTAGACTCCACCCCTTCACTCTTCATATCCTCAAATTGACCCGAGATTATGTAACTACCACAAAATCCTTGGATCACACAGGATGGAGTGCTTCTTCCATGTGGATTTAGTTGACACCTCACTTAGATGGCTGCTTATTTGAAGGCAAGCCTTTAAGACCCTTTTTCATAGCCAGGAACCATCTAGTTTCTTCACCATACTTTGCTATAGCACCCATATTTTCAGTGACCTTTTCGTGAGGGCAAACATCAAGCTGAGTCATGTCGTAAGAACTAATTCTTCTTAGATTGTTGTTGCTGGTGGGTGCCATCAAGTCAGTTCTGACTCCTAGTGATCTTATGCACAACAGAACAAAACACTACCTAGTTTTACATCATCCTAATAATCGTTCTTATTCCTGAGCCCATTGTTACAGTCACTGTACCAATCCAGCTCCTTGAGGGCCGTTTCCACTTTGCTGCCCCTCTACTTTACCAAACATGATGCCC
>NW_022111373.1:79541831-79549628 GCF_000313985.2 Echinops telfairi | reverse complement strand
AAAATTAATTACATAAATCATTTCAAGTGACTACATAACACCGTGAAAAAATGGGCTCAAATACCCTAGTAGGAGACAAAAATAACTATGACTCGATGTTAATTATTTCAGTAAACATATTGTCGGTGTAATTGAAGTTGCTGTTTTGAGACTGTTGAGTAGGTATTGTAGGATAAATGAAATGAATAATCGTGTTGGTGCCCAGGGGAACATATGAATTTCAGCATGGGAGAAAAGAACCTCAGATGAAGTAAGACTGGTAATGCTAAATAGAAAACCTGCCATCTTGATTTTAAATTGAGAATATCAGTATAAATGCATCTCTTTTCTTTTCTAGATCTGCCACTGAAAAGGCCTAGAAACCTGACTGCAGTTTCAAAATGCCACTTTCAGTTTAAAAATAAAAGACTTTAAAGAGAAACAGTTGATCCTAGGTCTGGGGCAGAAAATACCCAGCATGAAGCTGAGTGTCCCTCCTCACAGAAAACAAGGAAGCTCTCAGAGACTCAAGAACCAATTTGAAAATGTGCCCACTGACCAAAGGTTGAGGAAAACAGCAGAAACACATCAAGTACGTTAAATCAATGAATCCATAATAGCACTTTGGAAAACTACACTGGTCACATTTGGAGGGTGCTGGAGAAACCATTCACCATTTCCAAAGCTGAAAAATACAGGAAGTATATGCCTGAACTTTTCATCTCAGTAATCCTCGTTATAAGGACAATTTTCCCTTTATAGAAAAAACCCAGCTAATAAATAATGAAAGAATTATGCAATTTAAATATCATAAGTCATATTTAAATATGCAAAACTCTCATGAAATAGTGGATCTGAGAAAAGATTATCAGAGGCTGGTCATATCAGAGAAAAGGAACAATATTGGGTTTAAACAGAAGTATTCAATAACATCTATGAGAAGCTGTGATGGTTAAGTTTAATGACAACTTGGCTGGGCCAAGATTCTCAATGGTTTGGCAGTTGAGAGCTTCCCAATAATGTGCTCTAACATAATGTCATTAACTCCATCGTGGAAGCCACGCAGTTACTAAGATCATAACATTGATGACATCTCCTTGTGGGTGTGATCCACTTGTATTTAAATAGACGCTGTAAAGCATTTCACTCCTTCTTGCTGGCCTAGATCCTGCATCAGTCACATCGATCTCTGGTACTTGAGCCAAAAAAAAAAAAAATGATATTCCCAACTCTGAAAGCTATCAAAGGCCTGCAATATTGCCTGCCAAGTTTGGAAGCCATCAGAGCCTGCTAACCTTATATTCATTTGACTGCCAGCCACAAGCCAGCTCTGCTGCCATCCACCAGCCTGTGCTTTCCTGCTTCATCTTCCTGCTTCCAGCATCTGATGATTCAGGAAGAGTCTCCACCTTCACATCTCACCCAAGGTCTTGTAATAGACTGAACGTACACACTCTTACAATTGTGTGAGCCATTTTTCTTGATGCAAAATTCTCTTTATATATCTATGTAAATATCATTAGTTTTGCTTCTCTAGAGAACCCACCCTAACAGAGAAGCCATTTACCAAATAATCAAACATCAAACTAACCAACCACTGTATTTAAATACTAGGTTACAAAAACACACGGATCAAAAATTCAGAACATGTTAAACTATGGCTGCTATTAGCAAATTCTAGACCACAGGTAATTCTAGAGAACAACAAGCTTCAGTTTCCTCTAAGATGGAAAGAGAAAGAGAGAGAGAGTGGACAGCAACCTGGACCAACAAGCTTCAAGGACGACATTCCCTCTCGGAGCAGCCAATACACAGAGAGGGTCAGCCTGACCACGAGACACGAGGTCCCCTTACTGACCCACAGTTCTATGGGGGTAAGCTCCAGAGACACAGTGTGGGAACTGTGCCCACTTTGAGCCACCCACACCAGGGCGTAACTCAAAGGGAGCACCACAGAGCAGCAAGGGGAGCAAAGCAACAAAGTCACAGAGGAATTCTGAAAATAGACGCGGACTCAGGGCCAGGGCTTGGTGGTGCGTCAGACCTAATAGGAAAACATTCTTAAGTGTCAGCAGTCAGACCTGAAACTATTCGTAGGCTATTTTTTTCTTCTTCTTTTTCCATGTCTATCTCTATAAGATAGGCAGGATAAACGATCCTGAGGAGAAAACAGTGGGACTGATGGTTGTGAGTGGGGGGGAGGGGGAAGTTGTACACTGGAGAGGAGGAGGTGAGGGAAAGGGAGGGAGGAGCCAACAAACCCAGGGACAGGGGAATGAAAATAGATCTAAAATCAATGGCGAGGAGGACATAGAATGTCTGGTGGGGCTTGACCAAGTGCAATGTAACTGAGAAGAAGTACAGCGAGCTGAATGAGGGTTGAACATGAAAGTGGTACAGGAGGAAAGTAAAAGGAAATAGAGGAAACAACTAGGTGGCAAAAGACATTTATAGAGGTACAAACATAGGCATGTACATATTAATATTTAATGATAGGGATATAGGTCTATGTACATATATTTATTTATAGGTTAAGTATTAAGGTGGCAGATGGACATTGGGCCTCCACTCAAGTCCTCCCTTAATGCAATAACCCTTTGTTCTAATAACTTGGCATTCTGTGATACTCACCTTCCTGACATGATCCCTGAAGACAAAATGAGTGCATAAGGAAATGTGGTGAAGAAAGCTGATGGTGCCCAACTATCACAAGATAAAGTGTCTGGAGTCTTAAAGGCTTGAAGTTAAGCAAGCAGCCTTCTAGCAGGGAAGCAACAAAGCCCACATGGAAGAAGCACACCAACCCATGTGATCCCAAGGTGTCGATGGGATCAGGTATCAGGCATCAAAGAACAGAAAATACCATTTCAATGCAAATGAGGGGAGTCAGAATGGAGACCCAAAGCCAATTGTAGACAATTGGACATCCCCTCACAGAAGGGTGACAAAGAAGGGACAAGTCAGGCAGGGTGCAGTATAGCACCAATGAAACACACAGTATTCCTCTAGTTCTTTAATGCTTCCTCCCCACCACTATTATGACCGCAGTCTATCTTACAATTCTGGCTATACCAGAGCATGTACATTTGTACAGGTAAGAGCTCTTGACATACAGAATCCAGGACAGATAAACCCCTCAGGACCAATCATGAGAGTAGTGATACCATGAGGATAAGGGAAAGGTGGGGGGAGGAGGGGAAGAAACGGGAAACAGATCACAGTGATTATCCCACCCAGGGGGATAAACAACAGACGCATGGGTGAAGGGAAACAGCAGATGGGGTAAATTATGAAAATAAATAATTTATAAACTATCAAGGGTTCACGAGGTTGGGAGAGTGGAGGAGGGAGAGGCCTTATTGTTATGTTATGTCACTGGTATGTTAGGGAGAGGCCTTATTATCGGGGAGGTCTTATTTTCAGGGAGGTCTTATTTTCGAGGCGATGCCTTATATTTCAGTGAGAGGCAAAACTGTAAGTAGGTCTTATTTTCGGGGGCTGTCTTAATTTTGGGGAAACACGGTAGTTCTATCAGTTGGTACATCTTGGAGGAAACTGAGTTCATTCCCATGAGTCCCCTGCCAGTGTTCAAACTGTTTTCCAGGTATCTGGGTCTCTTGATTTTAGATTTTCTGGTGCCCGTGGGTCTCAGCTACAAAGCTCTCTCACATCTAAGCCTGCAAAAACGTTTTTTAAGTAATTTCATAAGAAAGATGAACATCTTTGGATCCTCTTTTCCAGTGTTCTTCTCATCTCTAAGGCCTCGGGCACAGAAAAGCGTTGTATTAGCCAAGTCAGACATTTTTTCTGAGTTCTATTTGAATGGAAATTTCCACTGAGGTATTATCAGTTCACAGTTTTTAGCTTCTGGTAGCTGTTGAATCTTTAAGACTCAATTTACAAAACACAAGATAGAAAAAGGACAAGTAAAAATTCAGGGAAAGGAGGATTAAAAGGTAATGGTAGTAAGAACATCAGTACTGTGTAAAATTGTTGGCAGATGTTGGAAAGGGAAATCTGAGGGCAATGAATGTACAAATGTGCTTTACACAATTGATGTATGTATGGATTGCAATAAGAGTTGTATGAGCCCCTAATAAAAGGATTAAAAAACCAGAAAGAAAGAAAAGGAGACTTCGTGGAAGGGAAACCTGGACTGTCCTGAGGACCTCAAGGGACTGCTGGGTGATGCACAGTGTAGAAGGGACAGCGCCCTGCCTGGAGAGCAGGCATCCACGGCCAGACAAGGGTGGCAAAGGGGCGAGTGTAGGGCTTGATTGGGCGGGCTTATTTAAGTGACTAAGATCTCAAATAAAGCAACTTCCTGGGTGGAGAGCAAATGTATTGAGAATGATGAGGGCAACGAACGCTGTGATAGGCGTTGTATGAGCCCCCAATAAAATGATTTTTTTTTAAGGGGGAAAATCTGTAAGAATCAGTAGCTGGCACATTTTAGCAAAATCACAGCACTTTAGTTTCACTAAAATCCATTTCTTTTCAAGGAAAGCTTAGAGGAGTTTAGGTAAAAGTTGCTGCCTCAGGGTCGAGATTCAGATCATCAGCAATGATGATAGTGACAGGGAACATCGAGGCAATCGTTGCAAAGGGTTGAGTCATGGGACAAAAAGATGCTCTGCAGGTAAGTAGACCTGAACCCATGTCTTGTCCACCAGTGCGTGGAGGCCGCTCCCATGCCATCTGCACAAATCTTCTCTCTCTGAGCTGAAGCCAGAGCAGAAGGTGATGGAGTGGAGGAGGAAATTTTGTCAGTAACTTATTACACATGGACATTGCAATGGAGCATATCAGGGAGTTAGTTAATACAGTTCTTTAGAATTCAGTCTCAAGTTTTGAAAATTACTTCAACATTAACTCAAAACTCATAGCCATTGAGTTGATGCCAACTCATAATGATTCTATAGGACAAGGTGGAACTGCCCATGGGGCTGCAAGGGTTTAGTCCCTGCCCTGAGGCGGCAGCAAGCTGTCGTTGTGTTGAGATTAAGCCCCCACGTGGGTTCCAAATGGTCCTGGCTCTGGCAGAGACAGTGACGGAGCTAAGGTCAAGCCCTAACAGGCCTCCATTGTGGTAAGCCCAAAGCTCCCAGCTCCTCAAAACCTTGTGGGTCTGTGCCTACTTATCTTTATGATGCTCCTCCTGCGGTCCTGCAATGTTGAATTTCCCTGTAAGCAACTCTCCTGCGCTGAAATCTGCGGAGTCCCTCTGGTATGCGTTACTCCGTCGTCATCTTCCCTGGAGCTGTCTATTCATCCCCTGTGAGGTTTTGTCTAATGTTTGGTTATGCCAAAGAAGTGTGTGTAACTGTGCCCCGCTGTGTGTTTTATTGTATTTTTGAATATATATGCATGCACACACATACTTGCACATGTACATACATCTGTATATAAACACACACATATATCCCATATAGGTAGATATATACTCAATCACAAAACCAAATATTATATGCTCCCACTTTTATGAAATGACAAATACATAGCATGTATACAGTGTTACCTTTCTCATTTACAAATATAACAAGTGTCTACAACTAGAGAGTGAATTTCCCTCTTCCACCTCTTCCCAGTATCTGGTAACCACTAAGTTAACATAAGTTTCTGTATATTTACCTATTCGTGTCATTTATAAAATTAGGAATATGTGTGTTTTGGGTGTATTTTTCTCAGTACAATATCCTCCATGTTCATCCACATTATGATGTGGATGGAAAATTCATTTTCCCTCTAATATTCATGTCGGGGAACTAATTTTCCTTCATTGCTCAACAGTATTCCATTGTATGCCTGGAACCCCATGTTTGTCTTCTGCGTTCATCTGTTGAGGGGCACTGGCTGTTTGCATCTTTTTGCTATATTGAATAGTGTAATGATTTACTTTCAGTTTTGGTTGGACCTGGATCAACACGGGAGACTGAAAAGAAAAAAGTTTATACAAAATTAGGAAAAGACTGATTTTTCTGTCGCAGTGGTAACAAGTAGCCACAAGAACCAGCTTTAAACCTATTAGCTCCATGAAGAATAATTTGCATCAGTAAGCCCCTAGCTTCTGAAAGCCAGCCTATCAGTGACAGACTCACTCCAATACACACACCTCTGAGTGCCAATTAATCAGCAAGAGTCTCACTTGAGAAACTATGCATCCACAGAAGATGTCAACTCACTTGTACGCCCCAAAAGTCTATCAATTCCTGGTACTCAAGTGTCCCCCAAATAAAACCCCTATATAAGTTCACCAGAACTCTGTGCCTGGAGATATGGTTGGTGCCTGGCCGTTAATAGCCTTCCCTTACTATATGTTTTTTCCCTGCTGCCAAGGCAACCTCTGAGTGATGGCAACTTCATGCACAAAGAAATGACACACTCCTGATCTGGCTTCATCTCCAGGACAGTCTGCTGATCAGACCATTGTGATTGATAGGTTTTGTTTTTTATTTTTCCCTCAACAATTTTATTGGCACATAATTTATATGTCGTACAACTGAATAGTTCAATCGTTCGATCATATCAAGGGGAATTATACAATCAGCACCACATCTATCTTAGAGCTCCCCACCCCCCATTTAAATAGTCTTTAAAATGAGTTAGGCAATCACAATCAGTTCTATGGTTCCCTCCCGCCTCCCGCCTTCATTATTTACCACAGAGCTCCCCTTTCCCTCCCTATCACCCACCCCCCACCCTTGCATTCCCTGTAATACCTTGTATCAGTTATCATTAGCCATCCACTCCTCCTGTGCTTCACACCTGGGAAACCCCACAGTAAACAATGACAAACAAATAAAGAACAAATACAAATAATGCGTGAGAGGGAGGAGACCCCTATCAGCATCAAGAATCCAGGGGAGAAATTTATGTCATGGAACATCTAAGAGATATTTGCACCCAGAACAAATTCAGGTCGTGTCTATAGGGAGGGCAACTGGCCAAGTATCAAGCTCGATCCAGCATTATCAAGATTAAAATGGTCTTTGCCTGATAGTAAGGCTGTTTGGGACTCTACCTTGGCTAGAGCAGATCTGCCCACAGCTGGGTCTGACTACACACTCTGCAGATGGGTTTTGGGCTCCCACTGTCCTCCATAGCTGTCTACCAATTATGTGATCATAATTTTAGCTCCAATACTTTTCTCTTCACCATATTTGAATATTGTAATTGTCATCTTTGGATACACAAGCTCACATAAGCTGGTGTGTTTCTTCTGTGTGGACTTAGTTGACTCATCACTTAGATGGATGCTTGTTTGAATACAAGCCTTTAAGACCCCAGACACTATTTGCATTGATAGTCGGGCACCATCTGCTTTCTTCACCACACTTTGCTGTAGCATTCTTATCTTCAGTGAACATTTCACGAAGTTGAGTATTGAGTAGGGATATGATGTAAGAACTAATTGTTCTGTTGGAGGTAGGATTCAGTATGAGCCCAGAACTCTTTCCTGGATCTATGCTTTTTTTTTTTTAAATTATAATATGCTGGAACTTGGGAATTAATACAAAAGTCATATCATTCCATAGGTCAGTCATGTGGATAGGTTTTAAATATATATATTATGATCTATTTTATTTTTTAAAGTGAATGTGCATATTTCTATGAGAAAAATCTGGTTGCTAATAACACAAAATGTTTATAATATTGTATTGGTGTGTCTTAAAAAGATGTCCACCAACAGAAAAGTGGGTGAAGGGAGACATCGGATAGTGTAAGATATGAAAATCATAATAATTTACAAGTTATCCTTCCATAAGGAGATGTCCAGTTGCCTACAGATGGGCTTTGGGTCTCCACTCTGCACTTCCC
>NW_022111373.1:79538218-79540839 GCF_000313985.2 Echinops telfairi | reverse complement strand
TTCATTCTTGTGGCCCCAAAACAATATCATAGAGTTTTCATTGACTGACTTTTGGAAGGCACTTTCTTCCTATTCACCTTACTCTGAAAGCTCTACTGAAAACTGTTCAACATCATAATAAATCAAGACTTGCTGCCATGCAGTTGATTCTGACTCACAGTGCCCCCTTAGGATGGGCTACAACCTGACTGGGGGTTTCTGAGACTGTAACTCTTTGTTGGAGTAGAGAGTCTCATCTTCCGCAGAGCATCTGGTAGATTCAAACTGCTGACTGCCCAAGCCCAAACCCACTATATCACCAGGGATATCAATTCATAATCCACCAATGATAGAGGGGTAATATCTGTACATGAGGCATTAGCCAGGAAGAGAACCCTAGTTTCCTGGATGGAAGGCAGGCATTCTACCACCAAACCACCAATGCTTCTCCCTAAATTCAGCTTTGAATTCCTGTTTCAGATATTGAGTGGCTGATGAAATGATGTGGGAGCCACAGCTGATCTCCTCTTGCTTAAGATGAGAGAAGGAGAATCCAACTTTACATTTTCCCCAAGCCAATGACTCCAGCCTCTATCCCTTTTTATCCTATTCTGACACCAACCATCCCTCACACAATACACTCCATTTCTCTCCCTGGGTTCAATATTTCATTACAGTGCCCACACAGAACTTATGATTATAGGGGATTCTTAAAGGAGTTAATAGGTTACCTCAAGTCAGGATCATAAATCATTAAGGATACAGGCTTTGGTCCACAGTACTGCCTCTCCTCAGCCAGCAGCCAACTCCCTCACTGGTCCTCAGCTTTTCAGTCACCTAGTCCCTTCGCCTCTGCATCCATGGGCCAGGAAGCACACCTGCTACTCTGCCTCACTGTCTCATAGTCTCAGTATCATGACTCCTCTGCTCTCTCTCAGCGTGGAACCTTTGCTGTGGCTGATGGTCTCCATGCTTCAGAGTCTGTTGCCTCCATCACTTCAAATAGGATGTGGAACATGCTCCACTGGTGGCTGTCCTTTCTTGGTGTTCCTGGGAACTCTCCACTCTGCTCCTGAGAAGGCTCTCTCATACACACAGAAGCATGGAAAAATGGACCAATCTCAAACTAGAGTCCTCTACACCTTACTTGCATGCTTCCACCTACTAACAATGTGGGAATAACAAAGTCTATGATGGAATTGTCATACCAAGTAATTTCACTTCCCCACAGAGGTGAATTCATCATCCTTTGGCAAATTCTCATCATTCATTTAAAAATGTTAACCTCTTTTCTGTTTAAGAATGACATGATGATTATTGTTACACCTCCCCACCCAATATGAGCACATAGTATATGTTATGCATTGTGTTAATACTTTTTAGTTTTTCAGGTAGCACTCTGACCTGGAGAAGCCATTAGCCTTGGCTTATTCAATGCACCAGTCATTTGCTTATTTGACTTCAAATCCACTCCTTACCTGCTCTGCTCATTATCACAGCAGAATGACTCCTACTGACAGATTTTTCTAAGTTCTATGTCAGCTGATGAAGATCAAAAAGACTGCAGCTTTCAGTATGGATTGTAATTCAATGTAAAAAAAAACCACAATCTCACAACTTTATCAACAGGGCAACATTATAACAAATAGAGAACGTGATTGAATTGTTAAGAAATCCATTTGACTTGGATCCACAATCAACTTTCATAGAAGCAGCAGTCAAATAAATAAATAAATAAATAAAGTATAGCATTAGGCAACTATTCTGCAAAAGACCTCTTGAAAGTGTTTGAAGAGCAAAGAAAGATGTCACTTTGAGGACTAAGGGGCACCTGACCCAAGCCTTGGTACTTTCAATCACCTTGTATGCATATGAAAGCTGGATGATGACTAAGGAAGACCAGAGAAGAACTGATGCATTTGAATTATGGTGTTGGCAAAGTATGGAATGCACATGGACTGCCTGACCACTCCCCTTAGCCTAGGGCAATTACGCCTGTGCCACACCCAGCTAGGTGAGTTCCACCCTGTGCAGCAAACCTGAGGCTGGGGAAAGCCCTGCTGACCTCCACCAGGGGATACTCTGCCCAACTTCTTACGAGGGAATTCCTGCCTGTGTGCCTGGGAGCCTAAGGAAACTCCACCAACACTCGTCAATGTTCCAAGCTGATGAAGGAACCTCTGCCTGAACTCCACAACACCAAAGCAGGCAACCCACTAGCCTTCTGGGGCACTCTCCTGAGAAGGAAACCACAGGAGGATAAAGAGCTAGGTTTATTCCATAGTGAAATTAGCTGTAGGCAGTTTGAGCAAGCATTCCTACAAGTCTCCAAGAGAGAACCAGTGCTCTTCTACTCCCTGGAAAATGCCACATGCCTCCTCTAAAACAACACAATGCAAACAGCCATCAGCCCCAATGACCTCAATGAAAAAACAGGAGAAACAAAAGGCAATGGCTGAAGATGTCCTGAACATAACGACATGAATAGAAGAAACAGACATTGAGCTGCAACAGAAAGACATTTTCAGAATACTGCTTGGAGTCATACAGGATATGAGGGAAACAATACAGAAAAAGGATGAAATAATAGAGGAGATAAAGGCCATACACCAAAGGGAAATACAGGAGCTTAGGGAGGAGAT
>NW_022111373.1:79529085-79531087 GCF_000313985.2 Echinops telfairi | reverse complement strand
AAATAGTAGAGACCAAATGTGGAGATCAGTCAGAGCTGGGCTTCCTCGGATTCTTGCTTTGGGCTCCTATGGAAGATCCTGTCTCATTATTTCTAGAGACCCAGGCATTTCTTAGCATTCCTTGACTTCTTGTGGATATGTCTGCACATTACACCTGTCTTCCCCTGTGTATATCCGTGTCTCTTCTCTTCTTTTTATAAGACTTCACTGAGAAAGGATTAGGTGTAAAATACAACCTACCCCCGTGTCCTCACGAACATAACAAGAGAAACTTCCAAAGCCAAACCATTGTGACAGGTGCAAAGGTTAGGGCTTCAGTAGAACTTGGTGTGGGAGAGTGAACAATTCAAAAATTAAAGGGGCTAACAACTGGAATTAATTGGTACAGATCCAAAGTAGAAGAAATTAAGTCTGTAACAAAATACTGAATTCACCCACAAATTTCTGCCTGTTTTCCTAAGGTTTAGGAAAATCCTTAATTATGGCCCTTAACTTAGCCCTAGACCAAGCTATTAATTCAACTTCCACACAATTGTCTTCTATCCTAGATATTTAACAGTGTGATTTTTCTCCCCCTTAGAAAAATCCTAAAGAATGGCAGTTCATTTAAATCAGGTGAAATGGAGTAGAAAGGGAAATGACAAGAGGGTAGGTTTTTAGAAGTCTGTGAGAAATACTATTTTGAAATTAGAGTCTTGTTGTTGTTGCCTCAAAACACCAATTAAACAATTAACTGTTGACTGGTTGTACTTTGGCCTCCCAATATTTTATAATTCTTCTTAACCATAGTAGTTTAAAGATTTGCACATGTCAAAAGTTCCTCATAATGGATAGTATTATTCTAAATCAACTTTTTGTTTTGTCATTTAGCAAGAAAAGTATCCATTTTTTAATCATTTTATTAGGGGCTCATACAACTCTTATCACAATCCATACATAAATCAATTCTGTAAAGCACATTTGTACATTCATTGCCCTCCTCATTCTCAAAACATTTGCTCTCCACTTAAGCCCATGGCATCAGCTCCTCATTTTCACTCTTCCTCCCTACTCCCCACTCCCCACTCCCTCATGAACCTTTGATAATTTAGAAATTATTATTTTGTCATATCATACGAATAGTATCCATTTTTTAAATAAATAGAAAAACTCTTGCACAAGGACAATGAGTCTCTAGAATAGATAAACCCATACAATGAAAGAAAAATAGGCCTTTACAATCAGTCTGGGGAGGGGGGCTTGTACAGCATGCTGTGTTCTCTAGCAGAGACTTGGAAGGATAACATATACATACAGTTAATAACCTGAGAATTCTTGACTTCAGTATGGACTAAACAAAGAGACTTTGTTTCACAAATTACCCGGAAAAACAGTCACCTCGGAAGGGTTTTATAAAGAACTCTAAGCAAAAGTTGACCAATACTTTTTTCCACATATTGGTTGCTGTTGAAGGAGCCTTTCCTCCTCAAGGATGATTTGAGTTAGTTGGAAATGTATCGGGTCCACGCTTGCTTCCGTTCACTATCAAGCACTCTGCACTCAACCAACACAAACCATCCAGGACAAGACAAAACACATTGTAAAGTAAGGCTTTTCACGTATAAACAACCAGTGGCAAAGCAAGACAAGTGGAAGAAAAATGAGCAGAATAATGACAACAGCGGGTATCAAATGAAAACCTCCAAAACGAAAGCTCTCATGACCTCACCCAAAGAATAAGGCGTAATGTTTTACTAAATGAACTTTCCTAATATGATTCTTGTATCCATGACTTTGTCATTCCCATCAACTGATCGCATGGGACTTTGCAAATAGGGAATAAGGGATATCTTTGTGAAAGTCAGATAGATCAGGGCTCAAAACAGAAAATACAAAAAAAAAAGTTTACTTTTGTTTTATTGACTAGGCTAACGTATCAATTGTTTAGGTCATAAAAAACTATGAATAGCCTGGAGAAGAATGGGAATTTCAGAATACTGCGTTGTGCTCATGCAGAACCTGT
>NW_022111373.1:79527051-79528686 GCF_000313985.2 Echinops telfairi | reverse complement strand
ATTGTGTGTGTTTTGTGAGATGAAGGAGGACTTTGTGGAGTGCTGTTGGACATATGGGCTAATGTTTGACTTGTGGGCCTGTGCAGTGCTGGGTTGGGGTGTTTTCTTGATGTGCACTTTAACCTTTATATAAAACTCTCTCTTATACATGAGTTTCTGTGGATTTGTTTCTCTCATGTACCCAGACTGACACAAATGGAATACTACTTAGTTTAAAAACAGGAAAGATGTGTGTCAGGGTTGTATACTCACCATACTTATTCAGGATGTATGCTGTGGTAGTTACATAATTTCATGTCAACTTGAAGATATATAAAAGTGCAGAAGTGGTATTCAACCTGTCAATCAAGCCACCGCCTAATGGTGCCTCCTTTGGGGCATGGCCTTCTCATAAAGAGGACCCTGGGAACCTTCCCTTCTCTCTTTGCCTTCACCTTCCTTCTGGCTTACTCTGATGGCTGCCAGAGCCCTGCGATGTTACCACCAGCATTGGATCCACACAACTTTGCACTCACAAACCTGTGATCTTCCTGCATTCTGCATCAGTCCTTATGACTGTGTGAGTCTGAAGAGGGACTTATGGACTAGTATCAGACTTAAGGACTTGAGTTGGTGGGGAGGGTGGGGCACAGGGCACTAACCCACCCAAGGGGAGGGTATTGTTTATATCTCCACAGGGAAAGAGGGACCAGACTTCAACCCATTGCACCAAGATGTGAATGCAACATGCCGGCGTGGAGTAGGGAACCAGTGGAGAGGTCTGAGGGGCCGGCCCAATCCCAACTACTATGTGGACACCTGCTCCTCCCAGCAGAAGAATTTATTTCAAAGGACGGTATTGAATCTGCAGCTCCGGGATAGGGACATATCTGATTGGAGCACACAGGAACAGATGAATGGGGAGGAGGAGAGAGTGGAGCACATCCTGGCCTACCAGGCCTTGCGGATAATGTGCCCAATTAGAGCAGCCAGTCCACAGAGAGGACCACATGGCCGGCCCCACTATGAGATACGACATCCCTGACTGACCCATAGCCCTACAGGGGACAACACCGGACACACAGTGTGGGAATTGCGCCCGATCTGATCACGCCACACTGAGGCAAAACACTAAAGGGGTGCAACAGAACAGCAAGGGAATGGAGCGGCGAGGTCCCCAGGGAATGCTGAAGGTGGACTTTGGGGCAAGGGCGTGGTGCCCGAACAGACTGGACTGGAAAACACTCCTAAAGGCCAACAAACAGTCGTTGAACTAACTACAAGCTTTTCTTTTTTGTTGTGTTTTGTTTTGTGTTTTGTCATTGGTTTGTTGTTGTTGCTTTGTTGTATGCTGTTACTTGGTTTTGCTCTGTCTTGTTTTTGTGCATGTTATCATCTCTGCAGGTCTGTTTAAATAAGATAGGCTGGATGAACAATCTGGAGGAGAAAACAACGGGACTGACAGTTCCTGGGGGACATGGGAGAGGGAGTAGTGGGGGGGGAAAGGTAGTGGTGTTAACAAACCCAGGGACAAGGGAACAACAAGTGATCCAAATCGGTGGTGAGGAGGGTGTAGGAGGCCTGGTAGGGCGTGTCCAAGGGTAATGTAACCAAGAGGAATTACTGAAACCCAAATGAAGACTGAGCATGATAGTG
>NW_022111373.1:79513648-79525976 GCF_000313985.2 Echinops telfairi | reverse complement strand
TATGGATTGTGATAAGAGTTGTATGAGCCCCTAATAAAATGATTGGGAAAAAAGAGGACTTCAACTGGACTGGGTTGGGATGTTTTCTTGATATATAATTACTTCTTGATATAAAGTTCTCTTTTTTTGTTTGTTTATTGGAGGCTCATACAACTCTTTCCATAATCCATACATATACCAATTGTATAAAGCACATTTGATAAAGTTCTTTCTTACACTTATGTAAATGTCACTGGATTTGTTTCTCTAATCAACCTGGCCTAACACATATGTTGAGCAAATCATCAGAGAAGCTGGCTTATATGAAGAATAATGTGGCATTGGGATTGGAGGAAGGCTTATTAACAACCTGGGATATGCCAATGACACACATTTGCTTGCTGAAAGTGAGGAGGACTTGAAATAGTTGCTGATGAAGATCAAGGATTGTAGCCTTCAGCATGGGTTACAATTCAATGTAAAGAGGGCCAAAATCTTCACAACTGGACCAATAAGTAACATCATGATAAATGGAGAAGGAGTTGAAGTTATCAATAATTTTGTCTTACTTGGATCCACCATCAATTTTCATGGAAGCAAAAGTCAAGAGATCCAAAAATGAGTTTCATTAGGTAATTCTTCACATATGACCGCTTTAGAGTATTGAAGAACAAGGAAGTTACTTTTAGGACTAAGGTATCCCTGACCCAAGCCATGGTATTCTCCATTGCTTCATATGCTTGTGAAAGTTGGGCATTGAATACAGATGACCAAAGAAGAATCAATGCATTTGCATTGTGGTGCTGGAGAAGAGAATTGAAAGTAGCATGCACTGCTAAAAGAACAAACCAATCTGAATTGGAAGACGTGTGCCAGAGTGTTCTGTTGAGGTAAGAATGGTGAGACTTTGTCTTATATACTTGGGACATGTTGCCAGGAAAAAACCAATCCGTGAAGAAGAACATCATGCTTGGTGAAGTGGAGAGGCAGCAAAGGGAAGGAAGGTCCTCTAGGAGATGGAGCGACACTGTGGCTTCAACAATGGGCTCAGGCACAGAAACAATTGTGACAATGGTGTAGGACCGGGAGTGCTTCCTTCTGTTGGGCGTAAGGTCACTATGTGTCAGAAGCAACGCAATTGCACCTAACAACAAAAACAACATGCAAACAGAGTGTATGTAGCACTAATAAAGGGGATTGGTCAGTTTTAGTTCCCGCCTCCATACCTATAAGGATGAACCATCTCAGAAGCAGGAACAGAGAGAAACCCAGGAGCACAACTGAAGAAGAGTCCCCAGAGGAGAGCCTTCAAGACCTGGCATAGACCCAGAAGAGAGGCACCAAAGGCTTTAGCTTGGAGACCATGGGACAGAGCAAAAGAGCCTGGGGAAGACAAGAGGCTCAACCAAGGAGACATGACATAGGCCAGGAGAGCAGTTCTGAGACTATGGGATCATGAGGCAGGGCAGCAGGCTAGCTCCCAGGGCGATGGAGGCAGGGTCCAAGGCACCGTGTGACTGAGAGGACTAGAGAGAGAGAGATGCTGCTGGCTGAGGAGAGGGGTTGCTGTGGACCAATGACCGTATCCTTACTGTTTTCTGATCCTGACTGTGGTAACCTGTTAGGTCCCCTAAAAACCTCCTTAATGAGCATTGTCGGTGAGTTTGTGTGGCCATTGCAACGAATCACTGACTCCAACAAGAAAGCAGAGTGTCATGGGAGGACTGGTTGGTGTCAGAAGAGGGTAAAGAAGGATGGAAGGAGGAGGCATGTCTGACCTCTGCTTCTTGGCAACAGGCCTTGAGCTGGTAAGGAGTTGGGTTCTCCTTCTCCCTTTTGTAGCCCGAAGTCAGTTATAGCCCCGTGTGGTTTACTCAGTGTCCTTTTAGACCAAACGGTTTCATTGATGTAAACAAAAACTGATGTGGTATCAAGTCCTAGGATAACAAAATATCGTTTGTTATATAAATGACAAATATAATATAAAATGTAATATAATTTATATATAAAATATAAGAGTTCAATTAAAATAGAGTTCAGATTGTTAAGACTGTCTCATTTGGAAAGGAAGAATCGATCACAAGGATTGACATACAACTCCCTCCTAGGGAGATGAACAACAGAAAAGTGGGTGAAGGGGGACAGGGGATGATGCAATATACAAAAAGAATAATCTATAATTTATTAAGGGTTCATGAGGGAGGGAGGGAAAAAATGAGGAGCTGATATCAAGGGCTCAAGTAGAAAGAAAGTGCTTTGAAAATGATGATGGCAACATATATACAAATGTGCTTGACACAATGGATGAGTGTGTAGATTGTGATAAGAACTGTAAAAGCCCCAATAAAAGTTTTAATAATAAAAAAAGACTGTCTCTTTTGAGACAGTCTGGAGAGTCTATAGAATTCTGGCACAGCTTTGTTTACTGCTGGTTCACGGATTGCCTGGAATGCTGCCAAACTGGAGTCTTTAAAGTGCTCTTGATGTTACCAAGAGTTTCATTTTTACTTGGATCCAAAATGAATGTCCATGGACACAGTAGTCAGGAAATTAAATGATATATTGTATTTGGAAAAATTACTACCAATGACTTCTTAAAAGTGTTAATAAGCTAAGAAATCATCTCAAGGACTATGATGTAGCTGATCCAAGCCATGGTATTTTTAAATTGCCCTTGAAAGCTGGACAATGAATGAGGAAGATTGAGGAATAATTGATGTCTTGATTGTGGCATTGGCAAAGAATGCCAAATATAACATGGACTGCCAGGAGAGCAACCATATCTGTCTTGGAAGAAGTACACCCAGAACTTTCCTGAAAAAATGAGGGTGGCAAGACAAAGTCTACTTTGAACAAGGACACCAGGATGCTTGGTGAAGTAAAAGGTCATCAAAAAAGAGTAAGCCCTCAACAAGAGGGAATGACAAAGTGGCTGCAACAATGGGCTCAGACACAGCAATCCTTGTGAGATGCTGCAAGAACAGGCAGTGTTGCGTCTGCTGTTTGTTGCTCATAAGGTCACTGTGCGGCGGTCAGACTCATTGGCATTTAACAACAAGATCACACCAATGGAACCTCCAGAATTGTCCAGAGACAATGAAATGGTTACTCAATACTGAATTAAAAAGATGAAAATATACATCATTGCTTGTTGCAGTGAGAGAACTTTGCTGGTCAAACATAGTCCCTACCACTCTGGAGAGGCCGTCAACCTTTGAGTGAAATGGGAAAATGTTGGCCAGGGTGAGATGCCTCTCTGTATCTAATAGTATCTAGTGTGGGAGGTATTCTTCCGAAAAAACGATTACATATTATGTACTGCTATCTCCATGCTATGAGTTCACTTATATATGATACATGAAAATTTAAATCCCTCCTGGCATTACCACTTGTAGTATTCGATATTTCTCTTAAGAAAGCGTGCTAATATATAACAATTTCTTAGTCGGGTACTTCACATACTGCTTTTATATTCCCTTAATTGCTTTTCTTCTTTATTGATTATACTGGCAGGGCTCTCATCAATATTTTTTATTTTATAAGTTAGCCTTTTTTTTCATTTTTAATATTATAAGCCACTTCCAGTTTTAA
Source organism: Echinops telfairi (assembly GCF_000313985.2). Classification (NCBI taxonomy): domain Eukaryota; kingdom Metazoa; phylum Chordata; class Mammalia; order Afrosoricida; family Tenrecidae; genus Echinops; species Echinops telfairi. The sequence goes on along the minus strand of NW_022111373.1, from coordinate 79,522,406 downwards.
TTTATGTACTTCCATGATTTCCAAGGCAAATGATTTTAATATTATTTGTAATCAGAGTTAGAGCTTCATTGTAGAACTAAGCACTAAACAAAATAATTCTATATTTATTTTTGAAAAATAGGAATAAAAAGGTAGTATAAGCATGATTAACTGTATAATCTCTGGATTCAAGATCTGGTTTAAAGTCTGCCCCCTCTATATTTATGAGTAATGAGACCTGGGGCAAATTAGCAACCTTTTCTTGTATCTGTATCTTTGTATGTAAAATGTTAATACTAAATAATAGCTGATTTGTGGTCATTAAGAAAAATAAAAATGATAAAGCATGTAAAGAACTAGCATAATTCTTGGCATGTGGTAGACATTTAATAAGTGGGAAATAATTTTTGAAATTAATTCACAGGAAAACTGTATGAAAGGGGTTACTCTAAAATACATAATGTGTATGTTTTTGTTCTCTGGTTTCAGTTTTCCTTCTGCATAAATGAAAATTACTTGCAATATTTTGAAACCCTTGCCCTAACATTTACAAAACAAAAACCCACTAAGATTCTCACAATCCTGTATGATAGAAAATATCATACAGAAAATATTTGGTAAATATTTTAATGTATTTATAAGGAGCTTTATTTGGATAATGTAACAAGGATGGGAAAATGCTGTCCAATAAATGCTTACATTCATTAAATGGAGTTAAATAATCCATGGAAGATATTGATTCATACTACTAAACGCCTTCCACTGCAGAGACCCTCAATCTATCTAATGCTTTATCTAATGATTAACCAAAAGATAAAGCTACTAGGATAATGCTACTAGAAATGTCTGATCCAAACAATGTCTTCAAGGGGATCTGCTGCACCAGTTCAATTCAAGACAGAGAAGTCAGCTCAGAAAGTTATGGTGACTATTTTGGGGAACTACAAAGGGGTAATATTGATAGCTCTTCCAGAGGGACACAGGATAATTATGGGAGCTTACTAGGAAGAAGGTTTAAGAAAATATAAAACTGTATTGAACAGAAAACAGGCCAGGACAGCCTTTGGACTATGGTTTAGAATCCTTGCTTTGAGGGTGCCCAATGAAAGGTGGCCCAGAACCACTATATATTTACTATTTTAATGCCTTCCTTGCTTTATATGTATTAATCTGATAGACATGGTTTTGCCTTTGTGAATTCATGATATGGGAAATTTTGCCTTTTCACCAACCTCGATTGTTTGTGTAAATAGTGCCCAGACACTTAAGCGTTTAATCAGTACAAGTCAACAATTCATGTAATGTGGTTTGGAGCCAGCCTATATTTACATAGTATTTTCTCAATGGGGTGTTAAATTCTACATGAATGGACAAATGAATGACACTATCAATTGGCAGTGTTAGCTATAATACAGCAACAATGAGGCCTCTAAAGTGAACCACAGATGTATGTGAACCATAGATACGTCCATGGACTTGGGACTCATACGTATTCTAGGCCCAATCTGTGGGAAACAGAGTTGGAAAGAGTGTTGTGGACAAACTCTCAGGATTCATTCTTAAAGGAGTCTGGGAGCCCAGGGCTCCTGTGGAGGGAACCTTTAAGGTTATGGGTGAAGATGTGTCCCAGTCACATTCTCCTAAGTAAAAGTTATTCCCCATGATGCCCTCCCACCCCATAATAATGCTAATTTTAAGGTGTTACTTGCAAGCACATAGTTGCTACTGCATAGACTTGAAGGTCAACTATCTGAAGGCTATCTGCTTCAAGGTTGTCTGCCATCAAAAGTAATCAGACTATTGTCTGTCCCACCCTAAGTAGGGCCCACTCCCTTCTGAAAAGGATCATATATTGTTCCCCTGCGGAAGAGCTCAAAGACACTTAAGGTCAAGCCAGCTCAAAGATGACCAAAGTTAGGCTGCCATCTCAACTCTAGAACCCGCCCATCTTGTTATGTATGCACCTTCCTGTCACATGTATAGCTCTAGTGCCTTCCTTTCCTATTGCGTGAATACCCCTAGCTCTCTCCCTCATGTTATGTCTATGCCTCTAGTACAACCCCTTCCCATTACGTATGAGCTTATCGTGGCTTGCTTACCTGAAATTATATAGGTCCATGAGTCAATAAAATACGGTCCCCTTCTGGTTCCAGTCAACACGAAACAGGTGAGCCTTTGCATGCTTTATCTTGTCTGGCTTCTAATTTACCCTTCAATTACACAATCACCCCTGAGACCCATTCAGTTGTGGGGAAGCTGGTCCCCCACATCAATCTAACAACAATTAGTTCTTATGATAGACCCTGCTTGATGCGCACCCTCATGAAAAGATCACTGAAGTTAATGGGTGCTATAGCAAAGTATGGTGAGGAAAACAGATGATGCCCTGCTATCAGAAAGAATACCTTCTGGGGTCTTAAAGACTTGTCTTCAAATAAGCAGCCTTCTAAAAGAGGTGTCAACTAAATCTACATAGAAGAAGCACACCAGCCTGTGTGATCCAAGGATTATAAATAATAAAATCCAAATCCGAAGGAGGGAATGATATTAGAGCTTAAATTCTGGACACCTGGTTTGCAGAAGGTTATGGATGATAGTGGAAGCCAAAAAAATCCACTTGCAGAGTCCCTAGATGGATTAAGGCTCTGGTTGTGGGGTATTAGCCCCCACAATCGAATGGGAAAAAGGGCAGTTGTGTAATTGAGGGGTAAAACTAAAGAGACATCAGATAATATAAGACATGTAATTGCTCACTTCCTGGATGGCCATGATCTCAGCAGCCTGGTCCCAGAGAGAGCGAATATACTTTCCATTCGCAGCTTATATATGCTTAAGGGGCGTGCAAGCCTCCCCTGATTACAGGTAACCAATACGTAAGAGGAAGGGGCTGTACAATAGGCATCATAGGAAGGGAATGAGCTGGGGGGGTACACTAGGGGCGGCACTAAGGATAGACATGTAACAAGATGGGCGGATCCTAGATTCAAGATGGCATCCTAACCTTGGTCCTCCTTGAATTGGCTTGACCTTGTCTCTGGGGTCTCCCTCAGGGAAACAATCCTCTATCCTTATCAGCAGGGACTGGGTCCTACCTAGGGTGGGACAGACTATAGGGTCTGACTGCTCTAGAGGGCTGATAACCCTCAGGGAGAAAGCCTCTAAGCAGCTGACATTGGCCTCCAGTGTACTGTCATTGACCATGTGTTGCAAGCAGTGTCTTAGCTTTGGCATATATTTGGGGGACAACCTGGGGAAAAACCCCTCTGCATCCCACATCTGGTGAACCCCCTTTGACCATAGTTGAGGGATGTGAAGAACCTTGCTATCAGAGTATTGCAACTCGATTATGGCAGATGTAATTACGTTAAAATGTAATATCTTATCATTTGATCTCCCTTTTGACCCATTTTTAAGCTGATTCTTTTTTTTTTCTTTTTTTAAGTGAAGGGGAAATGCACATGAATTGAGCCTCCAGTGAATTCCCTCTGGCCATGGGCCAGAGATGTGAATAACCTTGCTATCCTACAGCATGCAACAGGAAAGTGGATTGCTACAGACCAGTTAGGTTAAAATCTAGCGCCTTATCATTTGATCTCCTGATTTAAATTTGTTCTGGTTTTTAATATTTCATACTTTATTTTCCATTGAGATTTTTCCCTGGTTTATTTTGACTTTTTTTTTTCTTAACCCTATAACGCCAAGCGCGATGTTTTCGTAACATTTAATTAAAACATATCTGGTACCGAAATTATAAAGCTTTGGAGCCAACGAAGATGTTGACGAAATCATAGCACTTTACTAGTGCAAATGCATACCGCTAGTCACGCATTTTAGCGGCAAAATGTTTGACTAGTGGCACATATTTTGACCGATTGTGCGTTTGAGGCTAAGTGGTTGTTTGCGGTCAGTGCATTTTACAATAATTTTCAATCTAGTGAAGTTTTAGTGTTGATATTTTTTGTATATGTTCATAAAACTGTGGTTTTTATGTCAAAGGTGTAATACTCATAAAAAACATTATATTTATTATATATTTCCGCTTTTTCTAAACGTACCGAATTCGTTATGTTCATCTTTTGAATCAACAGTGAGAAAAAATTACCACAGCATGGATTGTGATTTGTTTTATGGAAAACAGCGGTACAGATGGAAGCAGTACAGACTCAGACAAAGAAGCAGATGCTAATATGGATGAAATTGGTAAATAAACTATATTATATTTAAAATTTTTGATTTTACAATATAAAATTTTAATTATATTGCTATTAAAAGTATTTTGATAGCAATATTTATTTTTTCCCATGATAGGAAGTGAATATACACCCAATTATTCTAATTTGGATGAATTATAAGCCCTCATAGTTAGTAATGATAATACTAGTGAAGATGAGTAAGAAACTTCAGTTGTTGAAGTTCAAGAATCAATTCCAATAACTACAAGTTCAAAGGCATCTACATCAAGAAATCAAAGAATTCCTCTTTGGCAGCACATTTCTGGAGACAGTCCAGCTAGACCTATGCCTGAATGGTTAGGACAAATAGTTTCTTCTGGGGTAGTAAAACGTCCTGTTGGATATTTTAGACATTTTTTTCTTGAAGGATATCATTACTCATATTGTCTACCAATCAAATCCTTATACAATCCAGCAAAATCCCAATAAACCTCTTGCACTGAGTAGCCAGGATCTTGAGCAATTTGGGGGTACACTGCTTGCTATGTTGATGGTGAAGCTCTCAAATTCACATTTATATTGGAAGAGCAAGCTAAACTGTCCTAGTTATCGGAAGTGATAAGTAGAGATATATGGGAAGACATAAAGTCCAAGATTCACTTCAATGATAATTCACAAATTCCCAAAGTCTGCAAGAGCTCAAAATGAGCATTGACGAAGTTCTTCTTCTTGAAGGAAACAGTAATAGAGCAACAAAAAGAGGCAGACCTTCTACCAGCTTTACTGATGGTGAGTTTGCTACAAAAAGAGAGGAGGTCCTGCCACCAAAAGTCTCCCTGGAAGAGATGACCGTTTGGATGGTCTTCACCATCACCCTGAGGTCACAAACAGAGAAGATGCAAAAATGTAAATTGCAAGAGTGTACCAGTATTTTTCTGCACCAAATGCAAAGTTCATATTTGCACCACAAAAGAAAAAAATTGTTTTGTTCAATTTCACACTAATTAAAATTATAAACCAATAAATTTTGTATTATATTTTATAAATAAGTTTTCAGTTTGTTTTTTATTTAACAATAAAATAAGATGAAAAATAATATAGAAATGAAGGTGCATTTTTTATTCTTGTGTTATGAATCCATGGATGAATGTGACGATTTGGTTACATTTTCAAAACATTGCAAACTTTGTATTTTTTAATATAGTTTGGTTGTTATATATTGATAACTATGAAAGTAAAGAATAAAAACAATTTTTTTCCTGAAATTAAAAATTCAGGTGTTATAGGGTTAATATGTTCCAATATATAAAATCCAGGGTAGGTAAATATATAGAAACAGTAAATGGCCTATTGGAGGTATGGGAGAAGAGGTTGATGGCAAATGAGGGGCTAGTAGCAATAAGTACAAGAAGGTAGAAAATGTTCTAGTACTAATTGTGGTGATGATTGCACAACTCTTTTTGATAGAACCGAACTATATTTAAGTGTATGATATGTGAACTATATGTCAATAAAAACAATCTTTTTAAAAGGCCAGTAAAGTTATGCCAGGTGATTTTTTTCATTATGACTTCTTCATAAAAGCCAAGGGAACTTGAAGTGCATACTGATGAAGTTCAAAGACTTCGGTATCGATTACAATTCAATGTAAAGAAAACAAAACTCACAACTGGACCAATAGACAATATTGTAATAAATGAATAAAAGTAGAAGTGGTCTTGATCAATATTCAACTTGGATCAATATCCAACACTCAAGGAAGCAGCAGTCAAGACATCAAATGATGTAGTCCATTGGGAAAATCTGGAGCACAAAGCCTCTGTAAAGTGTTAAGAAGCAACTATGTCACTTTGAAGACTAGGTTACCTGACCCAAGCTGTGGCATTTCCAGTTGCCTCATGTGCATGCAAAAAGGGGACAAGGAGTAAGGAAAAACAAAGAAGAATCGATGCCTTTGGATTATGGTGTTGGTGTTGGCAAAGGATATTTCGAACACAATGTCTTTGAAGAAGAACCAATAATGTGCCTTTGAAGAAGTACAGTCAGAATAACTCGTAGAAATGTGGCTGGTGATACTTTGTCTCACATACTTGGACATGTTATCAAGAGAGACCTGGAAAAGGAGACATTATATTTTGTGGAGAGTCATCGAAAAAGAGGAGAATTCTGGACAAGATGGACTGACCCAGTGTTTCCAACAATGGGTTCAAACAGAACAACAGTGGGCTTGGCCAGTGTTTTGTTCTGTTGTGCATGGAATCACTAGGAGTCAGTGCAAACTTCACAGCGCCTAGCAACAACAACGATAAGCACCTGCTAGGGCTGTCCTACCGGAATTTCATTTGGGAACTTTATCGCATCCACCCTACATCCCTGACCTTGCCCCTTCATGTTACTTTCTGTTCTGAAAACTCAAGTAGTATACCAAAAGAACATGATTTGAGCCCCTCAAGGATGCCCAAACTGCCATTTTGTGTAAACAGTACAAATGGAAGAGTAAAAATTTCTTTGGGGATGAGTTAGAAAGATGGTATCATCTCCTTCAGAAGTATATAGACTAAAATGAAGGGTATGGCAAGAAATAGTAGCTTCACATTTGATACTCTAATACTGGTTTCTATTATTTTGTATTGATACTTTTTGACTTACACACAGGTATAGCAGAAAATGTTGAAGTACTGATTTGGAACAAGATCTCTGAAACTTGTGAATGACTGGAAAATACATGAACATAGAGAAGGAGGTCTAAAACAAGCAGTCATCTAAGTGAGGTGTCAGCTAAATTCACATGGAAAGAAGCACACCAGCCTATGTAATCTAAAGATTGTAAATAATAAAATCCAAATCTGAATGTTCTGCAAACACCCGTTTGCAGAAAGCTATGGATGACAGTGAAAGCCCAAAATCTATTTTAAGGGCCCCTCAGGAGGATTAAGCCTCTGATAAATCCCTTCAGACTATGGACCAGGGATGGTAAGGGCCTTGTTATCAAACAGAGTTCACTGTAGGATGGATCACTGTAGTTGTTGTTAGGTTAAAATGTGACATCTTGTCATTCAGTGCAGTGTATACTTGTTCCAGTTTTAATGTTTTCTGCTTTCTTTTCAATTGCGGTTTTCTCTATTTTATTCAGTTGTTGTTGTTGGATTGTTTGTTTTTATTTGAATTTTGTATGTTTTCTGTACATGAAATCCAGGAGAGGGAAATGTATAGAGAGAGTAACCAGATGAATAGTTTTCTAGGCGCGTGGCAGGCACATTTGGTAGGAAATGAGGAGTTAACAAAAACAAGCATAAGGAAGAAGAAATATCCTAAAATTGATTGTGGGGATGATTATACTATTCTTGATTATGATTGAACTATTTAAATGTATGATATGTGAATTTTATATCAACAATTTATTGTAAAGAAGGCTGCAAAAGGACAAGTAATGCTTTTGTGACTTCTATCGACTGTACCAAGGTGCTCAGGTGGCACTGTCAGATAAATGTTGAACTGCTAACCACAAGGTTGACAATTCAAATCCACCAGGTGGCTCCATGAGAGACAGACGAGGCTCTCTGATCTAATAAAGACTTACAACCTCAGAAGATCTATGTAGGGTCAGTATGAGTTGGAATTGCCTCCATGGCTGTGGGTGGTTGAGTGAAATATTAAATCCTCCCTTGGGAAATAGTCTTCGAAGAAGATTGAAAGTACCACGGACTATTAAAAGAATAAACCAATCTGTCTTGGGAGAAGTACAGCCAGAATGCTTCTGAGAATCTAGGACGGGGAGACTTTGCCTCGCATACTTTGGCTATGTTGTCTGGAGAGACCAGGCCTGGAGAAGGATCGTAAGCTTGGTAAAGTAGAGGGACCCAGAAAAAGAGGAAGACCCTTGCCAAGAAGGAGCGACACAATGGCTGCTATGAACTGTGGCTGAATACTTATCCATTAAATAAACATACTATGAAATATTTAACCATTTCCTCCCACTGTAAAGCTATTAGAACTGATGATGCCACAAGTATTAAGTGTCTGGAGCCTTCTTCTTTTATTGAAGGGGGACTGTGAGCCCAGACGCTGAGTCACGCGATTTGCCTTCAAATCCCAGCTCGGTCATTGACAAGTCATGTAATCCTAAGCAGTTTACTTATTCTCTGTGCGCCTTGGTTTTCTCGTACGTAAAGCAAAGGTGACAAAATAGGCCACTTCATAGGGCGTTGTGAAGGTTAAATGAGTTAATACGGGTAAAGCACTTGCAAAAGTGCCTCAAACAAAGTAAACGGTCCACTTCTCAGAACTAAGAGGACATTTACGTTTTTATGATTTTAATATTTACTACTAATTTGCTTTTTAAAAAATTATTGTATTAAATCCATTTACACTGGCAATAGTAGTGTCTGGATGCTCATTTTCCACAACCTCGTTCATAATTTTATAATTTTTGAAATATGATTAACTTATTGTTTTTATTTGTTATAAATCATTGTATTGGGGTCTCGTACAACTCTTATCACAATCCATCCATCCATCCATTGGGTCAAGCACATGTGTACGTTTGTTGCCATCATCATTCTCAAAACATTTGCTTTCTGCTTGAGCCCTTGGTTTCAGCTCCTTAT
>NW_022111373.1:79510492-79512465 GCF_000313985.2 Echinops telfairi | reverse complement strand
TTTTCAAGATCTAAGTTATTCTATCTTCAATAACACTGTAAAAGGCAAAATGATCCCATACAATTAGCGTTGTATTAAGGCCACACTTGACAGGCTTTCACCTTGTTTTCCCCCAGCATGCAGAGGTCAGGTCTGTACATACATTTTGGCCTGGCTCAGTGTGACAGTATTCCAAAATAAATAAGCAAATGGTGTTTTATTTTGTTTTTTTCAAATTGTGTTTTGCAGGGACAGCACAGCCTAAATTCATATTCTGGTACTTCCCTCCTGATTCTGAAAAGACATACACTAACCAACAAACTCAATTTAGACTTATAAAGCTGAGCTTATCATGGTCAGTTTACTGGAGATTCAACTGCCCCTAAAAAGTTAGAGTTGAGTACTTGTGCTACATATATGGACCCAAAGAGATCCATTCTGGTGATTTTTTAAAAATGGAACTGGCTTCAAAGATGTATTGATGATGCTACTTCTTTAAAAAGAAAATAGCTGGCAACTTTTAAGGTCTATAATCTCAGCTTCCAAAAAATTGAAATTCCAATGAGCAGCCTCTTACAGAATGAATAAAAACGCAGTGTGAAGTGAAGTCCAAGTTAATTTTCCTGCAAAATAATATCTGGTTTCTTAGTAGTTCTTAAATTGTGATTCCTTTCTCCATGATTTGACTAAGCAGAATTCATCATACATTAAAAATATATATCCTCTTCCCGTAGCAGCCTGAGGTCACCTGCCAAAATGGTTCGCTACTCCCTTGACCCAGAAAACCCCACAAAATCATGCAAATCAAGAGGATCGAATCTCTGGGTCTATTTTAAGAACACTCGTGAAACTGCCCAGGCCATCAAGGGTGTGCATGTCCAGAAAGCCACCAGATATTTGAAAGACGTCACTTTGCAGAAGCAGTGTATGCCCTTTCGACGTTACAGTGGTGGAGTTGGTAGGTGTGCCCAGGCCAAACAGTGGGGTTGGACCAAATGAGTGCTGAATTTCTGCTGCACATACTTAAAAACGCAGAAAGTAATGCTGAACTTTAGGGTTTTGATGTGGATTTTCTGGTCATTAAGCACATCCAGGTGAACAAAGCCCCCTAGATGTGCCTCTGGACCTTACTGAGCTCAAGCTCAGATCAATCCATCCTTGAGCTCCCCCCGCCACCCTGAGATGATCCTGACTGAAAGGAACAGATGTCCCTAACCCAGAGGAGGAGGTTGCACGGGAGAAAAAGTTCTTCCAGAAGAAACTGAAGAAGCAAAAACTTTATGGCTCAGGAGTAAATTAAGCTTAAAATAAAAGTTTATATATATATATATATAAACTATTCCATTTGATTACCCTTTATTTCATTGTTAACTAGTGACACCTCATTTCCACTCATTGTTTTAAAAATTCTAATATTTAGCAAATATAGTTTCTCCACGTTATTCTTTTATCTTTGTATAGTACTGTTTGATAAGTCTGCCCACTTATTCTGCCAGACAATTTTTTAAATCATTTTATCAAGCTATGCTCTCTTTTGATTTTTATTTGAAATGTGTTGAATTTATTCATCAATTTGAAAAATGTCATTATATACAGTACATTTAACCTTTCTAGCCATGATCGTAATCATTCGTTTTTAATTGATTCATTAATTTTGTATGGTTTATTTTACATACCTTGAACAATCTACATCATTTTTCAGATATTTTATCATTTACTGACATTTTACATAAATTCCAAGTACAATAACTTGCTGAAGTTACTTATGATTAATACTTAGGAATTGTGTGGACATATACAGATTTATATTGCATTTTCCTATTTCACTGGATAGTTTCGTGTGGCCTGGGGAATGTCTTTATTTGTTCAAATAACTTTTTTTCTCTTTATTTTATGCCCAATGTTTAGTTCTCATAGCTTTTGGAGGTTCCTTTTGGACCCATCTACTAACTGATGAGTGTGTGATTCAAAGTCACCCCAAGGCCTCACAAGAG
>NW_022111373.1:79508053-79509652 GCF_000313985.2 Echinops telfairi | reverse complement strand
ATAAACGAGGGTTCACTGTATAATGTCAACTCCAAAAGCCGAACTCACTGTCAATTGGCATAGTGTTTATGACTTGGGCTGCTAACCTCCAACCAGCCGCCCGGAGGAAGAAAGATGGTGATGCAGTGGTTATGCGAGGGGCTGCAATCTGGATGGCCAGCAGTTTGAAATCACCAGCTGCTGCACAGGACTTTCTACTCCTGTGAATGTTAGTCTCGGAAACCCACAGAGGGTCACTCTGAGTCAGCATTGACTCAATGGCAGAGAGTTTGGTTTTGGTTTTCTATTTCTATAAAGAATTAACCTCTGTGATAGTTAGGTTTATTGTGCCAACCTGACCAATAGGAACATGTTGGATTAATAAGGTTGCAGTTTGATTGGCGGGCAAAGAGATAAATGGCTTGGCAAGGTCCGCCTTGCACTTGCTCTTTGGTGCTCAGACCAGCATATGGCTGCTTTAGCAAGTTCTCTGCCTCAACTTGTGAGCTACACTACCTGTGGGACAGCCAACCCGTGGATTGTGTTGCTAGAGCTTAAGATTCCTTCAAGACCTGCTTCTCCACACTGCTGGTATGTTCATCATTGAGCCTGAGGCTGGTAGATCCTATCATCTTGCATTGCTTGAGTTCAATATCTATCCCATCCGGGCCTGAGCTGCTGACTGTTGGTGACCCACCCTGCTGTTTGCTGCCTGTGGGCAGACTCTGCCTGCATTGCCTGAGAGAAGACTCAGCTGTCTGCTTTCTTGACCTTGGACCCTGCAGCCCTCATGAGTTGAAGGATTTCCAGTATATTAAGTGTTCCATGGAAGTGAGTTGAACTGAGCCCTCTGTACTGCTGTGTGGACTAATTAGCTATTATATTCCTTTGTGCTGTAGACAGATAGATAGGTAAATAGGTAGATAGATAGATAGATAGATAGATAGATAGATAGATAGATAGATAGATAGATGATAGATAGATACATACATACACAGATACATAGATACATAGAATAAGTGTCCTAGTTTTGTTTTTCTAGTGAACCCTGCCTAACACAGTCTCAGAAATAATTCTGTGAGGCAACTCTCAGAGGCAATTCTATCCTACCTAAGGTTGTCATAATAATGTCAACTACGGGTTTTAATTTGTTCATATTTTCTTTTTCCATGTCAAAAAGGCAACAATTATCCCATCTTAAGATACTTAAGACTGAATATTAAACCTTAGCAAATGTCACGTGGGGTCTTATTGATATGATATGATGATATAGTTGTATTATTGAAGTTAGGGATAATGGAGTTTTTATTTTGATAGTATCCTCTTCATTGAACCATTCACTGATTCAGAGAGACTTTCCCTCCTCCTTGATTCTTTATCACACTCCCCCCATTTGATTACTTTCATGAACCTTATTATGATCTGAAGAGCCCTGGTGGTGTAGTGGTTACAAATTGGGCTGGGAGCTGAAAGGTCTGCATTTCAAAACTACCAGGCGTTCCACGGGAAAAAGATGGGACTTCCTACTCCTGTAAAGTGTTACAGACTTGTGCTTGCTTCGGCAGCACATATACTAAAATTGGAACGACACAGAGAAGATTAACATGGCCCCTGTGCAAG
>NW_022111373.1:79504452-79506199 GCF_000313985.2 Echinops telfairi | reverse complement strand
TCATGCATTGCAATGCACAGTCTTGGAGAAGACAAAATCCAAAGCTGCTTCCTAAGTTATGGCTTTTCCTGCAGTTCTCTTTGCAAGGCAGTGTCCTTCCACTCAGGAGAGAGCGTTGCATGGAATTGATATTCCTTAATTGCTGAGCTAATGTTCTGACCTTCTGTTAAGTCTTGATGTGAGTGAACACAATAAAAGCTTAGATTTATATGTAATTTAATTATAAAACTGTATTAATGAGAACCCTATGTTCTAGCCAAAGATAAACTGTTTTTAACCAATAAGCATATTAAGATAAGAAATCACACTTGGATTCCAGGCCAGATTTTTCACTTCTTTAACCAAGTGGCCTTGGTCAAGTGATTGACCCTCTTAGATTCCGCCTCTGCAAAATGAGGGAGGTACATTAGATTTATCAATGCTTCCTAGCCACCATCCAAAGTAAAGCGAGAAAGCTATGCAATCAATACGCTATTGTATATCAAAGTTGCTAAAGGAAATCTTGGTAAACCTTCAGATACTGCTACCTTACTAGAACGTGGTGCCAATTAAAAGAGGCTTGTGCATCTCAACATCAAATCATCTCTTCCAATGAAATCTCTAATGCGGAATCATTTGAAGAAGCAATTTCATGGTGGAAAACTCTAGGATAGTGTTCATAGCCCTCTGCTTAATTCTGAGGATGATTCTTCTTATCTCTTTCCATCCCCTCCCAGAAGCCATAGCAGGGCAATCCTGTCTCAATTTGGTTCCTCTTTCTAGACATAGCTAATCATGTGTGGTCCAGTTGTTCTGGAGAATGTACAGCCATTAGGATGTTCCTTGAAAACATGGCTTGCAAGATTCAGTCTCATATACGCTGGACACATTATCAGGAGGGAAAGTACATCCTGCTTGGTAAACTAAAGAGTCATCAAAAAAGAGGAAGACCCTCAAGAAGATGGATTGACACAGTGGCTGTAGCAATGGGCTCAAACAATGATAGTGAGGATGCACAGGATTGAACCGTGTTTTGTTCTGTTTTACATTGGGTTGCTATGAGTCTGTACTGATTCAAAGGCACTTAACGCCTAACAATGCCAGTCACGGTGGCCAACTATTCCAGCAGACAAATTTTCTTCCTATCCCTAGAGGAAGTTGTTCACCTCTTCCTTGAGAGATATCCCAGCCTAAGTCCAATAAATTCCTCTTTTTGCCTAAACTGGCCAGACATTGCTCTTGCTGTCTGTAACCTCTCTGTAGCCCAAATCTAAAGTAATGCCACTTTTATCGGAATGAAATGAAACCTTTCATCTTTAGAGAATATTCCTGCCTGAGTGATGCTTTCCCCATAGGCCTGTCCATCTCTGTGACTTCTATAAGACCGCTGGGTTATCTGCTCACATTCCCTGTTTCTTTACATTGAAAGATTTCCATTAGCTGAACTGATACAAGAGATGCTTTCTCCAGCTAAAGCTGACCTGAGGACTGAGAGATGGTCTCACTCTGATTCTGTCATTTTTGAGCCTTCAGATTCCGTCACAGCCAGTGCTATCATTGCCCATAAAAGAAAATTCTATATAGACACCGATCAGTAAATTTATACATATGTAATTGCACCTGGTAAATGGGTTTTAATTGCATCCAGGTTTTGAAGTGACAGAAAAAAATAAATGTGATTGTTTATAAGAAATGATCTTTTGAAGGTAAACAAGCACCCATCTAGCTCAGAAGCAACAAAGCCCACATGGAAGAAGCACACCAGCCT
>NW_022111373.1:79500493-79502509 GCF_000313985.2 Echinops telfairi | reverse complement strand
TGCCATGCCCTGGCCCCAAAGTCTATTTTTGGTACTTCCTCGGAACTGCCTTGCTCTGCTCCCTTTACTGTTCTGTTCCAAGCCCTTAGTGTTTTGCCTCGGTGTGGTGGGGTCAGATCGGGTGCAATTCCCACACTGTGTCTGCAGTGTTGTCCCCCGTAGGGCTACGGGTCAGTAAGGGATGAAGTGTCTTGTAGTGGGATCAGCCATATGGTCCTCTCTGTGCATTGGCTGCTCTGAGCAGGAATCTCGTCATCAAGGCTTGGTGGGCCAAGTTGTGCTCCACTGTCTTCCTTCCCCTTCATTTTCTCCCCATTGATTACTTTTCTAAAGGTATAAATGTATTTGTTTGAGATAAGAAAAAGAAATGCTTTTTTGAAAAAAAAAAGAACAACCTGCTTATTGCCAATGAGTCATTTTGGCTCACAGCAACCCTATGACGTAGAACTGCCCTTGTGGGTAAATCTTCCTGAGAGGGGACACCTCATCTTTTCCTATGCAGCTGGTGGTACTACTGAGCTTGCAGCTGGCAGCCCAAGGTATGCTGCCCCTCTGCCACCAGGTCTCCCAAAACAACCTACAATATACTAGAATCAGGGTAAAAATACAAAATACAAATATAGTAGTAGCCTGCCCTCAGCAATTCAAATTGTAGAATCCTACATATTTGTGACAAAGTTATTATGCACTCCACATATATTAGAACATTCTTTTGAAGAAAGAACACAAACATTTAAGGAAAATTAGTATCAATGTGACTAGTACTGAGAACGGGATTAATGAAGAAATGGGAAAGGTGTGGAGGGATATGAATTAATAGCTTATCCACAACTATTCTAAAAATTTTCCTTTGTTTTGATTTTGTTAATGTGTTTCATTGACTTGTATTCTTTCTAATAAAATTCTCTAGTGGTTCTATTTCTCATGTATGTGGATATGCATCCCCTCAGAAAAATCCAATTCCAAGATTCAACAACTTCCCTCTATTTAGTCCTAAGGGACCAAGGGATATATTTTCCCCCAAAGGCAGCACAAGGCCAATGAAATAAGAGGCCGAGCGTTCATGTCTTAAAATTCATTTCTCTGACTGAACATTCATTGCTCATAAGACAAAGCAAATCCAAATCACTACTTGTACTTCAAGACACACAGAAAATAGAAAGGCTTCACTTTAGAATTCTTTAAATCTTCCCTGACAGGGGTACTAGGAGAAACACAATTTACAGAATCTTGGATTGGTTTTTTGACACACTGCCAATCGACTTACTCTTAAAGGAAAAACAATAATGAGCACTCAGGTCAAAACAAACGTAGCCAAAACTGAGAGATGCAGTTGAAAATGGAACTAAATATGCTGATGGGGGACAAGAGACAAAATGGGGAGCAGGTCTGGCAGACATGTAACTTCCAAGCCTCAAAGAACATTTGGCCAAAAATCTTTGATCATTTTAATATTTCTGAATAGTTATCTTCAGACTAGTCAGACCCCACAGTTTGGTGAAATTCATGGCCTGCTTGGATATCATGACCTCAGAATTAAAACTCTTGTCCTTGTTTGGGTTCTGTATCCTGAGATATTTATTTCAAAAGTTCTGCATGTAGGAATTCTCACTTTTAATCTGTAAATTTGGCTTTCACAATCGGTGACTAAATGGCTCTGCTCTCTGAAATTTGCTGGTTCATTTGTAAATTAATTTTGTACAGAATTTTCATGACATACAAAACATGAAAACTTATAAGTATTTATTTAGATTGATTGCATGTAATTCTACTCAGACTATTTTAAAAGCATATAACACTGACTTCTAAGATATTAAGGGAATTCAACCAGAATTTAAGTTTTAAATATTTCATTCCCAATTGTAAATCTGCTGACTCAAACTTATGTTCCTTAAAATATTTTTACTCAAAATTTAAAAGGAAACCAAAATATCATTTAATGAGTACATTTAAAACTTAGTACTGAAAATTCTGGTTGGGCAATGAATGTACAAAGGTGCTTTACACAATTGATGT
>NW_022111373.1:79491863-79498464 GCF_000313985.2 Echinops telfairi | reverse complement strand
CAGAGTGCTCCTTAGAGGCCAGGAAGGCAAGGCCTCATCTTACACCGTTTGGACATTTTGTCAGAAAATACCAGTCCCTGGAGAAGGACATCGTGTTTGGTAAAGTGGAGGGGCCGTGAACAAGAGGAAGATCCTTGATGAGATGGATTGACACAGTGGCTACATCAGTGGGCTCAGGCATGAATCAATTGTGAAGATGGTGCAGGACTGTGCAGTGTTTCGTTCTGTTGTGCATAAGGTCACTCCAGGTTGAAGCCACTCAACGTCACCTAGCAACATGGAGTACCAGAAGAGGATGAGGAACAGAGGATACCGTGATTGATGCCAGGCGGATCTTGGCTGAACGCAGAGAATACCAGCAAGATGTTTACTTGTGTTTTACGGACTATGGAAAGTAGAGTAGAAAGCCTCATCGTCCTCCTGAGGACTGGCTGGTGGTTTTGGATTGCTGCCTTTGCAGCAATCAAGAGATCAAAGGATTCAATACACTGGGTAAATCTGCTGCACAAGACCTTTTTAGTCTTGGAGAGCAAAGATATTACTTTGAGGATTACTCAAAGGAGTGCCTGACTCAATCCATGGTATTTTCAATCGCCTCAGATTCATATGATGAATCTCAAAATGTCCATATTGAATGGACATTGAATAAGAAAGACTAAAAAATAATGACTGGATACACTTAAATTATGGTGCTGTCAAAGAATATTGAAGATACCAGGGAGTGTCAACAAATCTATCTTGGAAAATGTGGTAGTTACATGGTTTTTTGTCAACTTGAATTTTTATGAAAGTCAAGAACTCTTTAGAGCAGCTGTTCTCAACCTGTGGGTTGCGACCCCTTTGGAGGCCAAACAACTCTTTCACAGGGGTTGCCCGATTCATAACAGTAGCAAATTAGTTATGACGTAGCAACGAAAATAATTTTATGGTTGAGGGATCACCACAACATGAGGAACTGTATTAAGGGGTCACAGCATTAGGAAGGTTGAAAACCACTGTTTTAGAGTATTGAAAAGCAAGAATGTTACTTTGAGGACTAAGGTGTTCCTGACACAAGTCACAGTATTTTCAGTGCCTCATGTGCATGTGAAAGTTGGGCATTGAATTAAGAAGACCGAAGAAGAATCAGTGAGTTTTAAATGTGGCGTTGGAGAAGAAGATGAAAGTACCATGGACTGCTAAAAGGACAAACAAATGTCTTCTATGAAATACAACCAGGGTTCTCTTTTAGAGGCCAGAATGGTGAAACTGTCTTAGATATTTTGGACACGTTGTCAGGAGAGACCAGTCCCTGGAGAAGGAGATCATGCTTGGTAAAATTGAGGGGCAGTGAGAGTTGCCTCTTGAAGGCCCTCAAGGAAATGAATTGACACTGGTGTAACCATGGGCTCAAGCACAGAAGCATTTTGGAGGATGGCACAGGATCGGGAAGTGTTTCCTTCTATTGTGCATAAGGGAGCTATGAGTTGAAACTGGCTCAATAGCACCTGAGAGCAACAACAAGTAAGGGGGAGTCCAACCTCTCGATCACATCACAACCTGAGGATGCCTCCTGGAGGGTGTGGCCTTCTTTTAAGAAGAAAAGCCCTTGTTCTTTCTCTGGCCATTCTGTCTTCTTGTTTGCTGAGACTCTTCCTACTTCTGGCAACAGGCTCATACAGGCCACTTGACTCTGAGAGCAGTCAGGGCCCAACCATGTTTTGACATAGTTACTATGACAATGTGCTCAAACATTACATCAATTATGAAGATGCTGCAGGACTAGGTAGTGTTTTGTTCTTTCCTACAAAGGAACTGACTTAAGGGTAAATAACAACAATGACAACAATTAATCCTAGAAACTGGGGTCATAGCAAAAAGCAAAGAGTCCAGAATTATAAAGCATCACATAGGAGTTAGAAGGGCCATATTAATTGACTATATTTCATGCGTATAGTCCTAGGACTCTAAGCTTCAACGGTTCTTTTGTTTTAATGTTATTTTTCTCTCTTAGGTAAATGCCTAGAGATAGGTTTTGTTCTTAGAGCAGGTGTCATTCTTTCTTTAAATGTTATTCTGTAATTTATACATTATTAAATGTTATTCTGTAATTCATACCAATCTTTATCTTGGTCAATTTCTTTAGTATGTTATTTAATAATACCAATAATTTCTCAAAGTTTTACCATTCTGACTAAATGTATTGCATTTGAGAGCAAAGAAAAAATACTACTAGATAGCTGATAGTTCATGGGTGAATCACAGAGAAAACAAAAGAAGAAGTAAATAAACTGTGTCAGTAAATCCTCATTAGTATTAAGATTTACGGTTTGTTATTGTTATGAACCAATGAATCGGCGATGACTCATAGCAACCCTATGCAACACAGAACAAAACACTGCACGGTCCTGCGCCATCCTCCCAATTGTTCCTGTGCCTGAGCCTGTTGATGCAGCCCGTTGATGTCCGTCCATCTCCTTGAGGGCCTTCCTCATTTCACCACCTTTCCACTTAATCACACATGATGCCTTTTCCAGGGAGTGATCCCTCCTGACAATATGACTAAAGGACGTAAGACGAGTGTCCTGCCATCCTTGCCTCTAAGGAGCACTCTGTTTTTCCAATACAGATCACTTTGGCCTTTTAGCAGTCCGTGGTACTTTCAACAGACGAGTACTTCTTCAGCACCACCGTTCAAAGGCATCAATTCTTCTTCAGACCTCCTTATTCAGTGTCCAACTTTCACATAAATATGAAACAATGGAGAATACCATGAGTCAGGTACACCTTAGTCCTCAAAGTAACTTCCTTGTTCTTCAATACTCTAAAGAAGTCTTGTCCAGCAGATTTACCCAATGCAATACAGCTTTTGATCTCTTGACTGCTGCTTCCATGAACATTGATTGTAGATCCAAGTAAGACAAAATCCTTGACAACTTTAACCCTTTCTCCATTTATCATGATGTTACCTTATTAGCCCAATTGTGAAGATTTTAGTCTTCTGTACTTTGAGTTGTAATCCATAATGAAGGTGACAATCCTTGATCTTCAGCAGCAAGTGCTTCAAGTCTTCCTCACTTTCAGCAAGGTTGTGTCATCTGCATATTCCAGGTTGCTACTAAGCCTTACCCAATCCTGGTGCCATGTTCTTCTTTATGTAAGTCAGACAGATTGAATAAGTATGGTGAGAGGATACAACCCTGATGTACTTCTCTTGATTTAAAAAAAAAATAATTTCTTTTCTTGGTTTTAAACCATGCAGTATTCCCTTGTTGTGTGTACAACTGCCTCTTGGTCCATGTATAGGTTCCTCATGAACACAATGAAGTGTTCTGGAATTCCTATCATTCTCAAGGTTATCCACAGTTTATTATGATCCACACGGTCCAATGCCTTTGCATAGTCAATGAAATACAAGCCAACATCCTTATGGTGCTCTCTGCGTTGAGCTAAGAGCCATCAGGCATCAGCAATGCTAGCCCCTTGTTCCATATCTTCTTCTGAATTCGGTCTGAACTTCTGGCAGTCACCAGTCAATGTACTACTGCAATCGTTGGATAATCTCAAGCAAAATTTTACTCACATGCAATGCAATGATATTGTTCTACAGTTTGAGCATTCTGTTGCATTACCTTTCTTTGGAATGGGTACAAATATGGAGCTCTTCCAGTCAGTTGGCCAAGTCACTGTCTTCCAAATTTTCTGGTACAGACAAATGAGTGCTTCCAGTGCTTCTTAGGCTTGCTGAAACACATCAATGGTTATTCCATAAATTCCTGGAGCCTTGCTTTTGCCTAATGAAGAGTTGCTGTTTAAAAGATTCCTTTTATAATTTAACTTAGAAGTGAGACAAAAAGGCTAATTTCTCTGTGTTAGTCTGGGTTGACTAGAGAAACAAATACAGAGCCACTCATATGTGTATAAGAAAGAGTTTTATATAAAAGAGCAAATGTATATTGAGCAAACATCCCAGTTCAGTCCAGATCAAGTCCTTAAGTCCTATGTTGGCCCATATGTCTGATACCAATCTATAAATTCCTCTTCAGACTCACAAAACACATACAAAGATGCCGCATGCAGGAAGATCACAGGTAAGTGGGTGAAAGTCTTGTGGAACCAGTGGCGGTATAAGCATCTCAGCACTGGCAGGGCTCCATGAGGTCCCTCCAGCTCCAGAGCTCTGGCTACATCAGCATAGCTCTATCAGGCTTGTTGTCAGTAATTTCTCCTAGGGAGTGAGTGTGTATCCCATCTCCAGCAAGTTATTTATCTCCTTAGCCCTCCAAATGAGGTCACCAAGCTGCGACCTGATTGGAGGCTAAACTCCACCCCTTCACTCTTAATACTCTCAAACTGACAACAGATTATGTAATACCACACTCTTTTCAACACATATACCATCATTTAAATTTCAAAAAAGCAGGGCTATTTAATTTGTCTAATCTCAATTTCACAATGTTTGACCATCAAGATTTCGTTTTCTCTCAAAAAACGTTGGCCAATATGCCCTCTTATATACTTGAACTAATGCTTCCCTTTTAAAAATTCATTTAAAATTTTCCCAAACTATTAAC
This sequence comes from Echinops telfairi, assembly GCF_000313985.2. Lineage (NCBI taxonomy): Eukaryota > Metazoa > Chordata > Mammalia > Afrosoricida > Tenrecidae > Echinops > Echinops telfairi. Next base: position 79,493,911 of record NW_022111373.1, on the reverse strand, counting down.
CTGGTGACTCCCTTACTAATTGTCTAAACAATAAGCCTTGTACATTTTTAAAACATTCCCTGCTGCCGTTTAGCTGTGTGTGCCTTCCAGTTGCTCCCGTCTCGGAGCCACTCTATTTTGACAGTGTTTCCAAGGCTGTAATTTTAAAGGGAGCAGTAGCCACAACTTTCTCCAGTAGCGTAATAGGTGGGGGTCAAACCTAACCTTTCAGTTATCATCTTCAACATTGGGCAACCAGGACACCTTTGCTTTTTTTCTTTAGCAACCCAGATACCACACAGCTCATCATTTGTACAGAACTGGCCTCCCTATCCACGACTTAACTTTTCAAATGTAGTGTGTTGGTCTGCGTACTTTAGAGAAACAAATGCACAGAAACTCATGTATAAGAGAGAGTTTTCTATATAGGTTAAGTGTGCATAAAGAAAACATCCCAACCCAGTGATGCCCAGCCCACAAGTCCAACATTAACCCATATGTCCAACACCAGTCCACAAAGTCCTCCTCTACCTCACAAAACAGACACAATGATGCCAACTGCAGGAGGAAAGCTGAGTCAGTGAACGAACAAGCATCTCAGCACTAGCAGGGGTCTCCACACGGGTGCTCCAGCACCCAGGGCTGCATCGGGGTAGGTCCATGTGGCTTCTCCTTGGGGATGCCTTGCAGGAAGTCAGCCTTGCAAGCTGAAGCTGCTAAGGCAGCGGCAACTTGGCGCAACCATCACAAAACAAGAGACCTGAGAACTAGAAAGGCGAAGCTCACTGAGCCATTTATCCCTCCGCCCTTCAATTAACCCCACATGTGTTTATTGGCCAGTTTGGCACAATAAACTAACTCATGTAGAAATAAGTGATGTTTGCTATTTAGATAAATATCCTTATTCTGGGTAAATTCCCCAGATGCCCAAACTACCATTTAGCAAGATTCAGGTTATATTTTTTTCTTAGTAATCAATTCGTATTTGGGGTGGGGGTGGGGGCTTTTTCTGATGTATACTACTAAATTCAATTGCAATCGTTAACATGCTGAAACATTTAAATAATAAAAAACACTTATAGAACATGCTGAAAACGTATGCGCATTTTAGTTATTGAAATCGTTTTCTTTGCTATGTTCAATTTCCTAATGATGAAAATGGTCCTTTTGATTCAAGTTAAATCAGTCATCCCTGTAAATGACTATGGTTGCAAAAGAATTATTAACAAAGCTATTTTAGAGAAAAATTTTAAAACTCTCTAGCATTATATATTGCAATTGTACCTAGAATACACTTGAAAAGCAACTACTACACATTTTCAAACCATAATGTACAACACTTGCAAGTAGAGTAATTGGAAAAAAAAATCCTGCATTTGACATACATTGATATATGGGAAGAACAGCTTCGGTGACATAGGAAATATAATGATCTATCAAAACTTGGAATATGCATGTGTGGTAAAGTTACATACAGGAATAATCTGAGTGAAGGAAAATTATACGTATCTATTCATTACCATCAATAAACTGAGTACAGAAAGTCTGTCTCTTCCATTTTGAATTATTTCCTCTTCAGAAACCAGACGACATTTTAATGTTTCATGATGATGGGGGATAGGAGTTCTTAGTTCTAAGTTCATGTAATCACAGTTTACATAAGCCCACACCTGACGACGGAAAACCGAATTTCACGTTGAATTTTAGCTACGAAGTGATTGATAACACCAGATGCAGCACGCCTCAAAAGCCCATCAGGTAATAAGCAGGCCCCCGTGGGCCCACATCCATCTATTGACGCCGCTTCTGCTTTTGGCCACCACCGGGGCATTGTGCGGGGGAGCACGGGGCTGGCGTGGCCGAGCACGCTCGCAGGGTGGGCTGTCAGTCAGAGGGTTCATCTGGGGAGGGTCGTCACCCGGGAAGGCCACGCACAGCCCCGCACAGCCATGCCAGGGCTGTTCTGCTCGCCGCCCCGCAGCACAACGTAGCGCCCGCCGGCCGCAGGGTTAGGCGACGGACCGCGGCGACGCGAGCGGCGGCAGCACTTAGGGACCCTCGCGAAGAGC
>NW_022111373.1:79480657-79491681 GCF_000313985.2 Echinops telfairi | reverse complement strand
GCCCAGATTCCCTTTGTTCCGCAGCCATTTCGGTCCCCGCACTGGAGGCAGCGCCGCTTCGGCAGAGGGCCCGAGCGCCGGAGGCGTCTGGGATGGTGTGGGACCGGGTAGGTGGCCCGAGGACGCGCGGCCTCGCACTGGACGGGCGGGGACGGCGGCTGCGAGTGGCGAGGCTGCTCGACGGGCCGCAGGGAGGCCCGGGCCGCCCGCCCGCCCGCCCTCGGGCGGCTGCCCGGCCGTTTGGAGCCGGGCGGCGGCGGCGCGGTTCTAAGCCCAACAGCTGCCGGCCGGGGCCTCCGGGCGACACGGGGACAGGGCGCGGGGGCGGCGGCTCCTCAGGTGGCTAGGTCAGGCGTGTGCCGAGTGACCGCCCGCAGAGGGGAGCCTTCCCTCGGGCCTGTTACAGCACGGCGTGTGGGGGTCCTGGGGTGCTGCAATTCGCCGTCCCCTGGACCTCCTGCTTCCTGCCCGTTCCAGACGCTTGGGCACCTCCCCAGGTGGGCCCGTCTTTGTCCGGCCCCGGGCTTCTGCTTAGGGGCTCCTTGTCCGGACACACCTTCGCCTTCCTCCTTCGCTAGCCGAGCCCTTTCCTCCAGGCAGCTCTTGGCTCTTTCCCCTTGGGGCTTCTTGACCTCACCCGTGATTTACATATTTTTCAATGTTCGTAATTGCGCGGGTTTTGTGTGATTTGTGGCGTGTGTGTGTGTGTGTGTGTGTGTGGCGCTTTATGCTTCCACTCTCACTCCCACGCGCACACGCAGCAGGGGGACAGCTGCAGAGCAACAGACCGGCTCCCACAATCCACCTGTTTGGAGAATTGCTTTCTTCCCTTAAAATGATCATGTGATGTTCATGGGTTTTTAAAAACCAACTGGATTATGCAAGGATTGCTTATAGTACACATCAATTGTCTTAGTCACTAAACTGTGGCCCAGCAGTAAAGATCAATCTAGAGCCTTTCAAGTTGGAGGTTAGCCAGCTACTCATGGATTTTGACAGTTGGATGAAGAAGCTTAATAACTGTTTTGAAGCTGTGATAACTTTCATGATCAGTACAAACATGGTCCTTTTTTTCCCCCTTACCCCATTAAAATGCTTTTTAAATGCAAGATGCACGGTGTACTAGGGATTTTTAAGTGTAAGGTAAGATGGCTGTCCTGGCGGACTTCATATTTAGGATTTAAGAAAAGTTTTCCTGTTATACCGGAGTATTCATATTACAATGGTCAAAGTCGTTGTACTTAGTGGTGTAGTCCATTGGGGGAAAGATTCTCTTTCCCACCTTTGCTCTTGCGTTCTTAGAGAATGACTGCACTAAGTTGAACATTTGCACCAGTGAGATGGAAATAATCAGTTTAAAGGGGCAAATTTCCTCTCTGGCTATCTCTTTCTCTGCTTATCCAAAACCTAGATTTATACAGTTCGGCCGTATGGTTTTTATTCCGTGGAAGTTAATGAAAACCTAAGGAAATATTAGTGCCCTGTTTTCATTTTCTTCAAAGAGGTACAGCTAAAAGGGTCCCTAAAAGGAATCCTCACCCTGGATTAGCGTTGATGGGGCTACATCTATAGTTGAGTTGTTATAGGAGTAAATCTATCAAAATTATTATTATAAGAGCATGTGAGCAAAATAAGGTTGGGGTGAAAAATGGTAAATGGGTCTGGCTATAAATATTTCCAACTTCAATGTTGGAATGTATTGTTTTTATCAAAGTGGCAGTTCTTTTGTTTCTTATTTATGTCATGTTAGATCCATCCCAGGAATGCAATTTCTCTAAAGCCTAATGAACTGTAATGTATGAAATGTACATGTTCTATACTTAGAGGAATTGTTTGCCTTTGAAGCCTGCTGGATTCTGCATACATTTCTTAAGGAAAGGAATTTGGCTATGAAGAAAGTCAAACCAAGTGACATGTAATGAAATACATTTATCAAATGGAGATTGCAGAGAGAGGCACAAGAGTAAGCGGGAGTTATTTTTATTGTTCGGGGTATAAATTATGAATATTTCTTCCTGGAATTGATTTCTTGAATGTATTTTGCTGCCCAGAAGATCTTGTTTCCTTCACCAAAATGAAAACAAAAAGAATGTTTACCAGCAAAAGGGTTAGAAAGTTGGGAGAATCAAAGCAAATGATGAAAGGATGCAGTTTTCCAAATGGATGGAGAATCATACCGTCTCCAGTAAGTAGAAACGAGCTCTTCTCAGGGAAATCCCCAGATGCTGAGGATCTGTCTTAGTTGGTCCCATTTAACCCAGTGACGCAGTAGGTATCTGGAGAGAGGGAATGAACTTCACAATAGAAGATACGATGTTTGCAAAGGTTGTAACTGATTAGTAGCTATATGGATGGCTGTGAGTGCAGGAAAGGGGTTCTAAAAACCAGGCTGGGTTTCTCCAGGCCCTCCCCACTGGGCTCCTTGAAGTGCTGCCACTATGTAATAGGTAGGAATGTTTAGAGTTCTAGAGCCTCAGTAGTTCAATGAGATGTTGGCACAGGGCAGGGGGGCAGAGTTGTCTTAGAATTTGTCTAGTGAAGGTAGAACCTATTACAGGAGTGGTGGCTAGCCACCTCTCACTCCACGATGACACCTGACGGCAGAGCATGTCCTTTGACTCCGATCTGAAAGAAAACTGACAGCTGGAAGAACATAAGGTTTGGATTGACCGATGCGTCCTGCATGATTAAAATTTAAGAATACAACAACACTTTTCTGTGTAGTGTAAAAGTTAAGAAGCTGAAGAGCCAAGCTGCCTGAGTTAAATCACCTCTCAAAACTGTGTGAACGTGGGCAGGTGACTTAATCTCACCCGGGCCTCAATTTTCTTCATCTCATGTTATGAGCTTAAAGTGAATACATACCTAAGGTCTTCGAATTGTATCTGGATCCGTAGTGATTGCTGTCGTCGTCACAATCACTGTCACTTTAGAAAACCACAGAAAGCAGCCATGTTCTCCCTCACTGTCAACGAGTCAATTCCGATTCATGGCAACCCCATAGGGCAGAGTGGAACTGCTTCTGTGGCCTTCTGAGACTGTCAATCTCTGTGGAAGGAGAAAACCCTCTTCCTGAGGAGCAGCTGGTGGTTTCAAACTGCTGACCTCATGGTTAGAATGAGGAACCTTCAGGGCTCCAGGTTGTGGTTAGGTGCTATCAGGTCCGCCCTGACTCATCACAACAGAATGAAATGCTGCCCGGCCCTCCACCACCCTCCTAATTCTTATACTTGGGCCCGCAGTCCACGTGCCGGTCCATCTGATCAAGGGTCTTCCTCTTTGTCACTGACCTTTACCTTACCGACCACAAATGGTGTCTCCTGACAGCATGTCCAAAGTACGTGAGACACAGGCTCGTCACCCTGTTTCTGTGGAACATTCTGGTTGTACTTCCGCCAAAACACGTTTGTTTTTAAATCAGTCCCTGGTACTTTCGTAACCTTCACCAACACCATAATTTAAAAGTATCAGTTCTTCTCTGATCTTGCTTATTCTTTGTCCAGCTTTCACATACATATGATACGATTGAAATTTTCGTAGCTTGGGTCAGAAAGCAACCATAAAATAATGTTTAAATCTTTTGTAGTATCAGGACTGTGGGATAACTAAGAGATAACCACTGTAAACCCTTTGATGCATTTCCTTCCAATAATTTTTTCTGAGTTTATTTGATTTTGAACATTTGAGGACTTTTGTGAGTCATTTGTGCTCTGCTTTCTTACACTTAGCATCCTAAACATTTTCTCATACTATTAAATTATTTTGCCAACATCTCTTTAAATGCACTCTTAATGTTGCTTTGAGTTTCTTAAAATATTTCCCTGTTGAACACTTAGCAGGTTTCTAAAATTTTTTTACAGGTACACTATAGTGAGCATCCTTGCATGGAAAGCATTTTCTGTATTTTGGATTATTTTGTTAAGATAAATTTCCCCAAATGAAACTATTGGGTCAAAGTTCATGAACATTCATAGCTTGTGGTCCATATTACCAAATGGTCTTAGAGGAATTTCACAATGGGTTTAAAATAATTGAGACAGCACAGTACTTATTGTCTTTATTGCTTGGGGTGGGAGACAGTAGGATGAAGTGAATTAACATTTTCTTCTAATGTGCTAGACCTTATTTTAGCATTTTATTACGACTTTTATGTACATTGCCCTCGTTTACTATCATAGCCCGGTGTTATACATGTGAATTCCTTCCATGTCACTGATAAAAGATCTGAAGTATAGATAGGTAAATGTGAGGGGTTTTCAAAAAGTTCACGCTGTAAACGCTAGACAAGGAACCACAAAGTGGACAGCTCAAACCCACCAGTTGCACCGGAGGGGGTGGGGGTGGGGGAAAGCTGAGGCTCTTTGCTCCTATCATTAGATTTATGATCTTAGAAACCCTGCATAGGGTCTCGATGGGTTGGAATTGACTATATGGCAGTGGGTTTTTCTTTTTTTCACTTTGCCCAGGGGCTTGGTGTGTTCAGGACTGGATCTGAAATCCAAAATGGCCTGATTGCAAAAGTTCATGCTCTTGTGTATATATATATTTTTTTAATGTAATGTATGAGGGGGTACCCCCCAAAACAAATTTTTTTCCAAAGCTATGTATTTAAATTTTTTCACAAAACAACCTTAACACCTTCAAAATACTCTCCATTACACTTAATAATACATTTGTCAAATTGATTACATTCTTGGAAACATTTTTCAAACTCTTCTGTTTGGATGCCTGACAGCACCTCCCTCATTTTTTCCCCCATCTCTTCTAAGTCCTCAAATCACTGCCATTTGATGTCCCTCTGCATTTCTGGAAACAAAAAGAAGTCGTCACATGGAGCAAGTTCAGGTGAGTCAGGTGTGTTGGGCAAGAGAGGCATGCTGTTTTTTGTTGGTTTTGGGGTGGTTTGTTTTTTTTTTGCCCAAAACTGGCACACTGAAATGGTTGCAAGAACAGATGCATTGTCATGGTGGCAAAATCAGCCCCCCATCTGCCACAAATCAGGCCTTTTTTTGTTGCACACTGTTCACACTATCTGTTCAGAACCTTGATTAGCAATCTGATCTCGTGGAATGAACTCCAAATGCACTGAATTTTCATCCATTCGGGATGTTGACAGATGTCCAGAATGAGGTTTGTCATCAATCAACATTTCTGCTTTTTTTTGAAATGAGGAAACCACTCATACACATGAGTTTTTTTCATAGCACTGTCCTTGTAAGCTGTGTTCAACATCACATCAGTTTCTGTAGCATTTTTTCTTGAGCAGGAAACAAAATTTCACAGTCGCACATTATTCTCTTAAATTGCCATCACAAAAACAAGGTTTGAGCGAAACTGCTTTCATGAAAAAATTCACTGTGACCAAAGAGAACCTTCCCAGGCACCACCACTGGGTGCACTAACTAGAGTGGGTTACTGGATGCTTGCCTAGGGGGGAAAATACTACAAAAGCTCTGCCCAGTGGAGCTTTTTTCCACTGGGATAGGGGCAGGGGGCACCCCCTTGTATATATACAGAAAGGAGCCCTGGTGACGTAGTAGCCCATGAGTTGGACTGCTAACCCCATAGTCAGCAGTTCAAACCCACCAGCAACACTTCAGGAGAAAGATGAAGCTTTCCTTCTCCTGTAAAGATTTACAGCTTCTGAAACTTAAAGGTGGCTGTTCTTTTCCATCCTGTGGAGTCCCTATGAGTCAGAATCAGCTCAATTCTATTTCAGTATTTTTTTTAATGTGACAAACTGCCCACAGAGTCAGCAGTTCGGAACCACCAGCCACTTCAAAGGAAAAAGATGAGGTTTTCACTCCCAAAGAGAGTTACAGTCTTGGAAACATAGGGGCTGTACTACCCTTTCCTATAGAGTCGTTATAAGTCATAATTGACTCAGTGGCAGTGAGTTTTGGTTTGGTAGATCTTAGATCAGATTTTAAGATTGTTCAGTTAGGCTGGCAAGGATTCTGGGGGAAGTTGGCAGAGTTAAATGAGGCAGGTTTTAATTATCAACCTATAATTCAAAAAAGGCGAGTAGGAGGAGTTTTTATCTGTAAGAAGAATGACTATATAAAAATGAATTCAAAAGGAACAACTGCAGTATTTGTGAGTGAAACAATAATCTCAACACAAATGTGTTTTGTGCTGTTGACTTGGTTCTGAACCATATGCAACAAAATGACACACTACCTGATCCTGTGCCGTCCTCACAATCTTTCTTACGTTTGAGCTAATTGCTGCAGCCACTATATCCACCCATCTCCTTGAGGGAAAGGCTTTCCTTTCTCCCCTGACTGTTTGCCAAGCGTCATGTTCTCGTTTAAGGACCAGTCCCTCCTGATCACATGTCCTTCCTCCTCAAAGTGGCATCTTTGCTCTTGAACACTAAAAACCTTGCTTCCAGCTGGTTTGCCCAGTGTAATATGTTGTTTGATTTCTTGGCTGCTGCTCCCGTGGCCGGGGCCCTAGTGGTGCTGCTGGGTAAGTGTGTTGGACTACTAACCATAAAGTCAGTGGTTTAAACCTAGCAGTGACTCCACAGGAGAAAGATGAGGCTAGTTGATCTGTAAAGATTGGCAGCCTTGGAAACCGTATGAGCTGGTCACAGTGAGTTGGAAGTAACTTGATTTCAATGGGATTAGGGGTTTGCCTTCCACGGGCATTGATTGTGACTCCAAATCAAATGAAATCCTTGAAAACTTTCATCATCTGGTTGTTTATCAGAATGTTTTTACATTGAGGCTTAATCCACACTGAAGGCTGTAGTCTCAACACAAATTGAAGATACAAAATCAAAGAGATCCATCAGATGTAGATGGGATTATATTACATTAACAAATACAGGAGTTAAGTGAAAGCTGTTTTTAAATAAGTAACTTGGGAAAAAGCACTTAGTAAAACCTCTGGCAAAGTAATCTGTCTTAAGGAGGAAGTATAAAAGAAGCAAAAAATACAGAGGTGTTCAGCTAAGGAAAATAAAAGACAAGGTGTGCCACTAGTTTTATACTGAAAATTAAGAACAATAGGAGTTGCATTTTACAGGTGACTGTAAATCTGTTGATAGACTATCAATGGAGCCCCTTAATCTTAAAGTGCAGAAATTACTGCCATAGTGTATAACAATTACTCATCTCTTCCATAGTATGTAATGCCAAAGACTGTAAGGAACCTAATGGATGTGGCCAGATTTGGTGGGCATTAATTAATTTGGTAGACCTGTATCGTATACCCAGCCCAGAGAGAAAGACCAGGCTTTCTACTCCGTCTAACAAGGACAGTTCTGCCCTGTACAGTAGGACTACGATGGGTCAGAATGTACTTGATGCAGTGAGTTTGGGGTTTTTGGTTGTTTGTTTATATCTATCCAACGGAGCAGTGGTTCTGAACCTTCCTAAGGCCGTGACCCTTTAATACAGTTACTCATGTTGTGGTGATCCCCCAATCATAACATTGTTTTCATTGCTACTTCATAACTGTAATTTTGCTACTGTTAGGAATCAGGTGACCCCTGTGAAAGGATCATTTGACCCCCAAAGGGGTCTCCACCCACAGGTTGAGAACCACTGATGTAACTACAAACCTCTAAATAGAAAGCTTGATTAACAGTCTGACCTGGTGGAACGAACTCCAAATGCACTCTTCCTCTCATATCCAAAAAACCACAAAGGACCCTTGTATATAAAATTTTGACAACAACAAAAAGACAAGTGACTCAATCATAAAATGGACAGCAGGCTTGACATTTCACCAAAGGACATTGAAGTGCCCGCCAAGAGTGAAAGAATGTTCAGCATCGTCAGCCATCAGAAAGATGGAAATTAAAACCACAATGAGAGATCATTTCCCTCCTACTTGGAGGGCTAAAATTAAAAATACAAAATGAACAATGTTGGCAAGGGTGGAGGGCAATTGGAACCTCTGTCCTTTGTTGATGAGAATATACAATGATGCTTCCATTGTGGGAAACGGCTGGTGGTGGTTTGTCACAAGGAAACAAAGCTACAAGCTGACCTAGCAATCCCACTCTTAGGTACACATGTAGTACCGTGAATTTTTGAAGATTGATCTTTTAGCCATAGCCTTTGTTACCCATCCCTTTTTTTCCTGGTGAGTCTGCATAGGAAGGTGAGGGAAGATACTGATTGCATTATAGGATTCAGTGTGAGTGATCGTTAACAGTCCTTAATTGTGATTGCCATCCTGTTGGGAGTAAAATCAGATGTCTCCGAATCAGGAAGTGGGAAATCTCACTGCCTGATAGTCAGGAGTGAAGAGCATCCTATGGCTCCCAAGATCAATGTGCATTGAACCACCTTGATCTATAGACAGCTCTGACACTAGAGGACCAGTGTAATTCCCATCCCACGGAGCAAATAGAACTAAGTGCTTTGAGGCAGAAGGCTGATTTGTGCAGTGCAGTGTCTCTGGGCACTCAGTTGGGGGAGCTGGGTTTGCTTATATACAGAACTGGAGCTGCGTGGTGTTGGGTTGAGGCATATAGTGGAGTGGCATGCCCTTTGAGCATTTATTGGCAGCCCTAACAGCCTTGTAATACTACCTAAGCAGAGGAGGGGCCAGGACAAGTGGCTGAGGGCCTACAGTCACAGCAGAGAAGAAACTGTCCTGACAGAACAACTTTCTCACCTGAATTGTAAACCTTGTTCACTTCCCTAAAAACTCCATAATCGTGAGCATCATCTGTGAGTTCTGTGTGGTCATTGCATCGATTATAGAACCCAGCCACAGAAGCAGAATGCTGGGGGGAAGGATGGTTGGTATCAGAATAGGTTCAAACAGGATGGAGGATAGAGGCATGTCTGGCCTCTGCCTTGAGTCAGTTGACTTTGGAAGCCAGAGGAATCAGATGTGACCCACGTGCCTCTTCAGCAACACCCCCAAAGACTTGAAAGCTGAGACTCAAAAAAGAGTTGAACACCAATGTTCATTGCAATACCACTCACAGTAGCCAAAAGATGGAAACAGCCTAAATGGTTATCAACAAATGAAAGGATAACCAAACGTGGTGCATACATACAAGGGAGTATTTATTATTCATTCAGTGGGGAAATGAAGTCTTGATACGTGCTACAGTACAGATGGAGCTTGACAATATTATGATAAGTGGAATAAGCCTGACACAAGAGAAGAAATATAACAAGATAAGAAAAGGCAAATGTATAGAGACAAATGTATTACCAGTTACCAGAAGGAAGGAGACGGGGAAGAGGGTTGGTAGTGAAGGGAAAATCTCACTGCTTGAGGCTGGTGGCACAGCCAACCATTGCAATTGCCCTCAGTAAGTGTACTCCGGTAAAATGTTTGGGGTTGCTTATGTACAACCAGACATCTCATGGAATTTGGTTCCTCGGTTTGAAGGCTAGGGCTTTGGTTTCACAGGACACCCCAGCTAAGTGGCTTAGTGTTTGGTGCTTCTGTTTAACCTCCTCGTTCTTGTGCAGTGGCTGCGGTTCTAAAAGCCTGCAGGCAGCCATCCAACTGGTCTCTCCACCTGGAGCAGTTTCTCTTGCTCCACTTTGTCAATATTTTTTTCTCTTTATTGGATTACTTCCATCAGCAAACAAACATGCTATTATCTCTGCTGTTTAAAAACAAACTTGATCCACTCTTCTCCAGCTGTTTCCCTATTCTTTCGTTTTGCAGCACCTCCTGAAAGAGTCCTCTGTGCTTGCTGTTGCCATGTGTTCTCCTTTGATACGCTATTAAGCCCGCTCTTTGCAGGCCTCGCCGGTACTACCACTGGAATGGTTCCTCAGGTTCACCAGTAACCTCCACATTGCTAAATGCCATATGCCAATGCATTTCTTCCTATTTGACTTGTCACCAATATTTGGCACAGCTGTTTGCTCCCTTTTCCTTTAAACGTTTTCTTTGTTTCCTGGTGATGCTCAACTCACTTCATGTGGGAGAGCCCTAGAGCTCAGGGCTTTGTTTTTCTTTTTATCTCCACTCATTCTCATGGGGATCTCAATGCCAGGAATGCCTAATGTGGTGTTTAGGCCTGGCTACTTTCCCCAAGTCTGGCTCATTGTGTCCAGATGCTATTAAATATTTCTACCTGGCTGTCTTAACAGTAGGCTTAAACCTCAGCACATGCAAAACTAGACTGTTAAACTTCCTTTCCTACCTACAGGCTCCCCCATCTCGGTCACTCCAAGTCCATCTGTCTTGTAGCTCAGGCCAAAACCTCGGAGTTAACCTTGACTTTGCTTTTTCTTTCATTCTCCGCATTCATTCTGCCAAGACAACCTGATTTCTGTACCATCAAAGTACAAGGAAGCTTCAGAAAGTTGATGGAAAAATGGGATTACAATATAATGAAGTTTCTCTATGAACTTTTTGAAGCCCCCTCCTACATCTAGAATCCTACCATCCCATCATCCTATCCCTTTCGCTACCACTACCCTGGTCCAAACCCCTGCCATCATATCTTGTTGGATCACTGCTCCGTCTTCCCATTCTATCCAGACCCCTCCCAACAGTCTTTTCTCAAGACATAATCAGAGTGAGCCTTTTAAAATGTAATACTGTACAGTGTATGTCACTTCTCCGTTCAGAGTCCTGTAAAGGCTTCCCATTTCATTCAGAGAAGAACTAGTGATCCCCCTTAAGGCCCTATGTGATCTACACAATCCTATTTTCCTTTTTCCTTACCTTACTGACCTAATTTCCTACTATCACTTCCCCCACTAACTCACTGGCCTCCTTGATCTATTTAAAACACCTCAGTTGTGCTCCTATCTTAGGGCCTTTGCTCTGGCTGGTTCTGTGGTCTGGGATAGACTCCCAGTAGCTGCCTGACTCACCCGCCTCGCCTCAGGTCTGTGTTCAGGTGTCATCTTCTCTGACCACTCTGTTTAACGCTGCATCCCAAGTCCTCTCCTACATCAAGGCCCATGGGCTTGTAGCCTGTGTTTGGCAGCCGGTGAGCTAAGAAGAACGTTTACATTTTTTTTTTTAACATTTTATTAGGGGCTCATACAACTGTTATCCCAATCCATACACACATCAATTGT
>NW_022111373.1:79469924-79480014 GCF_000313985.2 Echinops telfairi | reverse complement strand
CTATAAAACAGAGAATATGACAGACTATGAAGTCTAAAGTGTTCTACTGACTGGCTTTTTGCAGAAAAAGATTTGTTATACTGTATATTCTGTTTATTGTCTAAGTAAGCTTTCTTTAAGTAAATTGCTCAAATACTTTTTCCTGCAAGAACATAATTTTTATTGAATAATTTATGCATCTATAGCAAATAGAGCAGTGGCTAAGATATAGTAAGCACTTCGTAAATATTTGTAAATGTTTGTAATGGCAAAGGGGCTGATCAGTGGTGATCAGTAAGCCGAACTGCAGTTACATAATGGAACTGTTGACAGTTGCAGCCAAGTCACCTTCAACTCAGGGGCCCCCTGGGACGGAGTAGCACTGCACCGTGGGTTTCCTGTACAGCAGTAGCTCGCTGTGTGGGTTTGGACCACCACCCTTGCCAGTTCGCCATCAGGTGCTTAGCTAGTTTTGTTCCTTAAATAATGGCACATAGCAATATGTAATGGTTAGGAAATACGTTTTGAATTGGTTGCTCTGGAATCTAATTGTAACCTTAAAAGTTCCTATGCATATATGTGTATTTAGGTACTCAGAAAAGAACAATTTTAATTGTATTACTTCTTTTTCCTTTTTTTAAACAAAAGCATTGGAAGGCTTTTTTTTTTAACAAAGAGAAAGGGACAAATAAAATAGGTAAAGAAAATTAAACTGATGAGACGGAAATGTCTTCTGTCCTAAATGTCCTATTTGGTCAGGGGTCTGAATGAGAGGAATGAACGAGCGATAGGAACATTTAGGGAAAGAAGACACGAAGGCTCTGAGGTGGGAACACGCTTCTCATGATGAGGGACCGACCTACAAGCAACCAGTGTGTCTGGAACAGGGAGCAGAGGGGCAGCCTGGTCAGAGTTAAGTTCAGACGGCGTCAAGGACCCAAAGTAGGGACAATTACGTAGGCAATGGTGAAGAGATTAAGTCTAACTAAATGTTATGAGAGACCACTAGAATGTTTTCTTAAGGGAAAAAGACTTACTTTCATTTCAGCGTTGTTTTTGTTGTTTGGAGAGAACAGGCTGGAGGGGGAGCAAGAGAGGAGGCAGGGGAAGCTGTTGCTTTGGGAGACCATGGCGTCTACACTGGAGGTGAGAAGTGGTCAGATGCAGTGGTGTTTTGAAGGTACATTTTAGGAGGACTAGCTGACAGTTTGGATGTGAGATGTAAGGGAAAGACAGGAATCAAAGAAGACTACTTTGACCTGGACAATTGGGTGAACACTGGTAGCAGGTAATGACGTTAGGCAACTAGGAGCCCTGGTGGCCAAGTGGTTATGAATAAGCGGGCTGTGATCTGTAAGGTCAGCAGTTAGGAACCACCAGCTGCTCCTTGGGGGAAAGATAGGGCTTTCCACGACTATAAACCGTTACCGAAACCCAGAGGCCAGTTCTACCCTGTCCCCTAGGGTCCCTATGAGTTGGCATCAATTTGACGGCAGTGAGTTTGGTTTTTGAGGCTCTGGGAGAAGAGCTCAGTCAGTGTGGGAGTGGGGAGGGGAGTCGAGATTGTTAGAGCCAGTGAAGTATGTGATGTTCATTTAACATACGGGTGGATATTTCCTATAAGAAGTTGGATATCTAAGTTATTATTTACTGGCACAGACTGGTTAAGCATACATAGGAGTAGAGGGGCCAGTAACCCAGATGGGAAAAGAACTGCTAGTGAGATAAAGGAGAAACCGGGGGATGTGTGTGGTGCTGCGGGTTGAAAGATGAGAGTTTGGAAGGAGGAATAAGCACCTGTTTTGAGAAGAAACAAATATGGGCCTAGGGAGAAATCGTTGAATTTGGTTTCACAGAGGTTTCTGCCTCAGTGGAGTAGAGTGAAGAAGGGGATACAGTAGACTGTACACCACCTTTTAAAAAAATGCGAGGGGGAGGGTACCCCCCAAAAAAATACAAACCAGATTTTTCCCTGCCAAAGCTATGTTTTTAAATTTTTTTACAAAACACTTTAGCACTTTCAAAGTACTTTCCATTACACTTAATACATTTGTCAAATCTGTGATTCCATTCTTGGAAACGTTTTTCAAACTCATCTGTTTGGATGGCTGACAGCACCTCCCTCGTTTTTTTTCTTTCTTCATCATCAAATCACTGTCCTATCATGCCCCTCATCATTAGTGGAAACAAAAAGAAGTCAAATGGAGCAAGGTCAGGTGTGTGGGCAAGAGAGGCTTGCTGCTTTTTGCCAAAAACTGGTGCACTGAGATGGCTGCGTGAGCAGGTGCCTTGTCGTGGTGGCAAAACCAGTCTCCTGTTTGCCATAAATCAGGCCTTTTTTGTCACACACACTGTTAGGCAATCTTTTCAGAACCTCTAATTAGAAAGTTTGACTAACAGTCTGACCTGGTGGAACAAACCCCAAATGCACGTCCTTTTGGGAAGTTGACGGATGTTCAGAACGAGATTGTCATCAAGCGATATTTCACCTTTTTTGAAACGAAACCACTCAGACCAAAAAAACCGTACACTTGAGTTTTTCCCATAACCCTGCCCTTGTAAGTTGAGTTCAATATCACAACAGTTTCTACAACATTTTTCCTCAAGCAGAAAACCAAATTTCCCGGCCACATGCTGTTCTCTTAAATCAGCCCTCACAAAAAATGAGGTTCCAGCGAAACTGCTTATATGAAAAACTTCACTGTGACCAGAGAGCACCTTCACAGGCGACACCACTGGGATCCCTAACTCAGTGAGTTGCTTGATGCTTGCCTGGCGGGAACTTTTTCTGATTTTTAGGAGGTACCCCCTTGTACTTTATTTTGTTTCAGGTGGAAGTTTACATGGCAAAATTAGGTTCCCATTCAACACTATTTGCACAAATTGTTCAGTGCCATTGGTTGCATTTTTTACATTGTGTCAGAACCTCATAGTTTCCATCCTGTTGGTTGTTTCCATTGGTCCAGCCTGCCAGTCTTTACTTGCCTTCCAGAACCTTTTCTTACTGAACACAACTGTAAAGGCATTATTTTGTACTACAGTGATTTCAAATGCAGAATTTGTAACGTTTTGCCAGATCTGTTCTCTCTCCCTCCCTCCGCCCCTCCCTCTCTCTCTCTCTCTCTCCACACACACACACCCACACTGACTTTTAGGTATTTGAGAATGACTTAGTGTCCTCCAGTGTCTTCCATGTGGCACATGGAAAATCTGAAGTTCCTTATCTCAAGAAGATAAATAAGTCAAACACATAGATCAACAGCAATGGTTCTTACAGCAAAAGGATCATTTTTAATTTGCACACATGGGTTCTCATGGTGGATCAGAGTTTAATTTGCCATCCTGGTGAGCCTTAAGACAGGAGGGAAAATGGATGCTATTTAAACTTTTATATACAGTGTATCAGACTTTGGCATAAATGAGTTTTCAGAGTAACTGGTGCTGGTTGTTTAGAAATGTAAAGTAAGATAATTGGCTTAATTCTTTAATGGTAGATTTTAATTGATGGCTTACCCCTGGTGAGCCTGCTAATCAGAAGGTTGAAGTTCAAACCCACCAGCTATTCCCTGAGAAAGATAAAACAATCTACGCCCATAAAGATTATGGCCTTAGAAACTCTACAGGGCAGTTCTACTATGCTTGTAGGTTTACTCTGAGTCAGTGACATTGACTCAATGCCAATGAGTTGGGGTAGTCTTTATTCACTCGTTCGTTCGTTCGTTCATTCATTCATTCACTAACTGGGAGCCTTGGTGATTAGTGATTACATATTGGGCTGCGATCTGAATGGTGGGCAGTTTGAAACCACCAGCAACTCCTCTGGAGAAAGACGGGACTTTCTACTCCTGAAAACAGTTATAGTCTAGCCACATATTGGATTGTTGAGTTTAGTAACTCAAAGAAATCCTGGGAATTTCCTATTTCATACTAATTCCAGATTTATTGTATTTGTAGTTTCCACCTATGCAATTCTACATGGGGTTGTTAGGGTTGGGTGTCATCAAGTGGGTTCTGACTCAGCCGCTCCATGCACAACAGAGTGAAACACTGCTCAGCCTGCACCATCCTCAGTTGTGCTGTTTGAGCCCATTGTTGCAGGCACTGTGCCTGTTCATCTCATTTTCAATGACCCTCTACTTTACCAAGCATGACGTCACCCTCCAGGGACTGGCTTTCCTGAGAATATGTCCAGTACCTGAGATGAAGTCTGGCCGTCCTTGGTTCCAAAGGGCATGCTGGCTGTCCTTCCCCCAAGACAGATTTGCTTATTCTTCTGGCAATCAGTAGTGCTTTCTATTTCAAAATTCTTCACCATGATTCAGATGCTTCAACTCTCCTTTCCTCTGTGCCTTCTATTCGGGTTTCACATGCATATGCATAGGAGGCAACTTAAAATACCGTGACTTGGGTCAGGCGCACCTGAGTCTTCAAAGTGACATCTTTGAGCTTTTCCATTTTAAATAGGTCTTGTGCAGCACATTTTTTGGGTGCAATGTGTCTTTTGATTTCTTGACTGTTGCTTCCATAAGCATAGGTTGTGGGTCCCAGTAAAGTGAAATCTTAAACAGCTTCAATCTTTTTTTCATTTATCATGATATCCCTTTGTCCAGTTGTGAAGATTTGTGTTTCTTTACATTGAGTTATAACCCATAATGAAGGCTGCAATCTTTGCTCTTGATTACCAAAGGCCTCACTCAAACCATCTTCCCTTTCAGCAAGTAAGGTTGAGTGAACTGCAGATCACAGGTTAGTGAGCCTTCCTGCAAACCTCCATCTATCGTAGAGTCCAGCTTCTCAAATTATATACGAGCATACACATTGAAGAAGTATGCTTAAAGGATGCAACCCTGTCACCTACCTTTCCTGTCTTGAAGCCATGCATTGTTCCCTTGTTCTGGTCTAATGACTCCTTGGTCCAAGTTTACATGAGCACAATTAAGTGTTCTGTAATACCTTTCCTTTGCAATGTTATCCATAGTTTGTTATGACTCGCACTGTCAAATCCCTTTGCATAGCCAATAAAACACAAGTAAATATATTTCTGCGATTCTCTGCTTTCAGCCAAAATCCATCTGATGTCAGCTTTGATATCTCTCTTCCATGTCCTTTTCAGAATCTAACTTGAATTTCTGACAGCTCCCTGGTGCAATTGCTTTTTAAATTATCAGGAACTTTTACTTGCATGTAGTATTAATGATAATATTCTATAATTCCTACATTCTGTTGAGTTGGAATGGGCACAAATTGTGTTCTCTTCCAGTAAGTTGGCCAGGTAACTGTCTTCCAAATTTCTTGGCAAAAATAAGTGCTTCCAGTGCTTCACCAGCTGTTGAAACATTTCAGCTGGTATTCTCTCCATTCTTGGAGGGGTTTTTTTCCCTTAATGCCTTCAGTGTACCATAGACTTATTCCTTAAGTACTATTGGTTCTTGATCATGTGCTACCTCTTGAAATGGTGGAATGAAAACCAGTTCTTTTTGGTAAAATGATTCTGTGAGTTCCTTCCATTTTTTCTTTTTTTTTTTTAGGAGTCGGCATATACCTTACATCTATGATTTGGTCATTCAATCATATTAAGAGTTGTGACTTCCATCTTTTAATGCTTTCTGTATTGCTCACTGTTGTGTCCATAGAATCCTTCAGTATTGCAAGTTGAATCTTGAATTTTTTTCCTCAATTCTTTTCAGCTTCAGAAATACTGAGTATATTCTTTTTGACTTTCTAACTCCAAGTTGTTGAACATTTTGTTATAATACTCTTGTCTTTTCAAAATTGCATTTTAAACTGTTCTGTTTAGTACTTCTACTTTATCATTTCTTCTCTTCTGCATTCAAGAACAAGTTTTATAAGTCTCTTTGCTTTCTTCATGCTTTTTGTTTTTGTTTGTTTGATATTCTTGGTGTCATTTCACAACCTGTCAGATCTCTTGGCATTAGTTTTCAGTGCGTCAGATCTGTTCTTGAGATGGGATGTAGTAGAGGTCGTATTTTGGCTCTCCTGAACTTGTTTTAATATTCTTTAACTTCAGTCGAACCTTGTATGTAAGCACTTGAGGGTCTGTTAAAAGTCAGCCTCTGGTCCCGTTTTATTGTTTTGTAGAAATGATTCATTAGCCAGATATAACATACTCAAACAGTAAAATTACTATATTTTTTAGTGTATGCTAAGGTCGCTGTGGGTCAGAACCAACTCGATGGTACCTAACAACAACAACAGTAAGTGTCAGATTTAAATTATTTGTGGTTAAGGATGGCATGGGAGCCACATCTGATCCTCCAGCTGCACAGGAGGGTGGGAGAATCTAACTCCACATCTGCCCATGGCTGATTGCTATGAGGCAGAGGTCAGACATACTTCCATCCTCTAGCCGTCTTTATCCTATTCTAACCCCATTTGGCATTCCTATAGTACTCTACTCGTCTGCTGGGTTTGATAATCCATTGCAGTGGCCACACAGAGCTCACAGTCAATGCTCACCCTTACGGGGGTTATTGGGGAAGTTTACAAGTCAGGATCAGAAAGCATTATAAGGATGCAGCCCCTTTGTCCACAGCAGCACCTCCTCTTGCCCATGCACGTCTCTCTCTGGTCCTTGACCTCTCAATGTACAGTCCCTTGACATTCACCCTGCTTGAGCAAGTGTTACAAAGCTCCTTTAGCCCTGGTAAATGTCTAAAGGGCACCACACTCTGCAAGCCAGCCTCTTGCCTGAAGGTACTCAGTTTTCTTCCTCCGCCCTATGAGCTTTGTCTCGTGGTCTCAGTGCTGCAGTGGTGCCGTCTCTGGTGCCTTCAGGCTGGGATCTCACACAGGATCCATGGTGACTCTTCTTGCTTGTCTGTCATGGGATTCTGTCTGTTCCTATTTCTGAAATGGCCCAATTTATACCCAGAAGAAGGGCAAAACTGGCCAATCCCTGAAGTAGAGTCCTCTACACCTTATTTGCCTGCTTCAACTCAGTGACAAAGAATATGGCTAAAAAAGCCATACCAAGTAATTTCACTTCACTGCAGTGATATGTACCCATTTATTGAACTTAGATTTATTTTTGCAATAGAAATTTTATTGTGCAGTAGCTAGCATTTATTTTTGCTTAAATACATATGGTTATGAATCCTTGACTTATTAATATTACTAATAGTATAGTACATGGTTTAATTGAGCTGTGTAATGATTTTTTTTTAATTGCATTTTCCAATTTACATATCAATGTTTTCAAAAATTAGGAAATTGAATGAAGGATGTTTGTAATTGATATTCAGGATATTTTAGTAGTCATAATGCTTTTTTGGGTATCTTTTATAGTATTTGAATAAAACTCTCATTAATGTATTGTTTTAAAGACATTATTAAAATTTCTTTTCATACACATCAGGTATTAAGACAGCTGTCGCAACTGAGTTCTTAGGTGATTGAAAATGTCAGATGCACCTAAACCAAAAACCGAACCCGCTGCCATCAAGTCTCTGTTGACTCAGAGCGACCCTCTGTCACTTTTGGAGACTGTAACTGTTCACGGGAGTAGAAAGCTCGGTCTTTCGCTGGTGGAGCTGCTGGTGGTTTCACACTGCTGACCATGGGGATGCACCCAAGACAAGTGAGGGTAGATTGCCACAGTCCCTACATCTCCCACTAGTATAAAGCGTTAATAACATAAAGAATGTTGTGAACATTGTATTTTCCTTGATGACAACAATGGCAGTGATGACTTCAGAACCAAAATAGTCGTTTGGAAGAGATGGAGGGTAGAAGTAGCTGGGTAGGTGGGGAACTCTGTTGTTTGTTAGTAAAGAGAGGGCACCCTGAGATGGCAGAGTTGCCCAAGTCTACACCTCACTCATTACACTCAATACTATGTGTAATTGAAACTTCCATGTCGGCTCTCAGAGTAACAGTGATGTTCATTCTAAAGGGAATTCTCATGAGAGTTATCAGTCTTCACTGTAACAGCCCTATGTTCCTAGAAAACCCCCTAGAAAGTTCAGTTCCTTCTACTTAAAGTGAATGCAGTGTAGGAATCACTCGTTATAACTAGTTTAGGGTGATACGCACTGGGTAGCTAGTCTTCCTATGCTGATTAGACTCCTAGTTCCAAGGAAGGGAAGCTCATTTAGATTGTCCTAGGACAAAGGGAGGTTTATTTTAATTCGCTCTTGGATTCGCAATAGAAAGCCTGTAGGAACCAAGACAGCTCCTGAGACCTTTGACTCTCACTGGTGGACCATGTGGTGTGTTTTAGCACTTTCTGCCTCCTCTCCGCTAGCATCAAATTTCCGCCCCTTTATCATTTTGTTTTGCACATGAAGTCTGATGGTGGTCACCTGCCTCTTGACTTCTGCTTTCAGAACTGTTAAGTAGTAAATGATGTTACATTTCCTAGACAGAAAATCTGGTTGATTAACTCATCTTTTAGTGTGTGTGCGCGCCAGCATGCATTATATAGAGGGTCAGGTGCCTAAATCTGGTTAACTAAGTGAGATTAGGACATGAGGTCACAGACTGGAAGCCTTGGCATTTAACCCATCTCTTCGACATATGCTAGAGGCCACCCAAATCCTTTTGAGAAAAACCCTTTGGGTTTAGTGATAGACACCTATCAGAAAAATCCATGTACTGTGGGGAAATGTTAGGGGAAACCTCATAATTGAGAACTGGGTGTTCTAGTTTTAAAAATAGAAGTCTCATTCTTCCCTTAATTTGTAATGTTGATTTCTGGGTCATCCTTTCAGCATCTTCAAATCAGTGGATTTGATGTATGCTGTCTTAATGCTCTCTCTTGCAAGATGCCATGATAGTCATTCTTTGATTACCGTTTAACTGGATAACCCCACTTTTCCAGGAATGAGGAGGATGAATGGTACAGTGCACTGAATTATTTAACATGACCCTCCTAGTCATAGTCCTCCATTTTGTAACGTGTGGTAAATACCACTGTGTCTATGGTAACAGGCCCAGTGAGTTGTCTGTTGTGTTAATGAGACAGGATTAAGGAGGGATGTATCCTGAATCCCTGTCTTACTAGAGAGTGTTACTCAAGTCTCCTCATTTATTTTCCTTGGGAGTGTAGTCTGTATTCAGTATATGTAGGAATCGGGCTTAGGTTGATGTTGTGTTGATTCTTCTTTCCCCTTGTAAAATCAGAAGAGGTCCAATATGCCATTTTATTACCAACATGATAATGAGCTGGTAATCAATTGGTTAACTCAGTATCTCGATTGCATTTTTTACTCCAGTAATCGTTTTAACCCTAGACCCAGTTTGAAGGACGCATAGTTAAAACCAAACACTTTATTAATACGTATAATAAGTTAGTATTATCCTTTGTGCCTATTGTCATCTCACATCTCACTCTAGAGCTTAAACTTTTTTTTAATGAATCTGGCTTGTTTTTGATTTATGAATCTTCTTAGGAAATAGGAAAACATCCTTCAGCATTTACAGAATGTGTGCTGTTTTGGTTTTTATGGTGTTGGTGGTATACTACCATCATCTGATATTATTTCCTGCTATATATATATAATTTTTCCATTTTTGGATTGCCTTTTAGGATATTTCTTGTGATTTTTTTTTTTCTTGTCTGTTTGTAATCTCTGGGGACTAACTTGAAACAATTGCTTAATTTTTGCCCTTAAAAATTTTTTGCAGACTGATTTCATTCATAACTGTTGTAAAACTCCTCACTTGATTTCAGTTTCTTTTCCTTGTTACTCTAAAATTAAAACCAAACCCACTGCCATTGAGTCCGTTCCAACTCATAGCTTGCCTGTAGGGTGAAGGAGAACTCCCCCATAGAGTTTCCACAGATGTAAATACCTACAGAGGGAGATTGCCACATCTTTCTCCTGCAGAATGACAGGTGGGATTTGAACCACTGACCTTTTTGCTAGCAGCTGAACACTTTAGCCACTGTCACACCATGGCTCCTTTTGCTACTTTTATTGTTGTTGTTAGGTGCCATCAAGTCAGTTCCAACTCAGAGCAGCCCACTGTACAACAGAATGAAACCCTACCCAGTCCCGCACCATCCCCACAATTGTTCTGTTTGAGCGCATTGTTATAGTTAGTCTGTCAGATCATCTCATTCAAGGTTTTCCTCTTTTTCACCTTCTAC
>NW_022111373.1:79464342-79468900 GCF_000313985.2 Echinops telfairi | reverse complement strand
TGACGCCAAATGCAGGAAGATCGCAGGCCAGTGGGTGGAAAGTGGTGTGGATCCAGTGGTGCTGTAAGCATCTCAGGGCTGGTATGGGTCTCCAGGTGGCTCCTCCAGCTTTAGGGCTCTAGCATAGCTCCATATGTCTTGTCAGCAGGAAGACGAAGCAGAGTGAGTGTGGGGCCTCTCCTCCAGTGAGCTATTTATCTTTGCACCTCCAAAATGAGGTCATCAAGCAGCAACCTAAATGATAGGCTAGACTCCACCTCTTCGCAAGTTGACAGAAGATTATGTAATCGCCACAGACCACCCCTTGTCAACTTGACACTTTGATACAGCTCTCTAGCCATACATAATTTTTAACAAAACAATAATAAAATCATGTCTATACCTAATAGGATAAAACTGAAATGCATACAATTCAATATGTACCAATTTAATAGCCTTATTTAAACATAATATTCTATAAGTGAACAATGCAACAAAAGTCTAAGCCTAACAATTGCAGTTAAGTAACACCTACACCTTAATTCTGTAATCCTATGAATATATTCCCCCACCTATGAAAGTTTGTAAGCCAGCCACTTCATGCCTTTATCCGCCAAGTTTTTGGTATCCAATTTCTATTCTGTCCACTTAAATCAACCCAGTGCTCTGAAGAGGCAATCCTAATCCTTGATGTGAAGAATCTCATTCATTCCATTTGGAACCTTGTGAAGTCTGCATCCATAAGTGAAGTCAAATCAGGACAGGCCATCCATAAAGTCAGCAGCACTGTGCACCAGTTCACTGCCTCAAAAATCTTCATCTAGTTGGGTTCTGGTCACTTCAATGTCGGCTGCCTCACTTAGCCTCACCAGGGTGCCCATTGGTCACCTTGCCTTTAGACTGTGGCCCCATCACAAATTCTCAACAACCCCAGTCCCCTTGGGCTAGGTCATACCATAGGCTCAGATTCCACACAACTGTAAACTTCAGACTAGCCAACCTACTCTCGTCTTCTCCTCTAGGTCCTGTAAACCAGGTTCATGATGTCTGGCCAGACTCAACCCATCCCTTTAATGCTGCATTTCTCCCACTTCTACTCAACAAGTGGATCCAGGTGGTCACCTAGCAAGCATTTCAGCCTGCCCACAGGATCCCTTTAACGTGTAGTGCTAGAGAGAGTTTTCTTCATGGTTCCAGATTTTTTTCCAGTTTCTGATAAAAACCACTAATTCAAAAATCCAAAGTTTCTTTCTTTTTTTTTTCCCATCTGTCAGCAGCCCCCTAGGCAAGGCTTCACCTTTGAAGGTCCTGAGCACTCAAGGCACTGGGTGGGGCTTATCTTTTCAGAGCCTTCTTTGCAGGTGTGTCCTTAATTCATTTAACAATCCAATTTTAAAGGCTGAAGACAAGTGGGTTTACAAGCTCTCTCTTTTCATACTTCCCAATAATCATTTCTATCAATCATTATATCAATAGCAATAAGCAGAAGAAATCAGTATAAACAAAGTAGAATCGGATCCTAAACTTAATTCTTAAACCAGTTAGGTTCAGTCCCTATCTAAAGTATCTTAATCCTTATCTAAACTGTTCCATTGATACAAAATATGACCTTAAGCTTCTGGCTGAGTCAAGCCAGAGCCAGGCTTTCTGTCAGCCATTTTGACCTTCTGTCAACCATTTTCTCAAAGCAGCATGGTCTCTGAGAAAATTCAAGGGGTGATTTAGTCCCCTGAGCTCAAAATAGACATTAATCACATTCATTTTCACCATTTCCCACAGGAATAACTAAAGACAACAACCAAACAAAATATTCAAAATGTTAACTTGCCATATTCTTTCCAGAAAACAACCCAGTAAACTGCATGTCCATATTTGACCTCTGGCTAGCCAAAGAAGAAAAACTCCCATGAGGCAGAGGTCAAACAAGCATCCACTCTCCATCTTCATGATTTATTTCTCTAGAACCCCCTTCCAAGGTACCATAATGTGTTAATCTGGGTTGACTAGGTAAACAAATCCATAGACACTCATATGTGTCTATAAATTCCTCTTCAGACTCACGCAACACATGTAATGATGCCTAATGCAGGAAGATCACAGGCCAGTGGGTAGAAAGTCTTGTGGATCCAATGGCAGTGGAAGCATCTCAGGGCTGGTGTGGCTCCTCCAGCTCCAGGGCTCTAGTGTAGCTCCATGTGTCTTGTCAGCAGGAAGAGTGTGAGTGTGGGTCTGGTCTCCAGTGAGCTCTTTATCTCCTTTGTGCCTCTAAAATGAGGTCATCAGGCTGCCACCTGAATGACAGGCTAGACTCCACCCCTTCACAAGGTGACAGAAGATTATGTAGCTGCCACAGTATTCAACAGTTTAAACAATATATCACACCTCCCAATAGCTGGCTTTGTCCCCTCCTTTATTTTTTCTCTTCTTCCTTTTGTAGAATATTATATTCACTGTCACTGTTGCTAACACCTGCCTACACTCTATCCTATTGCTTTCCCTTTTCCCACCCTCCTGTCCTGGTCACCATCAAAGGCTGTATCTTATAGCATAAAAACTTTCTTCTTGTTTTTTTCCACATATGATAATGATTTATATAATATTTGCCATTTTGTGATTGACTAACTTCACTCAGCATACTGTCCTCCAAGTCCATCCATCTCATAAGTTATTTCACAGTTTCATCAGCATTCTTTAGTTATATGTACTACTCCATTGAATGCATGTACCAAAGTTTACTTAGTCTTCCACTGATGGGCATTTATGTGTTTCCATCTTGCTTTTATGAATTGTGCTGCAGTGAACATGGCTGTGTATTTATCTGTTTGTGTTATGGCGCCTACTTCTTTAGGGTATGCACCACGTAAAGGGATTACTAGGTCATATGGTATCTCTATTCCCAGTTGTTTGAGGAAGCACCACACCGCCTGTCACAGAGGTTGCAGTTTTACTGCCCCAGCAGCACTGGATGAGGGTTCCAATCTCTCCACATCTTTTCCTCACGGCCATCAAGTTGATTCCAACTCCTATCAACCCTATAGGTTTCCTAGACTATAAGTCTTTATAGGAGTAGACAGTGTCATCTTTCTCCTCTGGAACAATGGGCGGGTTCAGACCACTGACCTGTGGTGACCAGTTCAATTCCTAGCCCACTATGCCACCAACACTAGTTATTTTCTGTTTGGTTGTTGTTAGCTACCTGTACCAGTGGTACCATCATTGTTTTGGTTTGCATCTCTCAGATGGTTAGTGCTCATGAGCATTTCTTCACCCGTTTGCTGGCCACCTGGATGTCTTCTTTGGTGAGCTGCCTGTTCATGCCCTTTGCCCCCATTTTAATTAGATAATTCTTTTTTTCCTTGTTGAGGTTTTGCAGTTTTCTGTAGATTTTAGTGGTTAGTCCCGTGTAACATGTATCATAGCCAATTTACTTTCCTAGTCTGTGGGTTCCCTTTTTACTTTTTTGATGAAGTCTTTCGATGCCCTTAAGTGTCTTATTTTTAGGAAGTCCCAGGCATCTGTTTTGTCTTCTGCTGTGGGTGTATTTGTCGTGACGTTTGGTAGTGTGTTCATGGCACAGGTGTTAAGGCCTTTCAATAGAAATAGATTTTCCTATTTGTTTTACAGTGCTTCTGAAGTAACCCAGGGGCACTGCAAAAGCAGATATCTACACTTTCTCCTGGATTATAGGCTACAATACAAAAGTTTTTAATTGCCAGCGAAACAGCGTAGTTTTGTTTTTCTGTAGGGGCTGGTGGGCCAAATACGTAAGATTGGGGACCTGTGCTTTAGGATATTGTTTAATGATACATAGCCAATTACATATTCTCTAATTGTTTAAAAACAATTTAGGTAATCTTCATCTTAATGTTATCTGATGATACTTGCTGCCAACAGTAACTGTGGGTTTTCACGGTAATTTTAGTGAAAGGAACACATTAAAGCAAACCAGGCCCACTGCCCTTGAGTCAGTCACAATCTTAGCCACCCTGTACAACAGAGTAGAGCTGCCCCATAAGGCTTGTCTTCAGGCAAATGATTGCCCATCTTTCTCCCATAGAGAAGCCGATGGGTTAGAACCTTTCAGTTAACAACTAGGCATTTTAGCCATGTTGCTAATGGTTTAAAAAAAAAACCCTCACTACTGCCTACCCTATAGGATAGGATAGGATAGAACTGCCCCTGTGGGTTTCTGAGATTGTAACTCTTCATGGGAGTAGAAAGCCCCATCTTTCTCCCATGGAGCACTCAATGGCTTTGGATGGGATCACAGCCCAGTTCGTAATCACTGCGCCACTAGGGCTCCTGGGTTAGTGGCTAGTGGGCTGATAATCGTTAACTTTTATCTCATCTTTCCTTTGTTTATGATAACGTCATGCACACATACAGTGGGCTCAGAGCAGTCAGATTTCAGTTGTGAGAAGACAGACACAGCAGAATAAAAGCTATAGAGGAAGGTGTATTTTTACAGTTGTAGTTCCTGAGCTGAATATCGTTCGGCACTATTTATTGCTGTTAAGCAGCAAAGTTATGTTTTTGTTTTTCCAGGTTCAGTTGACTTTTTTTTCTAATGCTTTAAAAT
>NW_022111373.1:79453687-79462951 GCF_000313985.2 Echinops telfairi | reverse complement strand
TCATTTGGGTTTCAGTAATTCCTCTTGGTTACATTGCCCTTGATCAAGCTCTACCAGGCCTCCTACACCTCCTTGCCATCGATTTTGGATCACTTGTTGTTCCCTTAACACCCACTTCCTGTACACCTCCTCCCCCTCTCCCATGTCCGCCTGGAACCATCAGTCCCTTGTTTCCTCCTCCAGATTGTTTATCCCACCCAGATAAACCTGCAGAGATGATAATGTGAGATAAACAAAGCAACAAAAGAAAACCAAACAGCAAGAACAACAACAACAACAAAAAGAAAAGCCTGTAAATAATTCCAGGTCTGTTTGTTGACCTTTAGGAGTGTTTTCTGGTCGAGTCTGATGGGGTGCCACTTCCTGGCCCCAAAGTCTAATTTTGCCATTCCCTGGAGACCTCGTTGCTCTGTTCCTTTGTTACACAGCCTTAGTGTTTCGCCTCGGTGTGGTGGGGTCAGATCTGGCTCACTGCCACACTGTGTCTCCAGTGTTGTCCCCCGTAGCGCTATGGGTCAGTGAGGAACACCGTGTCTCATGATGGGGCTGGCCCTGTGGTCCTCTGTGCATTGGCTGCTCTGAGCAGGAATATTGTCCTCAGGACTTGGTGGGCCGAATGTGTTCTACTCTCTCTTCTTCCCCCTTCATTTGCTCCTGTGTGCTCTGATCAGACATGTCCCTCTCCTTGAGCTGTAGCATCAGTACTGTCCTCTGAAGTGAATTCTTCTGTGGGCAGGGGAGTCTGTCTCTGTAATTGGGATTGGGGCTGGCCCCTCAGACCAAGCAGCAAAGTTTTATTGGCTTATAATTTCAAATAAGTTACACAGGAAAAGTATTTGGCTATCTCTGGTATGGGTAAGTTTTTAATCATTCTATGCTACTATGTTTTACCAAGCGCCACCTTACTCTTGCTGGAGTACGCCCAGATTTGTTTTTGGTGCTTATATACCCACACATAATCAGCAAGTAATCAATCAATTGAATGGTATAAACCAAGCCAATGGCCATCAAGTCAATTCTGACTCATAGTGACCCCATATAAAGAAAGTTTCCAGTGGAGAGCAAATGCTTTGAGAATGATGAGGGCAATGAATGTACAAATGTGCTTTACACAATTGATGTATGTATGGATGTGATAAGAGTCGTATGAGCCCCTAGTAAAACAATTAAAAGAAATAAAATAAAGTTTCCAAGGCTGTAAATCTTCACAGTAGCAGACAGCCTCATCTTTCTCCTGAGAAGTGTCAGATGGGTTTTGAACCACTAACCTTGTGGTTAGCAGTCCAACACTTACCTGGCAGTGCCACCAGGGCTCCTTATCTAACAGTGTAGAGCAGGTTAAAGACAAGCTATTCTTTTCACTGGTCACATCTAGATACTTAACAGACTTTGAATTAAGCATTTTTGGGTAATAGAAACATTGGACCAGGAGGAGGGAAACATAAGAGAGGGTGTTTGAGAAAGTTTGTGACAAAATGGAATGAAAAGATAGTGGAATTTCCCCCACAAACTTTTTAAAGCTTCCTCATATACCCTAACCTCAACTCTAACATTTATTGGCTGGGTGATTTACCTAGTTACTTAATATCCCCCAAACCAGTTTCCTCAACGCACAGGATAGCCTGGAAACTCAAACGAGCTATAAGAACAGACTTTGAAAATTATTACACTGTTTACTTGAAACCACATGCCAGTGATCCGTGTTCTGAAATGGAATTTATAATTGTGTTAGAGTCCTTAGAGAAGACCTGTTTCTTAGCTAATGTCACAGAAGTGAAAACCGCTGGGGCAGGGTTGACAGAAGCTAGGTGAATAAATAGTCCATGCAACTGTGTCAGTAAGGAGCCCTCAGGCTGAATGCAGCAACGGGAAGATCCCTAGGAAGACGTGCTTGAATCCTGTGACGCTGGAAGAATTAAGGGCCTTTCTCCTTTTTCTATACCGTTAGGTGTGCTCAGTGTATTCAGAAGAATTTCGTTTTATGCATGACTTAAGATTGCCATTTGAAGAAAGTTCAGTTATCATTTACAAGCTAAGTTGATTTGACAAAGATGAGTTGAATTTAAATCTTATTTGGCCATTCAGGGGCTATAATCATTTAAAACGTCTTATAGTCTTCTTACATTTTGCAGGTAAACACTTAGATTCTTCTCCTAAACCTTGATTTTCCCTAGTTTTCATTTTGATCTTAGAATTTAAGTGCAACTCCTTATATTCCCCTTAATAGCTTCTGACTACATCCACACCTTACTAAGTAGTGCAAATTAGTATGTGACTTTAAACAGTATGTTTTCGGGTTTTGGTTTTCGTCAGAGGCATTTTTTCTAGCCATTAGTTATGTTTCCATATTTGTCAGTGTAGTCTATAGTCCACTCTTTATTCTCCTAGTATACCGCTGCTCATTAGAGTAAAAAACTAATAAAATTCGCAGGAGTAGATTTATTGTTTAACATAGTGAGTCTCAACTGGCTGTACATGAGAATCACGTGAGAGTTGGTTTTAAAATGACCATACCTAGTCCCTCCCCATATATGATCAGTAGAGGAGGAAGTAGGTGACGGGTCATTTTTTGTTTTGTTTTGTTTTTAATTTCCCAGGTGATAATAATGTGCAATCCAGACTGTTAGTGCTTAACAATACATGGAGTGTGAGACCAACCGTGATAGTTAAATCTGTTGTCGAAGTCCAAAGGTGACTGATGGGACCAAAAGTTAAATGTACGAGATGTATTATTCCTAACAGCCACTTATGTTGATGGAAACTGAATTCTGAAAAGCAAGGTGCACCTGTCACATTTGAAATGATTGATGTGAAGAAAGAAGACATCCATCAATTGAGCTTTTGAATCCTTGATAATGTATGAAATAGAAAAGGAGATGTACACCAGCAGTTCTCAGTAGCCACCTCAGGAGTTCCCGTAGGGCTAGTCACATGTTTGAGGAGGTGGTGGGCTGAGAGTAACGTGGCAGAGTGGGTCGGGCCGTGGGCTCTGGAGGTGGGTGCATCTGGGCTGAGTCCTGGTTTTGCTAGTATCTTTGTGACCGTGAGCACATTGCTTAGCTTCTCTTAAGCCTGTTCTTCTATAAATGAAGAAAAGAATAACAGTAGCTATTAAGTGAAATGAGATGGTTCATTTAAACCACTTAGCACAATAACTGGCACACACACATGCTAACAGGGTTGTCGGTATTACCAAGCACAGTCCAGATTTTGAAATCACACAGATTTGGCTTTGCATGCTTCTCTGCCACATTCTAACTAACTAAGCAAGCCGTTTCACCTCTCTGAACCTCAGTTAATGGAGGTAATAACTACCTCGTAGTGCTGTTGTACAAATAAAATGAGCTGAATACATAAACTGCTTGATTTGTAGGTTAGGTTGAGGTTTGAGATCAAGCCTTTCTTCTTACCATCCGCATGTCAGAAACTAGGTTCTATCAAGTTGGTTCTTCACATGACCACCCCAAGTGTGTCGGCAGAACTAACTGCTCTACAGGGTTAGTTTTCCCCAAATAGATCTCCAGGCTTTTTTCAGAGGTGTTTCTGGATTGACAGCCAACCTCTCAGCACCAAGCATGTTAACTGTATGCATCATCCAGGGAGTCTCTTGACACTCACTGTGATTCATAGCCTCCCCAAAACCAGCCTTACCACCATGGAGTCAGTGCTGACTCAGAGAGACCCGCTGTGGGTTTCCCAGACTAACTTTTTTGTTTTTTAATTTTTAAAATCATTTTATTGGGGGCTCCTATGACTATTATCACAATCCATATATACATCAATTGTGTAAAGCAATTTTTTACCCCCGCTGCTCTGCTGCACACCCTTAGTGTTTTGCTTGAGTGTGGTGGGGTCAGACCGGGTGCAATCCCAAGATTGTGTCTCCAGTGTTGTCCCCTGTAGGGCCATGGGTCAGTGAGGGACCCATGTGACCCACGTTGTGTCTCATAGTGGGATCAGCCATATGGTCCACTCTTTGCATTGACTGCTCTGAGCAGGGATATCATCCTCAAGGCTTGGTGGGCCAGGATGTGCTCCACTCTCTCTTCCTTCCCCTTCATTTGCTACCGTGTGCTCTGATCAGACATGTCCCTCTCCCCGAGCTGCAGCTTCAATGCTGTTCTCTGAAGTAAATTCTTCTTGGGGGAGGGCAGCTGTCCAGGCAGTTGGGACTGGGTCTGGGCCCTCAGACCCCTCCACTGGCTCCCCGCTCCATGCTGGCACGCTGCATTCACATCCTGAGTTGAAGTTTGGTCCCTCTTTCCCAGTGGAGATATAAACAATACCCTCCCCTCCCAATTTTCTGGTGTGGCTGCAGGAGCTCAGGGCGGGTGAGTCTTAACTAGACCCCATCTTCTCCAGTCGACTGTAACTGTTTACAGGAGGAAGAAGACTAGTCTTCCTCCCTTGGAGCTGCTGGTGGTTCAAACTGCCGATGATGCAGATCACAGCCCAATGTGTCACCCGGACACCTCCAGGGCTCCTGTGATTGATAGCAGCCTTTTTTACCTCTTTCCTTCTAAACCAGAGGTTCTCAACCTGTGGGTCGCAACCCCTTTGGAGGTCGATTGACCCTTTCTCAGGGGTCGCCCCATTCATAACAGTAGCAAAATTACAGTTATGAAGTAGCAACAAAAATAATTTTATGGTTGGGGGGGGTCACCACAACATGAGGAACTGCATTAAAGGGTTGCAGCATTAGGAAGGTTGAGAACCACTGGTCTAAACTTTAGCTAGCATCTGAGTAGCATAGCTAATCACCTTCAAAGATCTTCCTAAAAGGGCCTCTGGAAGTACATATATGAACACAGCCTTTCCTTAGTACCTGATTTCCAGTTTTCTTTGTGGTGTTAATCTTCTAATTCTTACATAACAATACATTTTCAGTGCCAGAAAATTGTACTTTTACTCTTAGCATAATTCTTTCAAGTGTTGCCCTCATTCACTAATCAATCAGTCAATCAGTGATGATGTAGAATTTACTCCTGTAAAGACCAATGGCCTCAAAACTCCAAGAGTCAGTTCTACTGTGTCCTAGGGCGGTGCTGGGAGTTAGAGTCAACACCTTTGGGATGTGCCTAGTCAAGGCTCCCTGGTGGTGCTGTGGGATAAGCACTGAGCTATGAACTGTGAAGTCCGCGTTCACACCCACCAGCTGCTGCTCAGGTAAAAGAGGAGTGCTCAGGTAAAGAAAGATAGTTTTAGAAGTGCTGTGTAGGGCTCCTGTGCGTCCTGATTGACACATTAGCAGTAGGTATATGCCTAGAAAGGGCCTCGAGTGGTGCTGTGAGCTAAGCCTTGGGCTGCTTCCTGCAAAGCCAGCAGTTGGACCCCACCAGCTGCTCAGAGGGAGAACGATGGGTCTCTTCCTATAAAGAGTTAGAGTCTCAGAAATCCACAGGGGCAGTCCTACTCTATCATTTAGAGTTGCTATGAGTCAGAACTCATGGCAATGAGTATGTGCTTCGTAAACAAGCTCTCGTGATGCCGTGGGTTATGTGTTGGAATAGCTAATGGCAAGTTGGACAGTTCAAACCCACCAGTTGCTCCTCAGGAGAAAGATGTCTGCTTATATAAAGATTCACAGTCTTGGAAGCCCTATAGAAGTCATTTAGCCTCTGCCCTGATTGTAGATTCTTTAGAGGACTTTCTAGTTTCTGCAGTAGCTGTAATAGAGCAAACCTATTAATGTTGGCATTTTCTTTGGCACTAACACTAGGTTTTCAAAAAGTGACTAATTATCAGCTACCTTTGGCTTTCTGTTCTTTCCCTTTAGACCTTAGCTTTGGTTCAGTTTTTCCAAAAAGTTATATTAAGTAACTTTTCTCTCTGAATAGCATGTTCTTTATAGCCCTTGGAATATCTTTCATTTGGTTTTTTCTTCTTTGTTTATTCTACCATCTTTATTTTTAAAAGCAGTGTAAGACATTTACATCGGAAGGCTACAGATCTGATTCACATTCAGTAAATGGTCTGGCACATTACTTAAGCTCTGGGTTTGCAGTTTTTCATTTATTGAATGAAGATACTTGTCATCTTCTTCCATCAAAGGGAAATTGTGAAGATTAGAATGTTCTGAACTCTGATTCAAAAATGCTGTCTCATTTTTACTAGATTTTCAGACAATCTACATGCTGCTTCTTTGTTCTAATGTAGTTTGTACCATAATAAAGGGTAATTTTTACTATACTTTTTTATTACTACAAAGGCTTCAAATAAATAGTATTTAATAGGAAAAGTGTTTTGCTTATGATATTACCACCTTGTAGAAATTGGTATTTCCATTGGAAAGACATTATATTAGGGGTTTAGAAACTGGATATTGTAGCCAAATAGTTGCATTTGAATCGCAGCTCTGCCATTTTCAAGCAGAGCAATCTTGGGCAAGTGACCTAATTTCTCTATGTCTTGGTTTACTTATCTATAAAGCATTGGTCAATTCCTATGTTGTAGAATTAGAAGGATTCGATTAGTTGACATATATATTAGTGCTTAGAACAGTAACCTGGTACTAAACGTATTGTTCGTTGAGTCGATCCCTTCTCGTGGTGGGTCCATTGTGCAGAGTAGCACTGTGTCCCCTCAGTGACGTTGGTGTCTAGTGCTGCTATAACAGAAACACAAGTGGATGGCTTTAAACAAAACAGTTCTTTTTCCCTCACAGTTCAGAAATCTGAAGTCCAAGTTCAGGGTGACTGCTCTAAGAGATACTCTAAGAGAAGGTTCATTGTTGGCTCTGAGCAAAGTCTTTGTCTCTTTTGGATTCTGTCCTTGGTCCCCTGGTGATCTTCACATGACCTGGCATCTATCTTACCTCAGCTGCTTCCTTAATTTACTGTTTCTATATTTCAAAACACATTGACTTAAAACATAACAAAGTTTGGTGAAGAAATCAGATAGAGTATCAGGTAAAATAGTGAAGTGACAGCTAAGTCTACACAGAAGAAGCCCACCTACCTGTGTGATCCAAGGATTGTAAATAACAAAGTCCAAGACCAGAGGAGGGAGTGGTATTAGAGCTGAAATTCGGAGCGCCAAGTTTGCGGAAGACTATGGATGAGTGTGAAAGCCCAAAATCCATTTGCCAGGGTTCTCCACATGGATTAAGTCTCCAGTGAATCCCCCTTTGTCCATTGGCCAAGGATGTGATTAGCCTTGCTATCAGACAAAGTACATTGAAAAGTGGATTAATGCAGATGTCGTTAGGCTAACATTGACTTTATCATTTGTTCTCCCTTTTGACCTATTTTAAATTTTTCTAGTTTTTATTATTTTATGTTATCTTTTCCATTGAAGTTTTTCTGTTTTATTTTGTTATTGTTGCTGGTTTTGTTTGCTTTTTGTTTGTTTTTCGGGGGTGGTGCTGGTGGGATGTATATGAAACCTAGGAAAGGTAATCTGTAGAGACATTAACTGGATTAGTAGTTTCTTGGTGTTATAGCAGAGAGGTGTTTAATAATAAACACAAGAAAAGAGAAACTTCTAAAATTGATTGTGATGATTACACAACTCTTTTTAATATGTTTAAAGTATTTAATTGTATGATCTGTAAATTGTATCAATTAAAAAAGCCCTATTTTAATACTGCCACCCAGAGGCTTCTCAGATGAGAGAGCCGACAATCTGCTTCTAAAATATCAGCCACTGAAACCAGCCTTATGGTGTGGTGCGTGCACCGTGCTGTTCTGACACATGTGAGGTCTCATAGGTGTGAGCTGACCTGATAGCAGCTGTTCTTTAAATTTTTTATTGGCAGTTTGTGGGTGGGAGTCAGAGGTGTTGGATGCTTGCTATAAACAATTAATTGTCTAAGACGTAGGTTCCCAAACTTATTTGGTCTACTATTTCCTCTTCAGAAACAAACAGAATCACGTAACCGGCACAAACACCCCTATTTTTGTACTGTAGCCCATATCCAGGATAAAGTGTGTTTGATTTTGCAGTACTTCTCCCCATCATTTCAGGACCAACCCCCCCCCTCCCCCCCCGCCCCGCTAGGAAGGGGGTGGGGTGATATGTCCTGCTTTGGTAAATACTGGTTTAAGCCTTGCATGATTTTTGAATGCCCCTTTCAATAATCATGTCAATGAAAAAACAGTTAATAGTTTTTAGACCCTAATTCAATGTACATATAAACATGGAATTTGCTGTAGTGTTTTCATATATGTTGAGTATTCCCGGATAAAACTACTATGGTACTGAAAGAGGATTGGACTTTGTTTTATTTAGAATCCTACCAAGAATTATTTACATTTTGGAAAATCATATCACCGGTAATTATCACATTCATAGTAGTTCACAGCATATGGGTGGAAACATCTGACTACTCAGTAAATATTTGCGTTTAATTGAAATTAAAAGGGGGGGAGGAAATCTCTGAACCAGATTTAGGGGCAGGGGAATATACTTCTTTCTTTAGAAGAATATATTTGCTTTCCTCTCTCTCCTAAGGAACCCCGGTGACACTGTGAGTTAGGCTTTAGGCTCCTAACCTCAGGGTTGGCAGTTCAAACCCACCAACTGCTCTGTGGGTGAAAGATGAGGCTGACTGCTCCCCGAAAGATTCAGTCTCAGAAACCGTGTGTAGAGTCACTGTGTGTCCGAATTGAATTGGTGACAGTGAGTTTTCTGTCTTCTGATTGTACTTCATTCTTCTGCTCTGATACAGCCCATTTGTCACTCTCTAAATGAGAACTTCTGAGAATAAGAACTGCATTTTACTTTCTTTTGAATCTCCGGTTCCCACTGCACACATGGTAGATGCTCGACATAAAGTTTATTCCACTGGATTAAATGCAGCAGTAGTATTTACTCAACAAATCCTTATTGAATCAGACTGCTAGACAAAGAGGACAAAACGACCTGGTCTCCTGCCCCTGATAACATAACACAGACAAACCTGCAAGTAATTGTACACCAGTCTGACAAGTTACAGGATGGAAATAGGTGAAGATCCAGAATGAGGAAAACACGTATACTTGTGATTCAGACATAATGTCTCAGAAAAGAAAGAGTATCCAACGGTGATCGTAGTGCCAAGTAAAACTCAGTATGTTGTCTGGAAATCAAGAATAAGTGACGCTCTGAAAACTAGAAAGGGTATGTCAGGTGATCAGTAAAAGAGGGCATTTCAACCAGGATTCCCCCATTCCAAAACTCAAAAGTGTTACTGGCAGAGGTGGTGATACTGGACCATTATGCTGAGGTTGAATTGTAGGAGATAAAGCTGTCCTTGGATGTGGTAGACAAGATCATGAACTTTTT
>NW_022111373.1:79448273-79453025 GCF_000313985.2 Echinops telfairi | reverse complement strand
ATGATAAGATATTTTTTGTTCTGATGATGCCTGATACCTGATCCCTTGGACACCTTGTGATCGCACAGGCTGGTGTGCTTCTTCCAGCTCATGAACTTCTTACATGAAAAGAAGTTAACATTTTATCTTGCAAGTAATAGAAAACAATTGATATTTAATAATTAAAACTGCCATCTTTCAATTGCTAGTTGCCTATAATCCTTTCAGAGTCTATCTATTCCTTAGGACAGAATATGCTGCATTCAAATTCAAAAACTACTGGAAAGTTGCAAAAAATATTGAACATGCATACTGTTTACTATCAGAAGAACAAACAAAGCAGTTTTAAAAGAAATACAACTAAAATGCTTCTTAGAAGTGAAGATGGAAAAGACTTTGGCTTACATACTTTGGACACCTCATTATGGAAGATCAGTCACTAGAATAAGCGTCATGTGTGGTAGAGTCACCATTTCTCTGTGGCCTATCGAAATGCCCTTTTTGCGGTCACATTGAAATCCATGGGGCAATCACACACAACTTGCATACTCTTATTTTAAATCGTTCTATTGAGGGCGTACAGCCCTTTTCACAATCCATACATCCATCCATTGTGTCATGCATATTTGTACATTTGTTGCCATCATCATTCTCAACATTTTCTTTCTACTTGAGCCCTTGGTACCGACTCTTCATTTTCTTCCCCCTCTCCCCTCCCTCCCTTATGAACTCTTGATCATTTATAATTTTTATTTCTATTTGCATACTCTTGAGAAAATGTATGCTTTAGAAGCAGCAGTCAGGAAATCACACAACATACTCTATTGGGCAAATGTGCTGTAAAAGATCTCTTTAAAGTGTTATACAGGAAAGATGTCAAGTTAGGACTAAAGGACACCTGACCTAATCTTTCACCTACCTCGTGCAAAAGCTGGACCATGAGAAGAAAAACTGGAGGTGAAGAATTGATGTATTTAAATTATGGTCTTGTCAAAAGAGTACTGAATATGCTGTGGACTGCCAGAAGAACAAAAAAGTCTGTCTTGGAAGAAGTACAGTCAGGATAGAGTGGTCCTCGACAGTGAGGATGGTGAGACTTTGTCTCACTTTTTATCGGGAGGGGCCAATCGCTTGGTAAGATAGTGGGTCAGCAAACAAGAGGACGACCCTGAATGAAATGGATTGGCACAATGGCTGCCAAAGTGGGCGGAAGCGTGACAGTGATTGTGAGGGTGGCGTTGGACCAGGCAGTGTTGCATTCTGTCGTACTTAGGATTGCTGTGAGTCAGAGCTGACTGAAGCACATTAAGTTAAGCAACACAAGAAAATTACTGTGAGGTAGAAAATCATTTTTGAATAGTAAACTATATTTTATATCTTATTTAAATTTAATACCAAGATTAATATTGGGTTTTCTTATAAAATTTAAGTAATTATTACTTAGGGTATTCTTTTTCCATGTTTTTAATAACTCATCAGAATTTTTCAAAGAGGGAAGAAATACTTAAAAATATTCTCTGCTGTTGTTTTAAAACTCAATATTTTAACACTGACAAAAGAAAAATTTTAAGTACGTTTTCACTTTTTTTTGGAAAAATTTTGATCTGAGTCATCAACATGGAATAAGAATACCCAAGTAACAATTACTTACATTTGATTTTAAAAATCCAATATTAATCTTGATATTAAATTTAATTAAGACATACACATAAAGTTTACTATTCAAAAAAATTATATTCTCGCTCATAATAATTCTTTTGTGCTTGGTTAGCTTGAAGTGCTTCAGACATGATCAAATTAACCCTCCAGTCTCTCTGATTACCCTGGGATAAGATTCTTCCTAATTGTAATGGATATGGCTATTAAAAAGAAGTTCGAAATGGTCTGAGATCTCTTAACAAGCAATTATCAGTCCAATGTTTTTGAGTCTGCTATTCTGTAACTTAAGGAAAGCATGGAGAAATAGTCTATCTGTGATAGCCCTATCTCATCTCCATCGTCTAGTCAAATTAAATGTGTATAATTGTTTAATATGGTTCTTCTAGACATTGCCTTGAGCCCTGATACATTGGGCTGCTCCTCGAGGAGGATGAGCCTTTCTGCTTCCAAAATGATTTATATTCTCATAGCCTTTGTTACTTCCACCAAATGACCTTCCTTTTCCTGATGGATCTGGGTAAGAAGGTGGGGAAAGATACTGATTGGATTATGATTCAGCTATGAAAGAGCCCTGGTGGTGTAGTGATTGGGCTTCCACAAGGTCAGCAGTTCGAAACCACCTGCTGCTCTCAGGGAGCTAGATGGGAGTTTATACTCCTGCAGAGTTACAGTCTCAGAAATCCACAAGGGACTGTTCTACTCTGCCCCATCAGGTGACCATGAGTTGAGAGTCGCTCAGTGGCTGAGTTTGATTTTCTGTTGCATGATTGTTAACAGGGCTAATTGCTATTGTTATCCTGGTGGGTATAAAATAGGCCACCTGAGAAGCAAGGGACTCACTGCCAGCAGGAGAGCACAGGTAGGAGTAGGGTGTGACCTTTGGACACTGGGATTCCTGTGCATTGAATGTTCTCCGTCTAGAAGACAACTTTGCCACTGGACGGAGCAGCAACAGCAGAATCCAGAACCAGCGCATGAGACATTGCAGTGAGGCGGAATGCCTTTGGTCAGGTTCCTTGTGGGGAGGGTGTCTCTGGGCATT
Source organism: Echinops telfairi (assembly GCF_000313985.2). Lineage (NCBI taxonomy): Eukaryota > Metazoa > Chordata > Mammalia > Afrosoricida > Tenrecidae > Echinops > Echinops telfairi. The sequence goes on along the minus strand of NW_022111373.1, from coordinate 79,450,345 downwards.
CAATCGGCGGAGTTAGGTTTGCTGACCCACTCAATCTGAGTGCCTACAGGTTGGGGCTTATATCAGAATGAATAGTATACCCTTTGGGTGTTTACCCATATTATCAAAACAGCTTTGCAAAGTTGTCTGAGCAGAGCAGAGGCCCAGCCAACTGGGTAAGGGCCAGAGAGAGGCCTGCCTATGGACATGACAGAGAAGAAACTGTCCCGATGAACAACTGTATCCTGAGCTTTTCTCACCTGAATTGTAACCTCTTAACTTTCCTAGTAAACTCCATAGCTGTGAGCATCATCTGTGAGTTCTGTGTGGCCATTGCTATAAATCATAGAACCCAGCTACAGAAGTAGAGTGGACGGTTGGTGTCAGAATAGGGCAAAAGAGGATGGAGGGTGGACGCAGTCTTTCCTTTGCCTGTGGCAATCAACCTTGAGAGCCAGAGGAGTTCAGGTGTGGCTTCCACACTGTTTTTCACAATGCTCTTAATATTAAGCTATTTGAAAAGCAAAAATAATTATATTTGATATCAGAATATAAAGAAGGAAGGATGGCTTTGACTCAATATTTTATGATGTGTTCATCTGCAGGATGGATAAGACACTAAAGGTGCCTTTTGGGCTTGACTGCTATTGGCCTCCTGGCTTAAGTTTCTGTTCACAAGAGCAGTTAGTGGGCTATCAGAATGTCACCTCAACAGGTGAGATGGGTTTTGTAAATTCTAACTCATAAAACAAGGTTCAGCTAGTATTGGGGAAAGTTAATTTTTTTGGCTTACTATGTTCACAAACACGAAAAGACCTTCAAGTGGTGGAAATAATGACGTTAAGGCAAAAAGTTGTTGTTAGGTGCTATCAAGTCAGTTCCAACCCATAGTAACTTTGCACAACGGAAGAAAACACTGTACGGCCCTGTGCCAACCTTACAATTGTTCCTGTGCTTGAGCCCATTGTTGCAGCCACTGTGTCAGCCCATTTCATTGTGGGCCTTTCTTTCACTGCCCCTCCGCTTTACTAAGCATGATGTCCGTCACCAGGGACTGGTCTCTCCTAACAACATGTTGTATACGCCAACCATCCCACTACTTGGCATACATCATATCGAAATCAGAGTCGTGCCATGAATTGCAGTACTGCTCACAAAAGATGGGAACAGCCAAAGCACCCATCAATGGAAGAATGAATTTAAAACGTTGGTACATACATATGATGAAATACTGTGTGGGAAGGTTTTTTTGTATAAAAGAGAGGAACCTAGGAGAGTTAAATCCACCTCTGCTGGAGCTGGATCTTGGACCTGTTTGTTAATCTCGTGTCATGTTGCTCCCAATGGTGGATTCATTCGGCTGACTTCAGACCTCTGTATCCACCAGCCTGTGCCCCCTGCTGTTTCTGCTTCATCACCCTGCTTCCTGTTCATCAGCTTCCATATGTCAGGAGGAGCCTGACTTGAACTATGCAAAACATTTCTTGATATAAATCTCTTTCTATATATTGCTGCAAATATATCCATGAAAATATGGTGGTGTATGCAGGGGGCAAAGTTATGGAAACTTGGTGGTCATAACCAAACACCCTGAGGAATGAGGGGCAGGGCCTCGGGGCTCAGGACCATAATCTTGGGGGACACTAAGGTCAATTGTCATAGCCTAGTTTCCAAAGACTATACTCCTGCTTTGGTGATTAGCAACTGGGTTCTTAAAAGCTCTTGAGCAGTCATCTGAGGTGCACATATTGGTCTCTCTCCATCTGGAGCAAAGGAGTAATGGGAACCAAAGACACATGGAAAACGTCCAGTGACTAATGGACCACACTAACATCAGTCTAAACAACCTGGAAACCAGAAGCAGATAGTGCTCAGCTACCATTACAACTGCTCTGAAGAGGATCACTTTAGGTCCTGAACAAAGTAGGAGAAAAGTGCGTAACAGAACTCAAAATCGGGATCAGGCATCATCAGAACAAAAAATCATATCATTGTGAATGACGGGGAGTGCGGAGTGGAGACCCAAAGCCCATCGGTACACAATTGGACATCCCCTTACGAAAGGGTCGCGGGGAGGACACGAGCCAGTCAGG
>NW_022111373.1:79444821-79447781 GCF_000313985.2 Echinops telfairi | reverse complement strand
CCCCTAATAAAATGATTTTTTTTTAAATCCTCAAAATCATTAGACACCAGGCCTCCTGGTCACATAGATACTGGTGGGAGCCCCCAAAACATGGCCTCTACTCACCTTTAGGTCTGGAACTGAACTCATCCCTGTGTTAGAATTATCAACTACCAGAGTCCAAAAGGACACTCAAGGACAGAGAGTTAGAGGAAAAGGAGGAATGGAAACGGGAGTTGTTGGGAGAACGTGGCATAATTGAGGGGAGTGAAATGGTTGAGTTGAAAAAAAACGGTAAATACTTGAATGTAAACATGATGGTCTGCTATGTAAACCTTCACCTAAATCACAATAAAAAAGATTAAGAAAAGAGAAAGAAGACTAGCAATGAATCTGTGAAACACCTCACAACATGGATGAACCTAGAGGACATCATACTGGGTGAAATTAGTCACAAACTGACCAGTACTACATGAAACCACTTTTGTGCAAAGTCAAGAAAGGCTTGCACATGAAAGGAAACGTTCCTGATGGGTTGCCAGGGTGGGAGGAGAAATCCCTAACTGGAGGGTGGACACTCATTTGGGTACAGTAGAAGTAGGTAGTAGGTAGATGTGTCCTCGATATCATCACGGTTTTGTCCATGGCGCTTTCCTTACAAACACCAGTTGGTGTGGGGAGGCTAGGAAAGTTGGACTAGGAAGATTTTTAACCCCATCACCACAATGTACTCACTCAATCCTTGTTGCAAGAATTAACCTCTGAGAGTTTTGTTGGTAACCTTACCCCATTCACTCTACAGCCCTCATCCCTTCAGACTTCATTTTTGTTCCCAAATCTCAGGGAACATTTCACAGGAAGACAATCTGAGTTCCTTGAGGATGTCAAATCTGCCCTTTTTACATAGTGTGACTCAAAGATGGCAGAATTCTTCCTGGATGGATATACTGCTTTCAAAGGTGTTTTATAAATCCACATGGAGGATCTGTCCTCAAACAATGGATGCACGTTTGCAGATTCTTGCTTAATGAAGGTGTCTGTAATTTTGTAGCCGTACTTTTGGACTTAACTTTGTATAAGGACACACCCAACTCCCTGCCATCGAGCCCATTCTGACTCACAGGGACCCTATGGGACAGAGTAGAGCTGCCCCTGCGGCTTCTGAGACTGACTCCATGGGAGCAGAACGCCTCATCCTTCTCCCTCTGAGAGCTGGTGTGTCTGAACTGCTGATCTGGATGTTAGCAGCCCATCATGTAATTCATTGTGCCATGAGGACTCCTTTTTCACTATATCTTGATAGATATTAAAATAGAGGTTGCCCTCTGGAGGGGTGGTCATTAGGAATGGGTACAAGAGAGGTAATGATCATGAACCAGGGATTGTGACACGGCTATGTTCACTTTGTAAAAATCTCTCCGGTTGTATACTTATGATTTTGAATGCTTTTGTATTTATCAGTGAGATGCTTTTGTATACATCAACGAAAAGGATTTAAAAATAAATTATAGCATAGCGATGTGGTAGAATCCTATTGGGTCTTTAAAAATATTTTCATAAATATTTCATGATATATTAATTAGGCAATAAACAAGGCCATCCCGTTATTAGAGAATAAACTAGGTACAAATGATACTTTTGTTTTAAATAAGAAGGTTGATTTGTTGGATTAACAAGTCAATAGAAGGTGGTGAACAAAGCCAGATTGCAGAATATTGAATAGAGAAGGAATGAGACAGGTAAAAATAGGTGTTAAAAAATAAGTTGCTACTACTACTAGAGACTTGTGCAAATCTCAACTGTCACTATCATGTAGCAATAGGGCCATATGAAAAAGTCCTTGTTTTTTCATCAATATCAGTATGGTTTTTGCAAATTCCTTATTGATACTTATGTTGTTTTTGTTTAAAAAACTGTTATTGACAATTGATATATGTATGGATTGTGGTAAGAGTTGTATTAGTCCCTAATAAAATGATTTCAAAAATTGTTATTGGTATAATAGTTTCAATTGACTAGAGAGATGCAACTGGTAGTAGCTTGTCTCCGTCTTCACTAATTGGTAATTTGCTCAGATAAATTTTGGTGTTTCATTGCATGAGGTCAAATTATCTCTCACCAGGTTGTAGCGGGACTAGGTATATGAAAACATCGTAATAGAATTAAACACTATGTATTGGTAAAGTTAAAATCCATTCTGCCATTTTTGCACTGAATACCGTTTGAGATGTGGGTTTTGATTGCAATGCATCGTTGAGAGTCCGGACTAGATGTTATTTAGCTCTTTATATTTCGAGGTGAATATAATTATTTTTATTGCTTCTCACTAATTGTCTTTAATCTGTAAGAGGAGTTGTCAGACTTTTCTCTTTATTTCAATCATTCTTATTTCACTTCGCTTACTTAGTAGTAAACAAACCCAGATCTCTTCAGGTGGTTCGAAGCAGTTTGATTAGCCCGAGTCTGCAAAGTTGTGTGGACAGAGCTAGCGCTGTGCTGGGCTGTAGGAAACGGCGTGGCACTAGGACCCAGGGGGCTCCCGTGAACGGATCTTCGGGGCCAGATTGCAAATTCGCGGTGACTCAGTCTGGTCGGCTCCTTGCGCTCGGCGGCCGCGGCAGCAGCTGCAGACGTTGGCGGCCGAGCTGCTGGGAGCAGTTCCGCTGGGTTTCACGGCCCGAGGCTTCTTTCGGAGCACCTCCGGCAGGTTCGAGGCTTCTGGGGACGAGTGGGGTCCGTCTCGTGGGGAGAAAAGGGTTGCTCGGCGCGGGAAGCCCTGGGGCCTGTGCACGGGGAGTAACATTTGCTCCGTCTCTTCCTGTGTCTGGCTTTATTTGCAGCAAACCAAGATGGAGTATGAGTGGAAACCTGATGAGCAAGGGCTTCAGCAAATCCTGCAGCTGCTGAAGGAGTCCCAGTCCCCAGACACCACCATCCAGAGGACCGTGCAACAAGTATCCTTTCCGAGGCCTCGCCGCCGC
>NW_022111373.1:79441305-79444201 GCF_000313985.2 Echinops telfairi | reverse complement strand
CGAGGGCTTCTTTTTCAACCGTGGGCGCAAGCCTGCTCGATTTGCTGAGCCTCCGTAGTTTGCTGGTGTAGCCGCCGCTACGAGTTGTGCTTTCTGCGGCATCCTAACCGAGGCTTGGACTCCGAAAAGAAAACGGACACTCGCCCCGTCGTAAATGCCCCTTTGCCTTTGTTTTATCTCCAGTACGAAGCTAAATTTTTTTAATCTACTTCTGCAGAAAAGTTTTAATTGTTAAGCAGCAGAGTTGCTAAATACAGTTTTAAGTAGGCTTTTATTGGAGTTAATCGGGTTTGTTTGGATGTTAATGCCAGAGAGGTGAAGCTACAGTTACAGAGAAGCTCAGATAATAGAGGACCTTAAGTAACGCATTGATGTAACTAAAGCCCGTCCATAGAGGAGGGAGAACTTGGCTTCTTGATTAATATACCAGCCATTCAAAAATGGAAGGGATACCGATTGAGCTCCTCTGGTTTACTGTTGTAAGTCCTTTCCTGCGGGTTGATGCTAGGACTGAGTGAGAAAAGACTAAGTTTAGGGGTGTGTTTGAGCTTGTCACCGAAATCCTATGTCGTTCAGCCCTGGTTTGTGTTTTCATAGCCAGTAGCTCTAGGAATGAAAACATGCTGGAATTTTATGGATTACAAGTATTGCATGACAATTTGTATAATTGGCATTTCTAAAATTAACCAAGCTCAGAGCCATATTGTATTTCTAACTAAGATAAGCGTGTGTGTGTGTGTGTGTGTGTGTGTGTGTGTGTGTGTACATAAATGTATGTACTAGCTAAGCACTAATTCTTTATATCTCTTATTAAGTAACCATTTTTATGCTACTATTCGTGGGTCTGGTCGAATTTACCAGTCTGATCTTTGTGCCAGGAGTATTTTAAGTGCTCTAAGTAAGGAAACATGAAATTTATCTTACTAGTAGAGGGGAATATTTAATTCAAAATATGCAGTGCTTTCTATTTTCCAAGTGTCTAACTGTCCTTAGAGGAGGGTCTGAGTCCAGTAGACTCAGTGACAGATTAATGGTGGCCTTGTTCTTTTAGGAAAGAATGTATTTAGCTATGGTTTTACATAGCCTTAGGTACTCTTAAAACAATAAAACCCTTATTTTCACTTATTAGAATATACATAAAATTTGTTTGATTGTGTGGGTTTCTAGAGACTAAATGTGTATACTCATCGCACGGGTTACAAATGGTTCATGTTCTAGTCCACAGGCACACTGATCTTTTCTGAATTGTATTGATTTTTCTTGTGAGAATATATACAATAAACATACACTAGTTTGACAGTTTCTGCCTATATAATTTAGTGATAATGATTATATTCTAACAATTGCATAATTGTTTCTGCTCTTTACAGCTCCTGCCTGATCTATGAGTTTCTCCTAGTCAGTCTGATCCCATATGGATAGCTCTTAAAAGCATGATGCTCTAGGCAGAACTTTGTTATACTAGTTAAAGTTAAACTACCATTCTGGTTTTAAAGATTTCAGGGGACATTTCTGGTTTAAGGGTTAAAGATTATCTCAGGGCAATAGTTTCAGCCTCTATGTTTAAATAAATCTAGAGTCTGTTTACACTTTCTCCCTTTTGATCATATTCTATGGAATCCTGTTCTGATCTCATGACAAAGAAGGTAGTTGTTCATGAAGCCATTAGCCACATATTTCATTCTCCAACTCCTATTGATGGTCGTTGTTCCAACTAGAACACTTTTGGAAAACCATGTATAGTTATCTTTACGCTCATATTGTAAGGAAGTAAACTTTGTTAGGAAATATTTATGATTTAGTAACCTGTCAGCATGCTGTTAATCTTAATGAAAAAGCCATTCACAAAAACAAGACATCACTTGTCTGCAGTTTTCTGCTCAAAGAAAGTAGTGACAGCTTGGAATTTTACTGGAGAGTGTATTTTCTGGCCAAATTACATTTTGACCTCTAAACATTGTGTGTATTCAAATGTGGGATCAGTTACCAATGTGTTTACCTAGAGTGTTTATTATGGATTTGATCAGAAATTTAGGTCGATTGAGTAAAAGATTTAAGTCTGTTATAAAACACAGTTGACAAATACAGTAGGATTTGAGAAGAGAGACAACAGCAGTATGCCACTGTTGGGGGCTAACAGCTATGAACAACAAACAAAAATGCACTGCCTTAGTCATTCTGCTCATCCTGGCTCTGTAGGACAGAACAGAACTGCCCTTTTGGGTTTCCAAGGTAGTAATCTTTGTGGGAATGGAGTCTTCATTGTTTTTCTCCATGCAGGGGGTACTGGTGGTGTAAACCACCAACCTTGTGGTTAGCAGCCCACTGCATAACCCACTGGGCCATGAGAGCTCCTTAGCAACAATGAAGCATCTATAACTTTGTGTCACTGAAAGTGTTAGATCTTGGGGAGAAACACTTGGAGTGTAGAACTATTGAAATGGACTAATCTTATAGTGTGATGAGATTGGATATCTGGGCATTTGCATAAAGGGCAGTTCTCTAGCATACTTGCACACACCCTAATTTGAGGGGGGGTGGCATTCCCAGGTAAGCCTTGGACAGTGAACTCCAAATCCACCAGCCACTCTACAAGGTGGAGCGTTGGCTGTTGGCTCCCATAAAAGATCCACAGCCTCAGAAACCCTATATAGTCATGAGTCATATTTGACTCCAAGGCAGTGGGTTGAACTGTGCATCTAAAGAAAGTTAATATTTTTTTATCTTAAAAAGCCCATTTGTAGAGTTAATTTCCCTAAAAGATCTTTGATGCTGAAAGACTTGTCTTCTTTAAAGTACTTTTTCATTCATGTCAATATTTTAAAGGCCAAATAATCATTGTGTTTTCAAATAAATTTTGCTGTGTATGTAGAAGCTAGAACTTGATTGCCATATA
>NW_022111373.1:79439348-79440630 GCF_000313985.2 Echinops telfairi | reverse complement strand
TGCTCTAGAAACTGGAACAACTCAATCAGTATCCAGATTTTAACAACTACCTGATTTTTGTTCTTACAAAATTAAAATCTGAAGGTAAGTAAGTTTATGTTGAGAGAAATATTTTCCAGTGTTTTGAAGACTTTAGAAAATACCATATTTTATGCCAACAGCAGGGCTGCATAGTTTTAGCAATCACGCATCTCCCTTGAACTATGGGAAAATACTGGGTGTTTGGAATTAATTCCTCAAAGGATTTTGTTTTTTAAGAACCTCCTGCTTTTATAGTTGTGGGGTGGGCAAACTTAAAGTAACAACTGGATGCTATTAAACATCTAAATGTTGTTAATTAGGTGTTTGTAAAATAAATCCCCTTTGCAAATGAAAGGAATGGTACAAAGTCTACTCTGGTGTTTTAAGTTCTATGACGTGGTTGTCATAGATTGCTATCTTTCAAAACAGATTTTGGTGCACAGTTTAGTAAAACAGTATGTGTTTATTGGAAACTATATAAGCCAAAAAAATTACTTTTAATCCTGTCTTCCAGATATGATTGTTTTATCTCTTGAACTGTAGGTTCCCACCCTCTTGTATGTGTTGTATACCGTTTTAAAAAATTCTTAACCCAGCATGTATCATTCTCTTCATTGACTTTTCTAATACCTTTCCAAAAACCTTAAAGCTATTAACTGAGACACTTCTGCCCTCACGGAGCTTAAGTTATAGTGTGGAACATCCTTCATAGTATTGTTTGAATGTTCAGAATTCCATCCTGGAACATGGCCAGGCACATAGACGCCCTCAGATATTACTGAGTGACTGTCTAGCCTCAAAATGAAAGTGCTGTGCCCTATTCAAGGATAAGTGTTTCAGAAGCAGTAGTGCAACTAGTACAAAACACTTGAGTTGGGAAATTAGTTTTCGACTCTGACACAAAGTCACTTAGCTTTTTTTCCCCCTCATTTAACTTCTCTTGCTTCTTTCAGCTATAAAATGCCGGTGTTATACTACCAGACCATCCATAAGGTTCAGCTCCAAGATCTCTTGAGTCAATGGTCTTAATCTATAGTAAAATCTCATATTTATTTAGATTTTGATAAATCTATATATAGCATAGTGATTTAATTGGAATTCGTTTCAAATGAAGTTCTCCTTAATTTGCTGGGTTTAATTTTGTGATCAAGGGAAGTATAACATTTAAAACTTTCAATCCAAAGTTTTAAGAAACTAGAAACTCCTTCTGTATATCTTTTATCTCAGCAATCAGTATTCCCAGTTTATGTGTTTATGATAC
>NW_022111373.1:79428713-79438262 GCF_000313985.2 Echinops telfairi | reverse complement strand
TTTCCTACTGGGAAAGGGTTGTAAATGAAATTGGATGGAAGTCTCTAGATGGTGACATAAAATCTGAGGCCACATTGCCTGCCTGAATGGGTTGATATCCAGAGAAATGGTGCTGTGTTTTTACCCTCTCTTCATCTTTGAATGTTCCAGTGCTAATCAGACTTTGGGAGTACACTACTAGGTAGAACATCCTTGGTATTTTATTTCTTTATAAAACATATAAACAATAGCACTATAAAATTAGGTATGTAAACCGTAGCACCAGCTGTTGATGAACGTCTTAAGGAAGGAGATGCTGTAGTGTGGTTCTGGGTATAGAATCTGGAGCCGGGCTCCTAAATTGACATGTGGTTCTCCCATTTAATAGCCTTTTATTTAGCAAAGGCCTCAGTTTCTTCACTTTTGCAATGGGGATGATAATGCCTGTCTCCTGAGCGTGTGGGTATTCTACGCAGTCCTTAAGGTCTTGGAAGCACTTAGTTCATAGTAAGCATGCACAAAGGCTTCTTGCCAACATGAGAGGATTTTTTTTTAAGTTTATGGACAAATGGAATTAAAAAGTAATGAGATTTTCCCAAGAACTTTTTTAAACACCCGCCCCCCCCCTTGTATAATTGGTGATGAGGTCAATTGGTAATAAGTTGGGTTTTTTTTAAGTAAAATTTAATGGTCTTAGAAATTTAAAAATAATTTCACCTTTTTATTAGCTTAAAGGCATTTGATGAAAAGCATGATATAAATTAAGAGCAAATATATTGGTTACAGAAGGCGATCTAATATATTCTCTGTGCACTTGATGTTTTTAATAGGATATTTTTTTATTTGTAATTTGGTGTTTTTATCAGGTTCCAATGCTTGAGTAAATCATCTTAATAAATTCAACTAACTTTTAAATTGAATCAGTAATTCTCGCCCAAAGAATCTGTAGCTCCCCTCTCCTGGGGGCACTTGTCACTCTGGGAGAAATTTTTGGTTATCGCCGTGGAAGTAGTGCTACTGGCACCTAGTGGGTGCAGACAGCGATGCTGCTGAGCGCCCGAGGTGTAGGAGAGCCGCTTCCAACAAAGGACCATCTGGCCCCAGATGCCAACCATGCAAAGGTCCAGAAACCCTGGGTTAAATCATGGAGCTAATCTGTTGGTACTTTTGATACTTCTTTCTGATTTATACAAAATTTACAAGGAGTTGCAATCGGGTTTTTTGATAGAATTTTTTAAGCCACTGTTCTTGGTATGTATTAAAATGAGAACTACAACTCAACACTGTCATTTTATTGCAGATGAACCCACACGATCATTGAGTGGTCTTATCTTGAAGAATAATGTGAAAGCACACTTTCAGAATTTCCCAAATGGTGTAACAGACTTTATTAAAAGTGAATGTTTGAATAATATTGGTGATGCTTCTCCTCTGATTAGAGCCACTGTAGGTAAGTTCACCAGTTCAGCTTACCTTTTTGTAACTACTTGTTTTCAGATGTGGCAGAATTCTTCCATAGGAATGTTTGTTCTTTTAGCCATTTCATGTTGAATTTGTGGTGAAGAGTAAATTGTGCGTGCGCGCGCTACTTACATGCTTATGAAATAATGTTAGAGTTGTGGTAGCTGCCATCGAGTCTGTTCTGATGCATGGTGACTTGTGTATAACAGAGTGAGATGTTGCCTGCTTCTGCACCATTTTCACTGTTGTTTGTTTGCTCGAGTTCATTACAACCAGTATATGTTTAGTGTTTCTAACAGAGGGGCTTGTCTTCCAGCAGTATATCAGAGAATACTCGGCTGTGGTCCTTGGGGTTTGTATTTGTATTGGTTAGTTTTTGAAAGTAGACCTTCAGGCCTTTCTTCCTAACCTGTCTTAGTATAGAACCCTGTGCACCATGGATGACCCTGCTGGTATTTGAAATGCAGTGGCCTAGGTTCAAGTATCATAGCCAGATAAAGGCCGCCACAGCACAACTAAGCGATGGGTGGTAGGCAGTTAAAGTCAAAGCCTATAGTTACCCAGGCTGGCCAGGTCTAAATCAAAGTTGGTCAGATAGAGCATCGAAAAGGGATGTGAACCTTAAGAATTTTTGTAAATTTAGGATCAGTCTTCTTGAGTACAGATTAGGGAATTCCTTTTTGTCTTTGTACTTTTCATAATGTGTGGCCATTTCACTTATTTTTATGTGAAAAGAAAAACTTAGTGAAGCATTGTAAGTATAGAACTCCAATAATGTCTAATAGCTGCTTTAGCTATATCTTATCCAGCATCAGTTTTTGAGTCTTTAGAGCATTCAGTTTATTTTCTATGAACAACTATCAATTTATGTAATGTTCATTGGTTAATTTTAATTCACTGCCATCAAGTTGATTCTGACTTAGAGTGAGTTGACCCTATAGAACTGCCCTTGTGAGTTTCCAAGACTCTCTACTGATCAGAAAACCTTATCTTCTCCCTTGGAGTGGCTGGTGGTTTCAGACTGCTGACCTTGGGGTAAGCAGGCCAACATGTAGCTCACTACACCACCAGAGTCCCTAAGCCCCTACTTTAAGTATAATTGGTGTGAACTGGTTTGGGGTAAACAGTTAGCGGTGAGTGCACATTGACAGAAATAGAAATAACAAGTGTGCTATGGCATGGTGTACTACTGGCCAGAATTCAGGATACAATTTTCTATAAGGAGCCTAGTTAAGAGGAAGTGATTATGAACTCCATAGTGACTTAACATCTTATTTTTTTAAAAGGGATGAGTGATGATGACATACATGAATATAACTTTTTTATTGCTTTGTGACACAATAGAATCTAAAAAGTTCCTGCCTTCGTTGTTTTTATTGTACACTGAGATGTTTTTGTTGTAAGAAGCTATTGCAGTTTTGAGTAGAGAAACAATGAAATTTTTGTATTATTTCACTAAAAAATTTTGGAGCTGCAAAAATACTTAGCAGTATATTTCCACATAAAACAACTGTAAGGATGTAAATATGAAGTGTTGGTAGAAATGTAGATGAAACAAGATTGACCATGTTTTGATCAATTGTTATTAAAGCTTGGTGATTACCTTGTGTATGAGTTTGTAATTTTTGGTCCAAAGAATTCGTTGCCTTTAGGTGAGGTTCTCCAGAGAACGAAAACCAGTAAAGTTGTGTGTGTGTGTGTGTGTATATACACAGAGAAGGGTTAAGTGACGTTAAGTCAAAGAAGTGACTTAAACAGTTGTGAAGGTGGGCAGGTTCCTAGTCCCTGGGTCAGATGTCATGCTATGGGCGTCTTCTAACTCAGGCAACTGTAGGGGCTGATGAACCCAAGATCGGGTCAGGTGATAGGTGTCTGGCTGCACAGGTGAATGAATCCTGGGTCAGCAGATGAGAGGCAGGCTGCTGACAATTCCTAGGATCAGCAAGCCATGTATAGGCCATCTTCTCAAGTGCAAAGAACCACAAATTTGATGACAAGCCAGATGCATAATCTAAAGCCCACTGACATGGAGGGGATTTTGACTCATACCAACCCTGCTTAGTGTTTCTGAGGCTGTAATATTTACAGGACCAGATAGCCTCATCTTTCTCCTGTGGAGCTGTTGGTGTATTTGAACCTCCGACCTGTGGTTATCAGTCAAGCACTGACCCGACAATGCTACCAAGGCAAAGTGCTGGGTCTTGATCTGAGCAAGATCCAGACTTGGCAAAAAATCATGTAAGCTTTTCCATAGGGTCCACTTAATTGGGAGCAAGCCACATTCCTGATGAAATCTTATCACGGGATTACTAGGTCTTAACTGCCAAACCACTGAGAGCCCTACCTAGCCCAGTCAGATTGGCATAAAAACTGTCACCTGTAATATAGCTACATAAAATGAAGCTTAGCATGAAATGGCACGTTGGTGACACCGTGGGTTGCGAGTTGGCCTGCTGAATTAGCTTACGTTGATTCAAAACAGAACTTAGTTTTGCTCCTCTTTTTTTGCATGTGGACTAAAGAAGGTACTGAAAAGCACAACTAACATAAAATCGTAACTACCTCCCAAAGAGTGGGGAAATTCTTTGGGGACCATCATGTCAAGATTCTAAACTATTTGATGATGAACACATTTATGATTTCTAATAAAGATAAATTCTTTGGGCTCAGGAAAGTTAATGAGTTTTAAACCATTGGTACTTTCCAGTCAAGTAAATTTGGGAAGAAGGCTCCTTTTCAATCTATTCAATTGGGTAATTTAAGCTATGTGAAGGTGTTTAAAGATTTTAAGAAGATACTTTTAAAATGAAATACTATATGTTCCTGGAATGCATCTCTAAGTATTGAGAACTGACTTCATCACTCATTAACCTTAACACAGTAGTCTTGATGGCAGTTTAAACCTCTTAGCTGCTCCTTGGGTAAAAAATAAGGTTGTCTGTGTCCATAAAGATTTCAGTCTAGGGTCACTATCAGTTGGGATCCTTGATGGTAATAGGTTAGGGTTTTATATTTGTTTTAAACGGATCAGTGTAAAAAGTGGTGTGATGGGCCACATCTGACCAACATCCCTCCCCGACCCCGCTGATTGCCACAGGGCAGAGGTCAGATATGCCTCTAGCCCTCTTTATCCTGTTCTGATACCAGCAATCTTTATGGCACTGTAGTTCTGCGCCTGGGTTCTATAGTCAATGCAGTGGACACACAGTTCACAAGTGTTCGTGATTATGGCTTTTATTAGGGATGTGAACAGGTTACAATTTGAGTGAGAAATGCTCAGGACACAGTGAGTCCTTATCTGTCAGGCCTTTCTCTGGCCCTCAGCTTCTTGACCTGGCTTCTGCTCTACTCCAGCAATGTTACAGAGCTCTTTTAGGGGTGTTAACAAATGCCCAAAGGTCATGCCGCTTTGCCGCAAGCCTCCACCTAAAGGCATTCAGCTGCAGCTCCATGGATCAACAAACCCAGCTTCCTCAATTAAGTGGCCCAGAGGCACCCCACTCCACAAGCCAGCCTCCTGCCCCAAAGCACTCAACCTTAACTTGCCCTGTGGGCTGGGCATCCACAGCATTGTACTCTGACTCCTGGTTCTGCTGCTGCTCTGTCACTGTTACCAAAGACGTGTCCTGGATCAGAGGTTTAAAGCACTTTGCTTTGGATGATTTGAGATTTTCTCTCCTGCTTTTGAGATGACTCATTTCATACTCCTTAGGATGGCAGTCACATTGAACCCTGTTAGCAGTCAACCACATCTGAATCATATAATCTGGTCAGTATATTCCCACTCACCTTACCCAGGCCTATCAGGAAAAGGAAAGTTGTTTTTAATATGCTGATTAACATCCTATGCGGCACTGGACAACCCAACAGTTAGAATGATCTGATCTATAATGTCCGTAGTGCAAAGGTTAACAAAATTTGATTTAGAGGAATAGTAGGGACCGACCTACTTAAACTAATAATGTAGTACCAATCCCTTTGCTATGCAATTAACTGCAGGTGGGACCACTGTAGGGCTTTCATGGGCTCATTTCCCAAAATAAATTGCTGAGTCTTTCTAGCCCTCCTTAGCTTAGAAGCTCAGCTGAAAGCTATTCAGCATCATCACAATATAGAACTACAGCTGACAGAAGGCTACTTGTGACGTGCCTTGGCCAGAAATTTGAACCCAAGACTCATGCTTAAGGCAGTTCACGTGATTGAACTCAGATGGGAAAATCCACTAGCTCCCCACTGCCCTGCAGTTGAAAGAAACAGCTCACATGCTAGGTTCTTGTTAAATAGGCATGCTTTAAATTAGCTGGAGGCTCATTGGATACACAGTGCTGACCCAGAGCTCAGGACTGCAACTGGCCCCACCGAGGACTGTGGCACCCATTCCTACCAGCATGAAGGAGAAATGAACTCGCCCTAGGGGGCAAGATTAGGTGGACCGGCACAGGGGGGAATTGGCTTGGGAGAATTTGAGCTTCAGTTTTCCAGAGTTTAAAGGAAGAGATAAAAGCCTGCTTGTCAGCTCACAACCCGAGGGTATTAATTTAAAGAGAGCCCAGACCCAGCTTTGATATTCAGAATCAGTGTAGCCAGCTTGGGTGGGCAGGCAAAGTGCTTTGGATATTGCCTTTACTCCCTCTTCAGGACAGTTATTAGTCGTTGGCCTACCTACACACTCCCTGAAAAGCACAGGAGCTTATAGGAGACCAGGACCTCAGTTAGGGCAGTGTGTAACTTTCCTGTTATGAGCCCCTGCTTGGAATAGGCTATAGCTATACCACCCTAGTCTCCCTTGTCTCTTCAAGAACTAAAGTGCACAAGGGGTGCTGTTCACTCCAGAGACAAGTACAGACATCATGTCTCAGAGACAGCAGCCAATCCCTGCACTTGAGAAAACAAGATGGCGCAGTCACCTGGGAAAGCACAGATCTCGCTGCAAAGGATGTCGGAGCTGAGCCGACACTTATAGAACAAAACAGAATAATTCAAGCTATAGAAATACAAATCTGTGATCTCATAGACAAATATTTCTAGACCAACATACAAGATCAGTCTATAAAAATCAAAAAGGTTGAAGAATATGTCAGAATTCTATGGGACACTATTAAAAATTAAAATGTTCCAGGACAGGAACTAAAGACGGAGAAACTAGTTCAAGAAATAATAGAAGAGAACTTCCCTAGCATTATAACAGAACGGAAAACAACCATCCAAGAGGCCTAGAGAACCCCAAATAGAATTGCCCCCCAAATAAAATCACCTCAGCACATCAGAGTCGCTTTCTAAAATTAGTCTCCTGTGAATGACAGAAAAAAATAATCACCTATAAGGGCAAACCAGTAAGAATAAACTCAAATTTTTCAATGGAAGTCACGTATGCAAAAAGACATTGAATAGATTTCCTAATGGCTTGGGTAAATCACTGCCATCGGGGGATGCTGACTCATAGTGACCCCGTAGGACAGAGTACAACTGCCTCTCTCCCTCCCCCGCCCCCATTTGAGACCTAATCTTTTTTCCCAATAGTATTGGTATATAATTTACATATCCTACAATTCAGTAGTTCAGGCACGTCAAGAAGAGTGTGCAGTCAGTCTTAGAACATGTTCTTCATTCTTGTGCTCATTATTATTTTATAAATCATTTTGTTGGGGCTCTTACAACAATCCATACATCAGTTGTAGCAAGCACACTGCCATCTTAATTTTCAAAACATTTTCTTTCTACTTGAACCCTTGGTATCAGCTCTTTTTTTCCTTCCTTCTCCCACCCTCCTGACCCCTTGATAAGTTATAAATTCTCATTTTCATATCCTATACCATCTGCTGTCTCCCTTCACCCACCTTTTTGTTGTTCTCCCCCTCGGGGGAAGAAGGGTTGTTATACATCAATTATTGTGATCTTGCTCATCATTAGCTCTCCATCCCTCTGCCTAATTCCCTTGCCATTAATCCAGTTACTCTGTAGATTCCATATACAGAAAAACATCAAAAAACAATAACAAAGTAAAACAAAAACTTCAGTGAAAAAGAAAATACTAAAAACTAGGACAAATTTAAATGAATCATAAGGTAGTTCAAATGATAGAATGCTAAATTTTAACTTAACTGTATCTGGAACAGTCCACTTTCCAGTGCATTCTACATGGCACATCCCTGGTCCACGGTCCGAGGGGCTCAATCCGTATGTATTTTCCTTTGCTTTTGTCTTAAACGGAAACATCCTTAAAATGGGTCTAAAAGGAGATCAAATGATAAGTTACTGCATTTTGACTAACTGTGGCTGATAATAACACTTCAAATCCCTCAGCTGTGATCGGAGGGAATTCACTGGAGGCTAAATCCATGGATTGACCCGGCAAGTGGACATTGGACTTCTGCTGTCATCCGTAGCCGCTTGCAAACCAGGTGTTCACAGTTTAAACTCGGGTGCCATTCCCTCCTGTAGCTTTTTATTATTTACAGTCCTTGGATCACATAGGCTGCTGGTGTGCTGCTTCCATTTGCACCTCTCTTACTTCGATAGCTGCTTATTTGGAAACAAACCTTCAAAGACCCCACACACGACTCTTTGTGATAGCTGGGCAAGTCTGGCTGCTGCTTCACATTTTGCCACAGCATCCTTATCTTCAGTGATCTCTTCACGAGGGCGAGCATCTGACAGGGCCATGTCATAAGAACTTCTTCATAGCGACTAAAATAAGTGCAGGCCTAAAATCCATTCATGTGTCTGTGGTTTATAAGTCTCTGGTTCACCTTAGAGACATCATTGTGGTTTCATGTTGGAGTACATTATCATCCTCCTGGGGCATCACTTCCTCTTCATGCGTATTTAGACCAAGATGGAAGGTAATTGAAAAACAGTAGCTTCACATTTTGATATTTTCATTTAGTGTGGAAGTTTTTATATTAATGTCAACATAACTTTTTGCTACATTTTTGTGTATTGATTAAAACTAATTCAACTAAAGTGCCAAACCCACTTGGAATTATTTAGGTAGTCAAAGCAACATGCTCAGTCAGCATGTACTCTTCATTTTCTACAGTGAGCTTCATTCTGACCCCAGGAAGTAGGAACTGTTGTAGAAGTGTATTGCCCATCCATGTGAAGGAGGGTTAAAACCTTGAATACGTAGCATTGGTTTTTATTGGTCATCAGGTTTATAGTCAACTACCATGGTCCATAGCTGTAATCATAGATTAAATCAAGAAGCTAGCAGGTCTTCTGAGAATGTATCTTTTATTGGACTAAAAGGATTCATAAATTCAACACCCAGTGCTACTAACATTTTGGTATTTTCATCCTGTGTTTTTTCTATGTAGGTTTTTGTTTTTTAATCTGGATAATTTTTATAATAGAGCTATCCTTTCATCAAGTGTGCTTCAAAAGATCATGGAAATTTTCCATGGTCTTTTCCATCTACTTTTTGAAACTCCCTCATTTCTTTGAGAAGAGCAGAGTATAGTTTTTGGTATAAATAATTTCATTTTCAAAATACATAGAACAAAGTGTTAGGAAACAAGATTTTATGTTCTGAGTTTTCTACAGCTGAAGTACTGTGATGTGGGCTGGAGGTGGTTGTTGATATAGGTTGCTCGTTGGACTAGTAACTGTAGAGTCAGTACTTCAAACCCACCAGCTGATCCTCAGAAAGATGCGTTCTCTCTGTCCTATAGGGCCCTATGAGTCTTAATCTCATCGATGGCAGTGAGTGAGTTCTTTGGTTCTTCGCATTGGTTTGATTGATTTGAGAGATAAAAATTTGTGCACACTTTGGTGACTGTCTTACATAATGCAATCGAATTTCCTTAAAATGGGTGTTTTCTTTCAAGGAATTTTGATTACAACTATAGCCTCCAAGGGAGAATTACAAAATTGGCCTGACCTCTTACCAAAGCTCTGCAGCCTGTTGGATTCGGAAGATTACAATACCTGTGAGGTAAGGCGTTTTCCCTTACTGCATGTGTAACTTCCTTTCCTGCTTTTCTTGTCATTTTGGGCATTAGCAACCTTAGGGGAAATTTTTTCTCAAACATAATTTCAAAATAGTAAAATCCTAAAGTTGCCTTTGTGTCTTAAATTGTGATTATTTTACTATTTTGTATAGGAAGACTC
>NW_022111373.1:79407249-79428473 GCF_000313985.2 Echinops telfairi | reverse complement strand
CCCTCTTTACTATGTTTCACGTATTCTTGGGTGTGCTTGTATGTAATTAGCCGACTATTGTCAGTATAGTCAGGTAATGTGCTGTTTTGTAAAGAGTCTGAAATTGAACCAGTTCCTAGACTAGGAGTACTTTTTTAGCTCTTCTACAGTGTTTGTACCTCCTGTGAGTGTATTCACAGTATATCGAGGTTTCCCGTTTAAATCATACATTCCAGAAAGCAAACTGACTGCCATCAAGTCAATTCTGACTCAGCAGCAATCTTCCCAGGTAGGGGAGGGTAAGAGAGACTGTTAGGGATTTATGTTCCTATTAATTTCTCACCGCTCACTTAAACCTCCATCTTTATTAGGCTTCCAATTTGGACCAAAATCTGTTTGAGCAAAAGCTTAGAAAACATAGGTTTGTAGATGGGATTAGAGGTGAGGGTGGCGGATACAGGAATAACCAAACAAAAGAGATTCATATCTTAGGGTTTGGGGATTTATTTTGCCTGACCTCAGTGGGGCTGGGGAAGGAAAGATGAGAAGAGTAGAAGTTAGCACACAGGTATTTATAAAATTACTCTGACCTGTCCCAAAATTCTGTGTGCTCATATGTGCGTTTCTGAAGAATGCCTTCAGAATGTACTGATATGATTCTGAAAAGCTGAAAGAATACTCTTTAGCCATCCTTTAAGAATTGATTAAAATAAGTTTGGTATATTGATAATAACATAAAATGAGTTGATAATTTTAAGCACTTTTCCAAAAGCAAAAAGAGAAAAAGTGTAATGGCAAGAATCATGAAAATTGTAGGCTGTATAAGTCTTATTTTAAATACTGTTTTTCATGTACCTGAAACAACGATGTGAATCAGTAGGTGTTTGACGTTTTATTGACTAAATGTTAGCTTTTGGTTGAAATACTGATAATTTTCTTTTTGTTGTCACAATAGATACCAAGTTTGCATTTAGTTTTACTTTAAGTAGAATGTCAAAGTTAAGATGTGTGAAATTTTTTACGTGACAACTTTTAAATCCCTAATGTTAAATGTACGTATGTTAGATCTAAAGACTGAATTTTAACATTATGAACCCTAAAAAGATGCTATTTGCTTTGAAGGATTTTACTCTCTGTTGGATGCTTTTTAAATTAGTTGTATAATAATTAAGTACCAAGTTACTGCTGATGGAATTTATAAAACAATTGTGGTTAACGGAACTAGTGAATTACACAAGAGGGCTTCAAAAAGTTCCTGGGGAAATTCTAATCTTAATTCCATTTGTCCACAAACATTTTGTGTGCAAGAGCTCTGGGTTCTGGGTTAGCATAAAAATAGTTAACGGGGAAATCATGGCCAATTTGGATTGTCTTCCCTTTTAACAGATTTTCTTCCCAGTTACTCAATGTATAAATAATTTTTTAGTGAGACTGATTAAAGATAACTTTGTGTTTCAAATGTATGTTTAGTTTTTATATTCACTTGATAATCTGGTATCAAATGAGAGAAAAATAGCAGTAACTTAGATTTACAAGAATATTTCAGAGGAAGTAGGTTTTTCAATTAGGTATTATTTATTACAGTCCCAGCCCAGCTATCCTCTAAGTCATTTGATCCTAAGATGATGATGTACTGTTAAACATTTTCAGAGTGAGACTTCAAAGTATTGTGTTATTTTTCCTTTTAAGTGCAGTGTTTAAACTTACAGCTTTTGCAAGGGAGCATTTTTGTTAACTGAGAATATTAATCCTTAAGTTTATCAATATTTCTTTTTAAATTTATAATCAAATTTGATTATAATCAAATATATCAATATTCCTGGTTTTGCTGTTTAATGATTTCTTTAATCGTGGACTAATTATATTTAAATGTGTTTTTGGAATAGGGAGCATTTGGTGCTCTTCAGAAGATATGTGAAGATTCTGCTGAGATTTTAGATAGTGATGTTTTGGATCGTCCTCTCAACATCATGATTCCCAAATTTTTACAGTTCTTCAAGCACAGTAGTCCCAAAATAAGGTATTTCTATAGCCAATACTAAATTTTTATAAGCTCTGATCATTGTTTGATACCACTTTACTGTTTATTTTCTTTTTTTAAATCATAATGTTTGGGGTGAAAATTTGCACAGAAAATTCTGTTCTAATTTAGTAATTCCTACACAAATTGTTCAGTAATATTTGCACTAGTTACGTTTTTCACAATGTGTCAGTATTCTGTTTTATAGGGCGTATCTAAATTTTTTTTTCCTTTAACTTTTTATTGTGATTTGCGTGATTATTGGCAAACGAATTGTCTCCCATCCCACAGTTGGCACGTGCCTTTTTGTGTGACATTGACTGCAGTTCCTCCACTGTAACAGCACTTTTCTCACTTCCCTTCCTGCCTCTGAGCTTTATCTCCACTAATCTCACATGGTTAATTGTTCCAGGGAATGGTGTCTCCTTCGTGTTATTTTTTTTACCTTATAGGCCTGCCTGTTGTTTGGCTGAAAGTTGAGTCACGGGATTGAGTTCCTTTCTAGACTTAAAGGTTGCTTAAAGAGCTATAGCCTTGTGTGTTCCATTCATCTCTATTAGACCAGTGTGTTAGGCAAAGTTCTCTAGAGAAACAAACCAGGACACTTTATAGCGAGAAGGAATGTAACAGGTGTGCTGATTAGTCCACACAGCAATATAGAGGGTACGGTTCAACTCACTTTAGTGAAACAGTTAATATACTGAAGGTCCTTTAACTCAAACGCTGTTGGTCCAAGGTCAAGGAAACAGACAGCTGAGTCTGCCCTTAGGCTAGACATGCAGGGTGGGGCAGCAACAGCAGGAAGATGAGAAGTTGAGGCATAGCACAGGCCAGTCGTGGATTCTCAAGAAGTGTGGAGAAACAAGTGTTGGTGGAACCTCAAGCTCCAGCAGTGCACAACAGCAAGGCGACGCACACCACAGGTTGGCTCTGCCCACAGTGCTATAGCACACAGTTGCGGCAAAGGACTAGCTCAGGCAGCAGAGTGCTGGTCTTATGACCAGGGAAGAAGCGAGCAAGGGGGCGGCCTTGGAAAACCATTTATCTCATCTGCCCTCCAATCAAGCTTCGACCTGACATAACTTCTGCCCACGTATTCCTAGGGAGCCTAGTTGGCAAACTAAACCTATCGCAGTCAGTAATTAGACCTTGCGTCTTTTATTTTGATTTTTGTTCCACATTTCCCTTCTCCTTTATCCAGGACCTACTCTTGCTATCCTGAGGGTGGTCCAAAATGGTAAATAGGCACCACTAGTTTCTTCTGACCTCAGTTCTGGAGGCTGAGGTTCCACCAACAATTAATCCTTTGAACTAACTGCCGCTTGTTTTGGTTTGGTTTTTTGTTTTGTTTTTCCACTCTTCATTGTTTTGAATGGGGGGAGACTGATAGTTGCCCTTTAGGGGACCACTTAACAAACCTTTAAGACCTCAGTCACTACTTGCCAAGGCTGTCGTCCTTGAGAATTATGTTGTGCCAGTTGACCTTGATGTCTTCCAAGATTATGGTCTTGAAGCCCAGGCCCAGCTACTCATTCCACAAGGTGTTTGGTTCTAGCCACGAAGTTTTCATAACTTGATTCCACATTTATGGAATATATGGATCTTAATATTTTTGCGATTAGCAAATGATATGATATGTTCCACAAAGAGTAAATGTACTCCTTTAATATTAAAATCCAGTAAGTGATTGATCCTTTGTAAAGAATCTTTCATTAACTAGATCATTTTCTACCTTGTATTTGGTTAATTACTTTGCTTTAAGGACGAGGATAAGTTTGCTAAGTAAAAGGTAAGCTCCAAAAGATTGCATTCCATATAAATAGACTTTTTATGACATTAAAGCAAACACATATACAGGTTTTGCATATATATATATACAATAAAATTATTTTAAAGGAAATGTAAGGCTAGTGGATGGTATTAGCTATAATTTTTAATGCTCTTATAGTTAAGGAAATACATGTACCATAGGATTCGTTGAAGGAATATTTAGCTCTTTCCAGTCTTCTGTAATTAGGAAAAGCTGCAAGGAGCAGGCTTTAAATGTTAAATGTGTTTCTAGGTCTCATGCTGTTGCATGCGTCAATCAGTTTATCATCAGTAGGACTCAAGCTCTGATGCTGCACATTGATTCTTTTATTGAGGTAAGATTGGTTTTCGCCTTACCCTTGCTTTTGAGAAGTTACATAATACTACCTGCATTATTTAATTCTTTAAAACTGATAATTTATGGCTACAGTATAAATTGCCAATATTTACTTTATTTCTGTAGCGTTAGAATTAGATAACAGAATACAAAAGACACTGCTATCTAGTAGATTCTGAAAGACAGCCACATCTTTCTCCCTCCGAGTGAATGATGGGGTTGAACCACTGACCTGGTGGCTAGCAGCTCAACACCTAACCTACAGTGCCACCAAGGTTCCTTAGACACTTACTTGCTCATTGAAAATTATTTAAGTACTTTTTTGGTTATTAAGTTTTCTTGACTATATCATCTACAAATTGATAATAGTCTATGTGTTTAATATCTGGACTTCTGTCAGTTTTTCAGCTACAATATTAAAATGTTAAAATTGCGTATGAAAGCTTAAGCTCCCAGTTCATATGCAATACTTGAAATGAGAACCCTTGGTAAACTTGGGTAGATTTGGCTTAGGAAAAATTTTAAGGCACAAACTTAAAAGAGCAGTATTTCTGGTGTTCCATTCATTTCCATTGTGCAACAGAGGTGGGAGTACAGAGGTGGGAGTAGATTAAGTCTTAAATCTGAGCCACACGCCCTAAAAGCACTTTGAACATTTTTCTAAAAGCAGAGAGACGGACAATAAGCAGAACTTTCTGACCATGAATCATAAAGTGGTTGGATTCCTTCCTGGAACCTCTCTATAGCTTGATAATATCAAAAGAAAGAGTTATTATAGTTTAAGTATTTCTATATCCACTAAATGCAATTTAATTAAATAGTTCATTCTTTTCAACCGTTCCTAAAAATCCCTCAGAGGTTATGTGGCTGCTAATTCTATTGGAAAATTATAACAAAAGGGGGAATTCGCTTTATTTTGTTTTTCCTTATTTTGAATTTAGCAGCTTCGTATATTGATAGACTAGTAGCCATAAGGACCCTCAAGCCATTTACAGGTTAAGTGGGTTTTACTGAGTACCTTCTATCAAGGGGCCCTGGTAGCATAGTGGTTATGAATTGGGCTGCTAATCGCAGGTCAGCAGTTTGAAGCCACCAGCTGAGAGATGAGGCTTTCTACTCCAGTACAGAACTGTAATCTCAGAAACCCACAAGGGCACTGAGTTAGAATCGACTTGATGGTATGGGTTTAGGGTGTTTGGGTATTCAATATCTAGGTGTCTTGATGGTGCTATCTAGTTAGCCTTGGCCTGCTCTAACTGCAGCTGCTCCATGGGAGAAAGTATAACTTATCTGATCTCATAAAGGTTTCAGCCTGATAAACCACCATATGTGGCCACTAAGAGTTGGAATGAACTACATTACATGGCATGGGCGGGGGGGTTGTTTTTTTACATATTTGTTATTATAAATCAGGCCCTCTGCTTGATGCAGAGATCCATAATCAATTTCATACCTTTAAGATAAAATTCAACCTGGATGATCTAGAGATGATCTAGTATAGTGGCTAAGACTGGTGATCTGAAGTGAGATTGCCAAGATTTAAGTCCTCATTTCTCGGTTTAGTAGCTGCATGCCCTTGAGCACCTATTCAAAGGATGCTTTCAGTTTCATCATATGTAAAATGGGACATACCTTATTAAATTGCTCTGAAGATACTCCCTGCCATCAAGGCAATGCCAACCCACAACAACACTGTAGGACTGGGCGGGGTCCTAGTGAATTTCTGAGACTAAAACTGTTTACAGGAGTAGAAAGCCCCATCTTTCTGCTACTTATGTATACAGTTTGTGTGAATAAGAAGCATTCTGCCTACTTCCTGTTGTCTTTAGAAGTAGTAGTTGTTACATTGTTGTTCAATAAATGAACAATGATAGACATGTCAACATAAGGAATTATTATTTGGAAAAGAAGAAATTTTCTCTGAAAATAAAAATTTCACTGAAAGTGTTCTCCTAGGACAGATGTTAACCCACAGATTGTTACTAGACTGTAATGAGACAAGAATAGAAATTAGGGTCATGTAGAAACTTGTATGAAAATATATAATTTTTTTAAGCTAATCAAGAAAGATATCAGTAGAAGCACTACTTATATAAACCCTACTGCAATAAACATTTTATATTCTAGTTAACATTTTGTAGAAATAGCAAAAGGCTTTCTTCAATTCGGCAGCTAATTTGTGAAAGCCAAACTATCTCATTTTAGTGATTATTTCTGTTTGTGGGTGAATGTTCTTGATAACATTGTTTTAATGTCATAAACTAAAAATAACTTCAGCACACTAATGATCCTACTCTTATCAAAGTCTGACTAATTGTTTAGCAAAATGATAGTTTGGAATGGCTGTTGTCCCACATTTAATTTTCTTATAATATTATAGGCCAGTTAAATTGGTCATTATTTGTACAGTGTTTCACAGACGACTTCTTACTGTCACCAACTCAAATAATTATTTTTATGTATGAGCCATTCTGATGTATTAGAATTTTTAAATTAGAAAAAAAATGTGTTTATCCTGCAATAGAATCTCTTTGCCTTGGCTGGTGATGAAGAACCAGAGGTGCGGAAAAATGTGTGCCGGGCTCTTGTGATGCTGCTTGAAGTTCGAATGGATCGCCTCCTTCCTCACATGCATAATATAGTTGAGGTAACTCAAGCGATCTTAAGGGCTTCCTTCCCCTCGAGAAGAAATTTGTGTATAATGAGATTGCTGATTTCTAAGTTTTTGCGAACATAGTTGATGGGACAGTGGGAATGGGAGTATGATTGCCTTAACATGTTACATAGATGCCTCTGTGATGGTTTTCTTTCATGGGATTTAAGGTGTTTCAGGAGAAAAAAGTTATGTAGAGAAATTGCCAGCTTCTAACCCCAGGCAGCTGGGCAATGGGTTATTTTTATTTCATAGATAAGATACAGGTTAAACTAAATAACAAAATTTTGGAAGTTTCCAAAATTCACCTGAACAGCTTAGACTTGTTCTAAGAGATAAAATACATTATACCTAGTTACAGTAAACCAGAGAGATATAAAGGATTTCTTTCGGGTTCCTTATTGGGGGTGGTTAAAGTAACTTTACTAAGAAATTCTGAGTATATTCTGATCACAGATTGGTCAAACCTAAATAAAAAGATATGAAGAGTAAGTAAAAAAAATATTGCTATTAAGAGTTCTAAATACCCATTTATAAACTATCAAGGGCTCATGCGGGAGGGGGGAGCGGGGAGGGAGGGGAAAAATGAGGACCTAGTGTCGGGGGGTTTAAATGGAGAGAAAATGTTTTGAGAAACGATGTACAAATGCGCTTTACACAATTGATGTGTGTATGGATTGGGATAACAGTTGTTTGCGCCCCCAAAAAAATGTTTAAAAAAAAAAAAAAAAAGTTCTAGTTGATACATGCATGGGTTTATTCCAAATAAAATGTATTTAAATACATGTCTGATCCGTGGATGGCTACAAAGAATTTCTCTCAGTGGTGCAGTTTGTATTCTTTGTTAGAGTACTTACAGGGGGTGGGGGTGGAGGGTGTCCAAATCAAAACGGTGGCTTCTAAGGGGATCTGTTAAGCCAATTCAAGGTGGAGAGTTCAGCTCACAGTTTCTGGCAACTCCTTTGGGGGGTGGGGGGTGGTACAGGTTCCAAAGAGGTAGGCATGATAGATTTTCTCACGAGGACAGGGCAGCCATCAAATTTTGAAGAAAACTGAAAACTGCAGTGGTGAGAAATCGATCAGGGAAATTGTTTTCCATCACAATAATGAACCGGCTGCAAAGGAAACAGGGCGGTTCTATGAGAAGTTTGGGACAACATACCCATCGCTGTTATCTTGCCCCTTCAGACTTCTCTCTGTCCTCCACAAAGACCATTGCAAAGGCACATGATTCCCCTCCCTCGAGAATGCCACAGTTAAAAAATAATAATAACAAAAACAGAAAAGAATGCCACAGTTGCCGTTTTGATAAATTGTAAATGGGAGAGTGCAAAATTCTTTGGGGAGGTGGAAGCACTGCCTGCCAGAAGGGTATAGACCCAGAGGGAAGGTATGTCAAGGAAAAATTGCTTCACAATTGTTTATGCTCTGTGGTTGCTTTGATTTATTTTGTAGCAATACTTTTTTTATTTTCCCTACAAGATGTAATTATTAAAACAGTAATTTACTGTTTTGGCAGTACTAACTACTGCTAGACTCCAACTGTGGTACCTAGTGTTCATGTTGTATGTGAATATGGTAATAGCTTTGCAAGTGTTTCAAATAAATATACTAACGTCTATGTGGTGTGAGGAAAATTTATTTTTAAATAGAGAGGACGGATTGATTTTTAAAGGATAGGCCTAAGACCTAACTACAGAATATGAGCACCTATGTGTGTGGAACATCTTTTGTAAAGCTTTAGGAGAAAGACAGAAATAAGGGTTTGTAGCAACATGAAGTGGACTTAAAGAAATCCTCTTTGAGCCTGTTTTCTGTAGGAAGTAATTCAGAAGAGTAAGGCAGGATCGAGCTAACCAGAAGTTATGAATGACAGAGTTGCTATGGTCAGGTCACAGCTAGAAACTTCACTAGCAGCACTCAAGTGGGACATAATACGGCATGGAACAGGGAGTAGCATATGACCATTGTGTTCCAACGTTTTATCTTGAACTGTCTGCATTCCTGCAGAGAGACAGAGTTTCACTCCAGTTCCAGCCCCATGTGTATTCTGAAAATCACACAGACTTTCAGCTATGTTCATTTTCCTTTACCTTGTACTTTACATATGTATGTGGGCTTCAGATATGTGAGACTTATATCTTGAGATAACTGGATTATAAAATAATTTTTCAACTTAAGAAAGTTATTACAGTGGGGTTCTTGAAGGTTTCTAAAAAGGCTTACTACTTGATTAGTAAAGGTTACATCTCAAACATCTCATTTTATAAAGTGAGATACAGCTATACGTAAACAAATACTTTGAACACTTTTTGCGGGGGAGGGGGGGGGCCAATATTGAGTGCTGCTTAAATTTGGCTGTATTTTAGAATCACCTTAGAAGCTGTTAAAATGTATCCAAAACTTAAGTTACGAATCCCTGTGAAATACAAGGCCATAACACAGGACTTAAGTTACTGATGTAAGGTTGAGAGGAATTGTATGATTTAACCTGAGCAGTATTATGGTGCCTTTGCTTACAGTACATGCTACAGAGGACCCAAGATAATGATGAAAACGTCGCTTTAGAAGCTTGTGAATTTTGGCTCACTTTGGCTGACCAACCAATATGCAAAGATGTTCTCATAAGGCATCTTCCTAAGTAAGTGTTCCTTTTATAAATGCTTCTGTGTTTGTGATTTACAGAATGCTGGGGGTACAGTTGTTACTCAGCTACTAACCAAAAGGTTGGTGGTGGGAACCTACCCAGCCAGTCTGCAAAGAAAGATCTAGCAGTTTGGGTTCTTAGTCTGCAACTTTGGAAGCCCTGTTGGCTGTGGATTCCATTTGATGTCAGAGAGTTTACTTTTTAGTTTCTTTGTTATTATTTTATTTCTTTTAGGTTATAATTCGTTTCTGCTTAGTACTTCACTTTACATGTTTAGGTTTATTTTTTCTGCCAGTGTGCAATAGTAAAGTTCTAAGAAGAAATATTTCTACCAAAAAAATTATCTTTGAAGAAGTGATTACAACAACTGGATGGTGTTAGATTATGAATATTTTGATAAAAGATTCTGGAGAAGAAGCCTGATCAAAGGGGGCGAAATATAGAGCAGAATTTCAAAATGGAAACTAGGTTTTCTGGGGCCATAGAAGGTGGATGGACCCTTGGAACTAATGTCCTGAGATAATCTTTAAACTTGAAATAAAAAATATCCCCTGAAATCATCTTTAACTGAACTAACAACAACAACAACAAAGATGGTGTCTTGAGTTACACATTGAGCTGCAAACCGCAAGATTGGTGGTTTGAACCTGCTGGTTGCTCCATGGGAGAAAAATGAGACTGTTCTTTAGAGATTTAAAGCCTCAGAAACTCAGGGGCGGTTCTCTGTCCGGTAGGGTTGCTATGAGTCAGAATTGACTCAGTGGTAGTAGGTAGTAGCTGAACTTTATGTTCTTTAAAGAACTATGTTGATGGGTTCAGGTTGACAACAGCAGCTTGCAAAATTAGATAAAGCCTTGGGGGGTATTGAGTGTATATGAATGGGGGAGAAAGAGCTCAGAAAGAAAGACGGTGAGAATGCAAATGTATGAAAACTTTATCCCCCAAACAAATTCTGAATAATTCATGGCGTAATTCTCCGCTATGCATCGTCCTTATGAACTCTATGATGTTTTGTTCTTTTTTTCTCAGAAACTATGCTGTAGAGCTTTATTGGTACCTGCATTTTAATCACTCTTAAGTGATGCTTGCTTGCTTCTGAAAATAAGCAATTATATACAGGCTTGTGAAAACGATTAAAATTAAAATATAATTCTTGGATATTCAGTCCTTTAGTAATCAATATATTTTTGTTGCCTTTTAATGCTTGTTTTGGCACAAATGCCATATATCTCAATGTTTGGAAGAGATTAAATCAGGTAATGTGTAAAACATTTAGCATTTTTTTTTTAACCCTTATCAATCCATACACCCATCTATTGTGTCAAGCACATTTGTACATTTGTTGCCATCATCATTCTCATAGCATGTCTTCTAATCTATTGTTACTGCTTAGTTTGATTTTGTCACCTGCTCTTATCAGTTACCACGAGATGTGAGTGAACTAGTGTCTCTTGACTGTAGAACGCCATTGTGCCGTGCGCACCATGGAACAACAAAGATGGCATTCATGGTCAAATTGCCCCGTGCAATACATTATAAATAATCATAGGGTGAACATCTTTGTATTTATTCATAAATGGTTGGTTTTCAACAATTCCTACGAATGAGTTTTACCGTGATCAAAATTTTAAAGGGCTTTATATAAATACTCCAAATGGCAATCAGCACACCATCAATATTTCTGCCCTCATGCAACTTTTGTTGGATTTTAATTATACTTTTGCTAATCTTGGCAATTTCCAGTACTAGCATTGGCAAAACCATTGTTTGTATTGGTTACATTTTTTCATAACGGTATTTGGAAGTTCTCATTTCATATAGTCAACTCCAGTTTTTTTTTAACTGTATCTTTTCTAATAAAAATTTCCCTGACTAAACAGTGCTTGTTTTATGGTTTACTTTTTCTCTGTAGGAAACAGACACATCTTTTCATTCCTGATTTGTGGTGCTACTTGTGATAGGCTTGTTTCTTCCTGTATTGTTGTTAGGTGCCCCCCGCGAGTCATTTCTGACTGCACGTTAGTTTATGTGCCAGCCCATTGTTGTAGCCACCGAGTCAGTCCATCTCATTGAGGGCTTTCCTAGTTCTCTCTGACTCTGATGTACCAACCACAGTGTCCTCCTCCAGGCGCTGGTCCCTCCTGATAACATGTCCAAAGTACGTGAGGCAAAGTCTTCCTACCATCTTCAGTTCTAAAATACATTCTAGTCGTTCTTCCAAATAAATGTATTTCTTCTTCTGGCAATCCATGCTCTATATAATACTCTTTGCCGATCACTCAAATTCCAAAGGGCATCGGTCCTTTTTTTTTGCCAGGGGTGGGGAGGGGTGGTCCTTCCTAGTGTATAGTTTGGTTTTGACCTGGCCCTACTCTAGGGCATCAGTCTTTCTTGGTTTGCCTTACTCATTTTCCAGCTGTCACATGCAGATGATGCAAAAGAAACAAACGAGACATGGCTTACATTGAACGTGCCTCTAAAGTGTGGTGTCATTGCCCTTTAACACTTTGAAATTTTTTGCAGCATATTTGCCCAATATAATACATTATTTAATATCCAGCTGCTCCTCCTGTGCGCATCGTGGAACCAAGTAAAAAATTCTCCACAGTTGCAGTCATTTACCCATTTATCATGTCTTAAGGGGCCCATTGTGAGGATTTTTGTTTTGTGAGTGCTATAATCTTTTTTCTTATTCAATAAGTGCTTCCAGCCCTCCTCCCTTTCAGGAAGCAAGGTTGTAGCATCTGTATACTGCAGGTCGTTAACAAGTCTTACCTCCATTCCTGAAACCACATTCTTCATATAGTTGAGCTTCTTAGATTATTTACCCAGCGTACAGATACTGAAAAGTACTGAATAAGTATGATGGAAAGATACAACCTTACCATATCTTTTACATTATAATTTCCTTTTAAACCACTCAGTATCCCCTTCTCTTAGATGGCTGCCTCTTGGTCTCTCTGCGGGTTCTTCATGAGCGAAGTGTTCAGGAATTTCCATTCTTCACACTGCTGCCGTAATTTTATGATGCACACAGTTGAATGAGTTCACATAGTCAATAAGCCCAG
Source organism: Echinops telfairi (assembly GCF_000313985.2). Classification (NCBI taxonomy): domain Eukaryota; kingdom Metazoa; phylum Chordata; class Mammalia; order Afrosoricida; family Tenrecidae; genus Echinops; species Echinops telfairi. The sequence goes on along the minus strand of NW_022111373.1, from coordinate 79,415,960 downwards.
GCAAACATCTTTCTGCTATTCTGTGGTTTCAGCTAAGATCCATCTGCTATCGACCGTGATGTCCATCCCATGATCCATGCCCTCTTCTGAATCTGACTTGTATATCTGGCGGCTTTCCAACAGTCTGTGGCTACAGCCATTTTTCAATTCAGCAAACCATTTCGTTTGTACTGGAGCACTTAACGCTATTGCACCACAAATCAGAACCTGCTGCCTTTGAGTATACGCCAACTCCCAATGAATGTATACCAAGAGAGCAAACAGCAGACTGACTGCCGTGAGTCATTCTATCTCATAGTGAACCTAGAATACACTAGAACTTAGCCCATAGAGTTTCTAAGGAGAGAAATGTCATCTTTTCAAAAGGAGACTACCATCCCATCTTTCTCCTGTGTTCAAATTGCCAGCCTTTAAGCTGTTGAGTACTTAGCCACTGCTGCTAGCACTCCTTTAGGAATTCCTATGCACCACACCAGCCCCATCATTTCCTGCATACCTTATTAAGCACATCTGCTTCGTGTCATCGCCCCGTTATGTTGTCCCCTCTCTGGCACACTTTTTACTCTATCCAGCAGAAACACAATCCACTAATAAACCAAACTGAGCATCCTCCCAAGTTGTTACACGTTTCATCTCCCCTCCTCTGGAATAATCTCTTTTTTTGCTCTTTAATACTGTTGCCTAGAGTTGGACTGTCGTGGCTGTTGAGATCCGTGGTCATCAGCTTCGGGCAGACCCTGCACACTATCTACCTATCCTTGTTAGAGACCAGCACAAATCGTTCAGCAGAGCAGCTATTTCAAACTTTTACTGCATTTTCTTAAGTTTCCATCATTCACTGTGGGCACTTCTGCTTTCAAAAGAAAACCCCGTCGTGCTCTACAACTTGTACGTTTATTTTCAAGTGAGCTGCCGTCTTCCTAACCAATCCAAAAGCTTCCAGTCTGAGAAGCAGGACTTTGTTTATCCTCAGGGACCTGACTGCTCCATCAACTATCCGCTTGCCATTCTCCCTGCTTTCACGTCCTCCACTAACGTTTAAACCCGCTACCGTTTCTTTCATCTTAAAAAGTTCATAATTAAACATCAAAGCATCAATGGGACTCGCTCTCATCATTTCTTAGAGTTTTTCTGTGTTGATTTCATGTTTCTTTGCTTAATTGGCATTATGGCTTGAAACTTGGAAGGAAAGCCTAACAAGAACTAAAACTTAAACGTGGAGAATGAAAGTTTCTTAAATCTAGTATAACAAAACAAAAAAAAAACAGCCGTCTAATAGATTCTGGCTCATAGCAACCCTATAGGACATGGCAGAAGTGCCCCTTTACAGGATTAGAAAGCCTCATCATTTTCCTGCAGAGCTGCTGTTGCCTTAGAATTGCCGACCTGTGGTTAGCAGCCCAACACATAACCACCCCACCACCAGGCCTTCTCAAATCTGATATGGGGGAGAATCTCTGTAATTAATGGTCAGCCCAATTGATTTCAATCCTGACTGTCGCATTTACTTAAAGCTTACCTTTGATCTTAAGCAAATAATACAACCATCATGCTTTTTAATTTATTCATCTATAAGGTGAGTATTGTAACACCTTTCCCAGTAGGTTGTAGTATAAAGATCATGAATAAGCCCACAGCTGGCACTCAAGAAATGTGAGTCCTTTCTACTTGTTCCTTGACAAGCCACCCCAGTAGCTTCCGAAGCAGTCCCATGCCTTCTGTCCTAAGAATCTTTTCAGATGAGTATGGTAGGTCTGAGAAAATAAACCATCAAAACTTAAAGCTGTAAGTGTAAGACTGTCATCGCTACAAGAAGAATAAGGGTAATGTTTTGGCTTCTCAAATGTTTTGCTACTTTTTTTAGAACTTTTTTTTTTCAGATGTAAGTAATCCCATGTCTGTAAGTCTTCATAGTTTTATTGTCTGCATAGTGCTCCAGAGTGGGTGTGATGACTTGATTTCTTAAAAATAATTTAGATTATTTTATGAAATGGGCATTTTAAATATTTTCCTAGTCTATTGATAACTCTGTTATCAGAAGAGATTCTTTTCCCTTTTTTGCTTTATTTCTTTAAGATAAATTAGCTTTCTATATTTTATAGTTTTAAACTATATTTTTATTGTAAAAGAAACACAATCAGAACTATATGTGATCTCCTCCCAGGGCGGCGGACAACAGAAAAGTGGGTGAGGGGAGACGTCAGACAGGGCAAGATATGACAAAATAATAATTTATAAATTATCAAGGGCTCATGAGGGAGAGGGGAGGGGGGAGGGAGGGGAAAAATGAGGACCTAATGCCGGGGGGTTAAGTGGAGAGAAAATGTTTTGAGAATGATGAGGGCAATGAATGTACAAATGTGCTTTACACAATTGATGTATGTATGGATTGTGATAAGAGTTGTATGAGCCCCTAATAAAATGATTTAAAAAAACACAATTATTGATCATTGACTAACTATAAAAATGTTACATCATTTAGAAATAAAGTAAAAGATCTTATTTTTCTCTTAAGCCTGCTCGCTTCTCTCCCCAAATACAGTTTCTTATATATTCTTCCTAAATAGTCTGTGTGTGCAAGTAATGGTATGGGAAATCTCATTTACCTTTATCCGGATGGGAGTGTGTTGTATACATTTCACACCTGAGGTGGTTGGTTGTTACTCCTCTCTTCAGCCGTGCTTTAAATGGTCGACATTGACATTCTGCCCAGTGTTCCTCTTGTGGGTTCCCTTTTCTGTCAAAGTACATCATTCCTAAGTGAAGCTTTCATAAAGCAACATGGAATCAAGCAAAGATAATTGCCCTTAATCTTTATAGGAAGATTGTGTGAATGTTCCTAGACCCAAAAAGGAACCTACCCAATAACATAAAACCTAACTTCGCCCTAAGCTAAAATGTTCACAGACACAGTTCAAAAATGCAGCAGTTTGATGTTGAGGGCAGCTTATATTACAGTGGATGTCTTAGTGGTACACGAATATGTAGGTATTGATGTAACTTACTATGTCGAGACTTCCTAATAGTTCTGAAAAGATCTTTAGACTTGTTTTGTGGATTTATTTTTTATAGGTTGATTCCTGTATTAGTAAATGGCATGAAGTATTCAGATATCGATATTATTCTCCTGAAGGTAAATAAGCTTTTCTGATGAATAGAGAATATGATTTTTATGTTTATGTTGGCATGGTAAATCAGAATTTAGCCAAGAGAGCATTTATTTGAAATAAACCTTAAGTAAATAGTCTACTTTGTTACATAATATCAAAGATAGAAGCAAACTAATGAATTTGGGTAGTCATAGATGATAGCTTAGTTGGCGCTAGATGCTTAATGTTCATTGCATTACTGGTTTCTGGAGACCTTAACTTTAACCTAAATTCTTTGGTGCTTACTGTAAAATATCACTTTGTAAATTTGTGGATAGACGTTTGATATATGTACACTAGACTGTACCGGCGATGAGCGGCTGCTGGTGTCTGGTACTTCACAGTTAGGTTGGGCAGTCTATTCTCCCAGGAGAAGAAATTCTTAATCACGAGGTACCATACCTTCAGAATCTTCTAGGCGTTCTTCAGACGATGCATGTCACCTCTGAGTATTATTCTTGTGCTTGTTAAAAGCTTACAATGAATGTCACCCCAAAATTGTCTTTTTTTTTTTTTTAACAAAAAGGGTGATGTGGAAGAAGATGAAACGATTCCTGATAGCGAACAGGATATAAGGCCACGTTTTCACCGGTCAAGAACAGTGGCTCAGCAGCATGATGAAGATGGAATTGAAGAGGAAGATGACGATGACGATGAAATGGATGATGATGATACCATTTCTGACTGGAATCTAAGTAAGTGAGAGGGGAAGTGCAGTCGCTTGCTTTAAAACATCACCATGGAGATAAAATTCACATACACAACCATCACTGGGGTCAGCTTCAGAGAATTCATCATCTTAAAAAGAAGTCCTATGCCCATTATTAGCTGTCGATCCCATTTCCTCCCAAATCCCGGGCTACTCTAGTCTCTGCCTCTCTAGATTTGCCGATTCTGAACCTTGTCTATAAATACAATCATTACAGCATGTGGCCCTTGGCAGTTGACTTCTTTACATTGTTTTTAAAACTCACTCATGTTATGCCATGCATCAATACTTCGTTCCTTCTCATTGCAAAATAAATCATCCTGTCATGGGTGTGTGACACATTTTGTTTATTCATTCTTTAATAAGGTAGAAATTTTGTGTTTTCCCTTTATGACTATTAGAAGTAATGCTGCTATGAGCATTCAGATACAAGTTTTTATATGCACATACACCGTATATACCCATGTATAAGCTGAGCTCTTCAGCACATTTTTTTAATGCCGTTTTTGTGGTAAAATTAGGTGCCTCGGCTGATACTTGAGTGTGTGCGGTATGGTTCTTTCTCCCGGATATTCCTCTGAGTGGAATTACTGTCCAGTGACCAGGTTTGGTCTTTTGAGGAACGCTGTCAGCTCATTTTACAAAAGGCTGTATCATTTCACATTCTCATTAGAAGTTCCGATTTTCCCCTTTATATTTGCCACCACTTGTTCTCTGTTTCTTTTTGTTTGATGAGAGCCATACATATAGTGAGTATGAAATAGTATCTCGTTGTGATTTTGATTTGTATTTTCCCGATTGGTGGTGTGCTTTTATATTTAATCATGTTATATTCCTTAAAAATCATTTTTATTGCTCAAAACACGATACATTTTATTTGCTACCATAAAAGGATACTTGGCCACAAGCTATTTGTTTCCCTACCATAAATTGATTTTCTGTGGTAATTTATTTACATGAGCATTTTTGATAGTATGTGATTTTTGTCACATTGAGAACCTTAAAAATTTGCTTCCTAAAATTTCTTGTAGTGGTTATCCTTGAACTACTTACTCAGTTCCTCCTGTGGAGCCAGCACTCTGCCGCAGCCTCGGGCAGAGCAGCTCGGTACGAGCCCAGTCGCCTGTGTGTAGGCTCGCTTCCTTCGCCTGCTCTGAGAGCGCCACTGCTCTCCTAGGCTTCCCAGCCTTCTCCCTCGGTCCCCATGTGGAGTCAGAAGCTTCTCTGTGGTGGGGGCTGTGTGTGGTAGGCTGTTGAGCAGGATTCCTGACTACCTGGCAGGGGCCTGTGGCTAACCCACACACCACACATACCCCACACACAGTTGTGATAACCAAAAATGACTCTGTACATTGCCAGGTATCCCCTGAAGAACAAAATTGCCCCCAATTAAAAACCACCAGTTGAATGAGTATTGGGATTTCTAATAACTGATGGAATGGATTCATCATCAGTCCAAGCTGAGTGATTCGTTTTGGTTAGCTAATTCTCTTTGCTTTGTTGCCCATTCCATTTCCTATAACAGTCATTTATTCAGAGTGTCTAATGTGCCCAGCATTAGGCCAAGGACTGCCTGCATTCTCAACGTTTGACATTTCAGACCCGACGTCTTGGTGGAACTATAGAAAGAGAAACCTGGCCGACGTTAATCTAACTCAAGGTCTTCATTATTATCGCATGTAGGGTGGAAGGTGGGATGGGTTAAAGTGTTATGTAGAGAAAATATAAAAGTAATAATACACAACCTTTTTTAAGTCCCCAGATAGTTAAGGTATTGGTTCTGACCAGTGTAGCAGCTTTTGTTTTAAGTTTTTACCATCATCTGATTTTTATTAGCCAAATTTACCAAATTGTAAGAACTTTAATTTAAACTTAAAATTCCATTTTTGTTCTTTTTCAAATTACAGTGCCAACTAAAATGTGGGTTGATTTATTGCCGTCCTGAAGTTAATCTTTTTGCCTAAAGAACATCTTTTAGTGTGTGCTGTGCATCATGTGCCGGGGACGTGTTTCAATGTAATTGTCTATGCTCCCAACTAAAGCACGAACTGTTTGATTCTAAATAACCTCCCATCAGGCGTGTTGAGCAGAAACATTGCACGTAGTTGACTGTGGGATTTTCTAACAGTGGCCTTCACGTTCTGCGAACATTGAAGTAGAATTGTTTCAACATTTTCTGTCTAAGCAGTTCTAGTATGGCAATCTTACCATTAGTTTGTCCTAGAAAATATATTTATGTTAAAAGTATTTTTTCATGTGATAGATGCTTTTACGTTATGTCTTGGTGCTTTGAAATAAAAACAGCATCTAGCCAATTGTACAATCTTGTCAGAAAAATTTTTTTACCATAGTCCTGTGTTCTAAGGGAATTTTCTTTTTGATTCATTTCTTGTAATCTCTCAATCAGTATTTTTGGTGAAATGACAGATTTGATGTGCTACCCTAATTGCCTTAATGTACATTAAAATATTACTGTCGTTGGTAGTTATACATTTGAGCAACTGCCAGCATTTTACATTCCCACCAGGAATGAATGGATGGATATTTTCTAGTTACCCTGTAACCTCACCACCATGTTCTTTTACTGCTGATCACTACTGTTTTAATGGGTGAGCCGTGGTTTCTCATAGTTTTGATTTGTATCTCAAATGATTCGTGATGTCTCACATCTTTTCGTGTGACTGCCAGCCTTTTAATAGCATCTCTGGTGAAGTGTCCGTGCAAGTCTTTTGCGTGTTATTTTTCTTTGGGTTATTTGTTTCTTTTGATGTTGTGATGTGGAGCTACATGTTTTGCATGTTGTGCCCGTGTTGATACATGGTTGATACATGATCCCAAAGTTTTATCCTAGTCTGTAGGTCGTCTTCACTTTGGCCCTCTGGTGAACAAGAAGGTTTCATTTTTATGTGCTCTCATTTATCTGCGTTTTCCTTTGCTGCCTGTGCTTTTGTGTTCATAGTTGAAAATGCGTCCTTTGAGCATTGGGTCCTGCAGCCTCTCTGTTAAATTAAAATCCCTCGCCTGCTGTTTTGACTGGCTTCCAGTCCTGCGCGCTTATGGATCATTATGCATATTGGCCACTGAGTCAGACTGTTCTTCCAAATGCTGACAGATTTCTTTTTGCCACCTGAGAAACCCTTATTGTTGTTATCACCACCTATAAATAGGAAAATGTTGAGAAGCTGTGTGGCTTATGGTGGCAGATTCAAGTTTGCCAAAATTAATAGTTTTTACTCGAAAGCGTGGATGTATTACTAATGACAAATTGTCTTTTTTCCCCCCAAACACCCAACTTGAGTAACAGGACTATTATGTCCGTCTTGCGAGTGAAAGTACTGTCCCTGGGAGAAGCAGGTTCAGTTTGTGACTTGGGACAATTGCGTCATCCCTGTCCTCGCGAGAACCTTCCAGCTGGGTGCTCCCCTAGTGATAGCACCTTATGTAGACGCTTGATAACGCCATTTTCCACTGCTTCAAAGACATTCTTAAGTGAAGCAGGCCTTTTTTAGTGTGTTTTATGGCCACGGCGCAGGACCAGCAGTGTTTTGTTCTGGTGTGCGTAGGGTTGCTGTGGGTCAGAGCCAACGTGATGGCTCCTCGCAGCAGTAACATGGTGTGGAGGAGTACAGGGACTGGAATAATCTGGGTGCCACTTTGCTAATTGTGCTAAGGTGCCAACGATTTTAACCTCTGTTGGCTTCTACGCTATCAGTCAAGTGTTGCTATGGTAGGAAAAACTAGTACTGTAACAGAATTGTTATTAAAGTTGTTTCAGCTTTGTTGGTCGCTGAAAGGGTCCGTGTTCCACACTGTGAGGACCACTAACTTAACCTTTAGACTCACTTAATAGGCTGTTTTTGTCACTAGTTTGTCAGAAAGTCTGTCAGACAGAAATCACAGTTTATTATGTGGACAGCATGAGTGAGGCCTTTCGCTTCTGAGAGCTCTTGCTATTCTCTACACGATATTCACATAGTTGCCTGGGGCTTTTAAGTTCTTCAACAAGATCCTATTCTGCAAAGAAGGGAATGCCCTGGCTTAAACGTCTCAGGTCTCTTAGGAGCCACCTTTCATAGGGACCGCGTGCAGAGGCCTTCTGGAGACCTACCCATTACAAGAGTCACGCTACTCAAGCTCCACACCTGGCTGTCACACCAAGTAAAGTTCAGCATAGGTTTCTCCATCCTTGATTTCACGGTAAAAGGTAAACAGTTTTGCTTTCTAACAATCAACATGGAAGTATCTCTATCAACTTACCAGAAAGAATAAAGCAAGTTAACAAAAAAGTTAAATTCTTATGCAGGTAAACAGTTGACCTCTTAATGACCCAGGTACTCTTCCTTAAAATTGTTGGTGTTAGGTGTTGTCAAGTTGGCACGACTCGTAGTTGTACAACAGAATGAAGCACGCACAATTGGGGCTACTCAAAAGGGTTCATCTTTCAGCCACCAAAAGTTATCTTGTTTACTGGTCGCATTTCTAGGGGGAGCATTATGGTAATGAATCCCCAGTAACTGTGGTGGGTGAGGTAGGGCAAATATTGCTTGTTTTATTTTAATTTTTAATCATTTTATTGGGCTCATGCATATCTCATCACAATCAATACATATATCCATTGTGTTGAACACATTTATACATTTATTGCCTTCATCATTCTCAAAACATTTGCTTCCTGCTTGAGCCCTTGGTATCAGCTCCTCATTTTTCCCCTCCCTCCCCTCGCCCCTCCCTCATGAACCCTTGATAATTTAATTTATAAAGTATTATTATTTTGTCATATCTTACACTGTCCAACGTTTTCCTTCACCCACTTTTCTGTTGTCCGTCCCGTAGAGAGGGGGTTATATGTAGAT
>NW_022111373.1:79377849-79406434 GCF_000313985.2 Echinops telfairi | reverse complement strand
CACGATCGCTGAAGATAAGTGGGTGCATAGGCAAATGTGAAGAAAGCTGATGATGCCCAGTTATCAAAAGATACAGCATCTCTGGGTTTGTAAAGGCTTGAAGATAAGCAAGTGGCCATCTAGCTCAGAAACAGCAAAGCCCACATCGAAGAACACCACCAGCCTCCTGTGATTGCAAGGTGTGATGGGATCAGGTTTCAGGCATCAAAGAACAAAAAATCATACCATTGTGAATGAGGGGGAGTGCAGAGTGGAGACCCAAAGCCCATCTGTAGGCGACTAGGTAATGCTTATTTTTTAATCACACTGTTAGAGTAATTCTGTGCATATCGTTCTTTGTTATCATTTGATTATGGTCAAGTTTTGTTTTAAATCTTGTATCCTTCAGAACACTGGTCGTTTCATATTTGAATCCATAGCTCAGTGGTGCTCAGACACATACATGCTCTCTGGGTAACTTTTTTTTTTTTTTGCTCTCTAGGTAATTTTTATAGATAAATAAACAAATACTTGCTCAGAAAACAAACTTAGTGGCTATGGTTTGCTCCAGATCACAGAGTAAAGTGATAGTCAAAGTTTTTTTTCTAAATACACTTTGAGTCGAAGAATGTACCACACTCTTACATCAGTTCTTACATTATGAAACTCTAGAAAAAGTGTGGTACATGTAATGTAAGTATTTGTTTTTCAGTATATAAAAGTACATGCTAATAAAAAGTTAACATTTTTTGCACTAAATGTTTCTTTAGGGAAATGTTCCGCTGCTGCCCTGGATGTTCTTGCAAATGTGTATCGTGATGAACTTTTGCCACATATTTTGCCTCTTTTGAAAGAATTACTTTTTCATCGTGAATGGGTTGTTAAAGAATCAGGCATCCTGGTTTTAGGAGCAATTGCTGAAGGTAAGTCTGAATCAAGGTTGAATGACAAAGTTCTTAGTTGTCATTCTTAAGCCTTGGCTACTTTCAGGACTTGTTACTCTGGAAGTGAAGACTGGTTAGTGTTGAGTTTGCACGCTCTTTTCATTATAAAGCATTAATGCTGATTCTGTTAGGACATTCCTATAAACATCTGTCTCTGACAAAATAATTTATAAATTATCAAGGGTTCATGCTGGGGGGGCAACGGGGAGGAAGGGGGGAAAATGAGCTGATGTCAGGGGCTTAAGTGGAAAGCAAATGTTTTGAGAATGAGGAGGGCAATGAATGTACAAATGTGCTTTACACAATGGATGGATGTATGGATTGTGATGAGTTGTATGAGCCCCCAATGAAATGTTTGGGGGGGGGGGACACAAAAAAACATCTGTCTCCACGAAATGGAAATACTTAGGTACTCAAAGCCATAAATTGAGACAAAGGTAAACTGGGGTTTCTGTGTATCCAACTGGAAATTATCTAGGAACAATTGGGTTTAGCTTTACTTTCCTTATAAATTTGAAGCGTGTTGTTAACTTGTTATTTGTTGCATAGTAAATTATCTGAGTGCTTTTCATGGTGCATATGTCTGTTTAGTACCCAACTGAAATAATTTTATTTGAACCAAATTTCAGCGTTTGAACTTTTTGCGGTATTGTGTTTTCTAGGTTGCATGCAAGGTATGATTCCATACCTGCCTGAGCTCATTCCTCACCTTATTCAGTGCCTCTCTGATAAAAAGGCTCTTGTGCGTTCCATAACGTGCTGGACTCTTAGCCGCTATGCACACTGGGTAGTCAGCCAGCCCCCAGACACGTACCTGAAGCCATTAATGACAGAATTGCTAAAGCGTATCCTGGATAGCAACAAGAGAGTACAGGAAGCTGCCTGCAGGTAGGCTAAATACATAATTGAACATTCGTTGTCAAGGAAGGGAGTGGGTAGTTCATTGAGAAAGTGACATTATCAAACCCTTAATGGAGTATTGCAGGTTGGTGTTTTTCTAGCTGTATCAGAAAAGTTCGTTTCCCTTGTGTTTTCTTAGGTTCTGGAGGGACTGGTTGTAGCTCTTAGGTTTGCAAAGTAGCCTATTTTATCACATGGTGCTCCGCAAGAACAGTTTTCTAATCTGCAGCTTTCAATTGGACATTTTGTAAATTCAAGTGTGAGTAATTAGATAGAGTTGTTTTGTTTTTTTAACCACTGAGTAGCCTTGGTAACTGTCGAATCGTCCTTCACCCCCAGACCCCAGAGAAGTGTGGTCTGGAGACGGCACGGATTCTATTCAGAGGAGTCGCAAATTTAAGTAGATGGACATTTCTGCAGCCCAGCTGTGTTGACTACCCTAACTCCACAGAAACTCCTGTGATTTGTATTTGTCTCACTCCTGAAAGCATTCTGGTTCTTGCCACCAGTCTTTATGTTAGGAAGAGCAGGTTGATTGTGTTTGGGGATTTTAGTACTCAAATTGGAAAAAAAACCCAAAACTGCTATCAAGTTGGCTCCAACTCATAGCGACCCTGTAGGACAGAGAAGAGCTGCCCTGTGTGTTTCTGAGACTGAATAGTTACAGGAGTCGAAAGCCTCATCTTTTCCCCCCAGAGCAGCTGCTGGGTTTGATTGAATGCCTGCTGTTAGCAGCCCATCTCGTAACCACTATGCCACCAGACTCCTAGTCTTCAACTAATCATTCAGCAGAATTTTTGAGCTCTGCTAATTGTTAGACACATACTGTGTGCTGTGTCTTTTGTCTCTGCCATTGTAGATCTTCCAGGCATGGTGGTTGTGTGCTAGTTCAGTTGGTTCTGACTGACGGTGACCCTGTAGGTTAGAGTTGAACCTGCCCCGTAGGGTTTCCAGAACTGTAAAGACTCTCTATAGATCACCAGGTCTTGCTCTCTGGGAGTAGCCCAAGCCATTGTGGGTTTGAGCAGCTGAAAGTTAACCATTGTACTACCAATGTACCTGTATAGGCTCAGTAACAGACACCAAACAACTTACTTTGGGTCTTTATTATGTGATCATTATTATTCCATATTTTCACATTTGCCTGTTCATTAAAAGTGCTCATGTCTTAACAAACATGTTTAGATATAGAGTCCAGAAAAATTCCCAACTGAGATCAAAGAAGCCTGGTTCTATACGTGATCGTTTGAGGGCATTGGACAATGTAACTAAGGCGCCCTGGTGGTGCTGTGGGTTAGGGATTGGGCTGCTAACCACTGGTAGTTCAAACCCCCAGCCGCTGCTCCACAGGTCTCAGAAAGGCTGTCCATACCTGTAACGATTGACAGTCCCGGCAACCCTGTATAAGGGCGCTGTGAGTAGGAATCGGTGCCATGCCTGTGGGTGTACAATGTAACTACTGCCCATAATGAGACTGGACTATGATTACAATGTGCAGCAAGTGCTATGTAGGAAATGAATGCGTTCCCAATTATACTAGCACATTGATTAACAGCTATATAAGTGTTCTAGAAATTAAGGACTGAATATACCATGCAGCCAAAACAAATTTGGTTCTCAAATGGAAACTAACTACGCGGAGACGCTGCAGGTTTGGGAGTTTTTTTTTCCCTTTACATATTTCTCCTGATGGAAAAGCCATACATAAGACACATTTGAAATGCTCGTAATACTGTGTAGAGCTTAGAGAAAGCTTGGAGGAAGGGTAGGGTACTCCTGGGTGCTTGTGGTCTCAAGCACACTGGTTGCTAAATGTGTTCTTCTCGTTGCATTGTGGTTGCTGGTGGCATGTGAAGGGCCAGCTGGGAATTGAAGCCTGACCGTTTATCATTTTGCAGATGTGCAAATGGGGACTTAATGTACTAAATACATGTAGTTGTTGCTTCTTCAGTCTTCCTTATGCAGTGTCCATAACTTTCACATGCATATGAGGCAATGTCTGGGGTCAGGTGCTCCTTAGTCCTCAAAGGAGTATCCTTGCTTTTCCATACTCTTAAGAGGTCTTGTGGAACAGATAAATAGTAGGCACCAAACATTTATTGACAGAATAAATCTCAAGGATTGGCACACTTTGTTTTGGATTTTGTCGTGTAACTAAATAGATGGCTAGCATGTGGAAAGGAAGAAGGAGTACAAAGTAGGAGAGGAAAAAGGGAAAGAAGCATTTGGTACCATGAAGCAAGGAAATGGGCTAAGAAAATATGTTTCTAGAGACAGTTTAAATTCTTTTACAAACTGCTGCTTTTTTACAACAGGTTTTTTTATTTTTTATTGCAGTGCCTTTGCTACCCTAGAAGAGGAGGCTTGTACAGAACTTGTTCCTTACCTTGCTTATATACTTGATACTCTGGTCTTCGCATTTAGTAAATACCAGCATAAGAACCTACTCATTCTTTACGATGCCATAGGAACATTAGCAGATTCAGTGGGACATCATTTAAACAAACCAGTAAGTATTAACTATTTGGGGGTGGGGATGGGGCTATGTAACATATCATGAATTGGCCAGCAGGCACTTCTGAATGACTGGGTTAGTGGACTGGGCTTACAGTACTTCGAGAATACAGGCATACAAAAGTGGCGAGTTTATTCATCTTTGAAAATAATACTTCAACAATAAGTGTTTGTTTAATGTGGAAATTAGACCAGCAGCTTATGAATATAATAATACTTTTATGGAAAATAAGAGGGACTTTTTAAAAGACAAAGATCTTTAAACTCTTGCTTTCTGTATTTTTAGTTAATTCCAAGTATCTTTGTATCTGTCATTTCATAAGCCTTTAGTTGTGTTTGTTTTCTCACTGGGAACTTGGGAGGGGCAGTATATAAGACTTGTGAGTGCAGTAGTAGGAAAAAAATATTACTGATAGACTATAGGATTTGGCTAAGAAAAGCCAAAACTCTTGTCTCCAGTAGGACAAAGAAGAGAATGGATTTGTTTAAAATAGGATTTTAAGTAATAGTGGAATTGGATTTGTTTAAAATAGGATTTAAGTAATAGTAGAACCATATAGTAGCCAAAAATTCCCTGGTGAAGAATTAATGTGGGAGGTTATTGTAACCAATAAGAAAAAGGTTTTGTATTTCAAGTTACGCTTGTTTAGGAGTTTGGGGGACACCTGGTTTTCAGAGTGGTCTGGTATTGGTTTTGATTGTTGCATTGGGTTTGATTTAGTTTGGTTTTTGCTTGTCAGAAAGACTTAGATGAGACCCTGCAGAATCTTTGCCTGTTGTTTAAAGGATTACTTTGCATGTTTACGTGATTTTATAGATTATTCTGCAATCTTAAGTCAGGATGTTGAAATGACTGTGGATCTTGGTACAGGTACATACTCTATGTTTAATTCATAATATCTGTTTCAATATAAGTTTACTCTGTCCATTTAATAAAGTACTGTATACAATGGTTTCATTAGATGTGAGAAAGCCCGAGAAGTAAATCTTGCTGGAGTAAAACCATAGCTCATTTTATCCTTGATTGTGTTTAACAAGTACTACATGATTACCTTGTTTTGCATTGTCTAGTCAGTTTGGACTCTTAGCAACCCAGTGTGACACAGAACTGGCCCCAGGAGTTTCCTGGGCTGGAATCTTTCATGGGAGCACACCAGCAGATCTTAGCTGGCACAAAGTTGCATCAGCAGCCCATCACTTCACCAGCGCTCCTAAGTTTGTATGTAGTGACATATTTAGATGCCTTTTGTTTCTAAAGGACGTGGCAATTTCTTAAAAGTAGAATCAGGGTGGGTAAGTCAATAGGTGAAAGGAAAACAATTTTAAAGGTATCAAGTTAAGAATGACTGATACTTGGTGAAATCACTCTATGATGGTTTTTTAGTTACTCTGAATGGGTTTGAATTTTTATGGATTCAAAATGGACTTATAGTGAAATATAATAGTGAAATTTGTATTGTTTTTATCATTGTAAATAGGAGTATATTCAGATGCTAATGCCTCCCCTGATCCAGAAATGGAACATGTTAAAGGATGAAGATAAAGACCTCTTTCCTTTACTTGAGGTATACTAATCTGGTGACATGAAATCTAATCATGTTTCTAACCAAAAATTTATGACCTACTTTAAAATAGATAGGTATTATAATAAAGTATTAATAAATGTTTATTATTTGTGTGCCGAACCATTTCTTTTAAAACGCTAAATAATAGATCTTCTCATTACTTCAATTATGGTACATCTATACCAAGAATTAGACAGGAAAAGTGTAGCAGACATAATAAATTTTTGTTGTTTTTAACTAGATAAGGGGTCGTGTTATACAAGGTCGTGTTAACCAGTTTTCTAGCTTGCTCTGCTTGTTGTGGTGGTCGCTCAATGCTCTTTAGTCAGTCTGGCCGGTAGCCACTGTATGCACAACAGAAAGAATCACTTGCCAGGTCCTGTCAGCCTCACTGTCGGTGCTGTGCTTGAACCCATTGTTGGAGCTACTGTCTCGGTCTGTCTCATTGGGGGACAGTTTGTTTCTTTGTCTGTTTTTTTTTTGGGGGGTGGGGCTTGCTTCCCTTCTTTATCAAACATGGTGTCCTTCTCTAGGGACAAAGGTCCCCCTAATAACGTGTCTAAAGTGTGGTAATATGAAGTCTTGCTATCTCAGTTCTAAGGAGCATTCTGGCTTTACTTCGTCCACGACAGGTTTGTTCATTTTCTAGTATCCCATGATATATTCAGCATTATTTTGCCAATACCATAATTCAAAGGCAACTCTTACTGGTTGTCTGGCTCTCTCACGGAGGGTATAGAAGCCAGCAAGTCTCAACCCCATGCTATAAATGACGAAGTCTCATAAATTTGAGAGAAGAGCACACCTGGTGCTTCCAGTCTATTCTTGAAGGATAGTGTTCATTCTAGGAACTTCTTCACAGGTTCATCTGAGTAAACTGCTCTCTGTGGCTGGCTGGCTAGCAAGATGATAGATAACAGGAGTGAGCAGCATTAAGGGAGAGGTTTGAAGCACAAAGTGCCTAATTTACCTAGATTTTACTGAATGTATTTCACGTTTTATCATAATCCGAGATATAACCAGGAAATGTAGTGCATGTTCTTTGTTCTTTTTAGTGCCTATCTTCAGTTGCCACCGCCCTGCAGTCTGGCTTCCTTCCATACTGTGAACCTGTGTATCAGCGTTGTGTCAACCTGGTGCAGAAGACTCTTGCACAAGCCATGGTATTTTTTTTTTTAATCTTTCTTTTAGTATTAATAAACATTGTAGTGATTAAGGTATCCTTTCTAAAAAATTCTCTTAATTTCAGTTAAACAATGCTCAACCCGATCAATATGAGGCTCCTGATAAAGATTTTATGATCGTGGCTCTCGATTTACTCAGTGGCCTGGCGGAAGGACTCGGGGGCAACATTGAACAGCTGGTCGCACGAAGTAACATCCTTACCCTAATGTATCAGTGCATGCAGGTAAGACTGGTTACATTCAAACCAGTTGAAAGCTGGTGCTCTTGTTGCATCGAGGTTAATTTCTTTTTGTTTCTTCTAGGATAAAATGCCAGAAGTTCGACAGAGTTCCTTTGCCCTGTTAGGTGACCTGACTAAAGCTTGCTTTCAGCATGTTAAGCCTTGCATAGGTAGGGATATTTTCTACTGTGGCTAAGATTTTTAAAGATACTTTTACACGAGCTATGTCTCCTATTGTTAAGTTGAAAACTTTTAGCATCTCAGCATTCATAAATGTATATTTTACTGGCTTAACTCGGGCAGTTAGAACCACTGCCCCTTCTACCATAAGTCCATCATCACTTCCTCCAGCCAGCTCCTGAGGCAAGTGTACGGCAGAAAAGGGCTTTAGCCCTGGGGCTTTGTGTGCTAGTTCACAGTTACTTTGTGATCTTTTATTAGCTTTGTGGCTTGTATTCTTAGCTGCAGTTGCACTTCACAGTAGCAGTAATTGTCTTTTCTTCTCTGATAACCAACATAACTTTACAGATATCTTAGGAAACTTTCCAGATGAATATCATGTTAAAAGTAAACAATGATTTGGTAGTTCTTTGTGAAGATAAAAGATTCCTTAAATAATGCAGCCTGCCTTGTAATCAAATTTCCTTGATTAAATGGTGGTGTTTGTTTTTGTTCTCACTTCTTTGTATGTCTCCCAAAATCTGAAGTAATTATGTGTGATACATGATTTTAAAAACATTGACCCAAGTGTTTTTCTCATTTGACTTATTCTCTCTAATAATTGTATCTGAACATTGTCAAGAACCACTAGACTTAAGTCTGATTACTCACATAGCTCATTCCTACTAACAGTGTACTGAATTCTTGTATAATGGAACTTCATCATAAATCATGCAGTATTTGCCACCTAACTTAGGTTTTAGAATTTTGCCAAAAGGACTATCTGAACATTTTGTGCTTTATGTTCGCTTCTAACACTTATCAATACGCATCCAATCTTGTTTCATATATACCATTATTCAGATGGGTGTCGTTTCAACCTTTTCTTATCATTTATTTTAAAACAATGTATGTGATGTTTACTTTTTTCAGGAGGTATACAGCATCTAGTTATTTACCCTTTTAAATGTCATCGATCGTAATTAGTGCCTAAAGTGGTGGTTCCCAACGAGGGGTGATGCTTACCCCCCCCATGGGCATTGATTTGCAGGCATTTTTAGTGAACACTAGGGCCTTGCTCTTGGCATGTGGTCATAGCAGTGGGTGAAAGTCCAGAGAGCTGCCCAAAACAGCCCCCTCATTTAACAAGCAATTGTGAGGCCCCACATGGCCAGTAAGGCTTGGGGTTTGAGAAATGCTGGATTGATCCATTAAGTTATTGTGGTTAAAAAAAATCATGTTTTCATTCTTCATTTAATTAGGAGAATATTTGTATCAGAAGACATTTCTCAGGTCACTAAATTGTTTCTCTAAGGGGTAAGATAATTACTTGGTCTTCCCTCCTCTTCTCTGAGAGCTCTCGACCCTTTCTGTGTCATGGGTACTCAGGGACCACAATCTTGAGTGCTAAAGATCACTTTCGCAGCTAAATGTGCTGGTTTTTTTAATTGTGAAAACTACTTTTGAATTAGATTGCATTATAGTATTATGTTTTTCCTGCTTCCATTTCACATTTTCTTAATCTGGTGGTAAGAAAGATTATTCTAACAGTTTGTACTACCTAAAATATACCAAAATTCACATTTTTATGGTTTGATTCGCATGAAAGTTAAGTCAGTAGCCAATTATTGATTGCCTCCTGACCCTTTCGTGTCTTGAAACATACTACTTGGGGCTTAAGTAATTTTTAAAACAGTTCCTTTTTTCCTACAATCTTGTATTTCCTATTACAGTGTTTAATAGCAAACATTGCTGTGCCTTGCTTAAATTGTTACCTTACCTAGTGATTTCCTTTAAAGCACAATATACTGCTATTGAGAGGTTTACTATGTAGTATTTTAATTTTTTTTTTCCCCCTTAGCTGATTTCATGCCAATATTGGGAACCAATCTAAATCCAGAGTTCATTTCCGTTTGCAACAATGCCACATGGGCAATTGGAGAAATCTCCATTCAAATGGGTAGGATATTTTTCCCCCTTTAAGAATGCAAATTTCCAGGTATTGTAGTAATAATTTTGTGATTAATTTTTAAGTTGAACTTTCTTTAGCTTATATCACAGTTAATGAGAGCAGCAAAGTATTTCGTGCTGGTGTTTTAACTTACAAACCTTTCTTTTCTGTTTCTCTTTTTGGAATGATCTAGGCATAGAGATGCAGCCTTATATCCCTATGGTGTTGCACCAGCTTGTAGAAATCATTAACAGACCCAACACACCAAAGACGTTGTTAGAGAACACAGGTACCACATGACTGATCTGTTACGGTGCAGAGAAAATGAGTTGCCTTTTGCTTCTTTTAAATTAAGATGCGTAGAGAAACCAAAGCATAGCTAGTTTTAAAAGCCCAGCTTATTAACAGCTAATTTTAGATTCTTATTACTGAAATGTACTTTTAGCTACTTTCCTCAATCAGCTTGTAGAAACTTTTTATTTTATTTTTTAAATGCCTTTTCTCTTATTCCATGTTCCCTAAAATGAGTAGATCTTATTTTTGAACCATCTAGTTTTCCTTTTAAATTAATTCAAAATCAGTTCTGTAAAGATGTGTGGCTTTGCACTTGTGAAGAATTTTTCTTTTCAAAAAATTTTTTTTATTTTCAAGTGGCTTAAGAGCTGGGAAATTTTCAAAGGCATTTAAATTTTTAATCTTGAAAAAATTGGCTTAAGTAGATGGTAGTTTAGTGGCTTAGTAGTGTAGCACATATCAACCTGTCATTTCAAATTTGAAACTTTAACAGAACCTTAATGGGATTTATATTTAGGAGGCTTGTTTCTCTTTTGCATATATAGAGAGCATGCTTATATTAAAAAATACCTTCCATACTATAGAACACATTTCATTTGGGGATGATTGAGCCCTTTCTATCATCCCTGATGGAAAGAACAATAAAATATATACATTTAATTACTTTTCATTCTTTATATATTAAGAAAGCTTTAATCTGACATTTGTTGGTTGTAAAAACTTTGACCCTAAATGTGATTTTAAATGGAGGTGTTTATTGGTATGGAAGGAAATCAGTTATCTGGCTGTTTGGCTGTATGGGTACTGTTATCTTACTGACTGAATTTAGGTTTTTTTGCTAAAAAATAATAAATATGCGCAGGATGATTTTTAAATCTTGTCAGGTGTTTGTCACTTTAGAATGCAGTACCTGTACATGACATTCAGATTTGAAACACTTATCATTATGAAATTAATGTTGAATTTAAAGAGATTTGATTATTTTTAAATGTGAATGCATAACTGCAAATAAATGTTGAGTGTATTGTATATGAAAGTTTCTTGTGGGATATCAGCTTGTCATTTTTGATAGTTCTTCAACCAATTGGCTTTAATTATAAAATTATACTCCCTAACAGTTAAGGGAGTTGATAGTGTCCTTCAAGTTGATGGATTGAATAGGTGTAATAATTAAGAAACAACTATGAGTAGTCATTGAATTAAATTTTTCACAATGGCCTCATAACATTTCCCATATATCTTAGCCAAAAGAGTTATTTTGCTGTTTTTTATTACTAACTGCCAGATTAAAATCACTGTTGACAACCAACATCTGTAGATGTCAACAAGCTCAATGGCTATTAAAATCATAAAACCCAGTTCCATAGAATTCAGTTATTTGTTTTTTCCCAATTAGTATATCCTACACTTAACTTTTTAAATGGACATCATCTGCTTTTATCGCATGCTTCATTGGATCGTCCCCACGCGCCTGTTCACTGAGAATGTGTGTTGCATAGTTTGTGTCTTTTGGGTGCACAGGTTTTCTTTCTCTTGCTTCATGCGGTTCTGCTGGATTTAGTATTATCTGTGTAGTTTGCTTCAAGTAACCCTTAAACATTTGTCTTTACTCCCACCCTTTTTTTATGAAAGGCTAACCTGTTTTTGAGAGAACACCATTAAAGCACCTCATGGTTTGTTTTCTGTTTGTATTTTTTTCCCGTTGTGTATAAATGTATTTTTATGTATGTACCTTTAAATTACAGAATGCAGCTCAGAGTTGCACTTTAGCTCTTTGTAAGTTTGACTTCCTGAATTTTGATGGTGAAAATACCTGCTTGATTAAACCCCACTTTAAATTTTTTAAATAGAATATTAGCATGTGAATAATATAAAGTTTATCATCAAATTTGTGCTATGCCTTTTATAGCAAAACAGATTTGTTATTTCCTCTAGTCCACATATGTCTCATTACAGTGGACTGTCTAAATTTTATTTTTTTCAGAATTTTGTTTATGTCAAATATAACTTGAAATTACTAGACTGTTAATCTCGGTTTTTCTCATTATTATCTGGGGCTTGTTGGACTGGGATTTGACATCTCAGCTATTTTCCAATTTATACATTCAGTGGGCACCATAACACATAAAACTCGATTATTGATTTTCCTATCAGGCAGCCTGTGAATGAGTACTCCACTGGTTTGTTTTGGAAAAGTCAGTGAAAAGGAAGAAAAAGTTACCAATATTTGGATTTAATTGCTAGGTAATTTCCAAAGAATGGCAGTCACTTATAAAAAGATTAAGGAAAATGGGAAGTAAATTATTCACTACAAAGAAGCAAGTGTGGATAGACAATTTGGAAACTTAACCACTTACTGATTTGTTTCTTGGGGAAAAGCATTATTAAACCTTAATTTCTGTCTGGTTTAGAATGAAATTCTCTAAAACCATCCACTTAATTGCTCACCTTATTGTTAATGGAATGATATTTTGTCACTTAATTCGGCAAGAAAAGCAAATTATCCTGGTTTTTGGTGTTCTCTCAATCTTTAAAGTTTTTTTAAATTCCTTTTGTTTTTCTTTTTCCAAGAGTATGCCATATATGTTGCTGCCCCTTATTTTAGGGGGTGGTAATAAACAGCACTGGTGAAATCTTATGTTTATTATCATACACAAATTCTGTTGGTTTCTGTTTCTGAGTTATTTGTTGTTTTTTCTTTATTTTTTCTCCTTCCCCCTCATTTGCTCATGTCTTGGTTGGCGTTTGGTGGTGTATAACCGTGATTGCGTTACCTTAGCAATAACAATTGGTCGTCTTGGTTACGTTTGTCCTCAAGAGGTGGCCCCCATGCTACAGCAGTTTATAAGACCCTGGTGTGTATTATTCAATCTTTTTTTTTTAATTCATTTTTCTTCACTCTTTCTTTCTCTTTCTATCTCACTTTTAGATATATTTTCAGTTGGTTACAAAAATCACAATCCTTAATCATTGCCAACCATGTGACTAATCTTGTCCTATCAGGTTTGTGAGGTTTTTTAGTAGCATCGTCATGTATATTTATTTTATGTTGTGGCTAACGACTAATTGATGCATGGGATAAGATTGTCACATGCTTGCTGTGTTAAAAAGCTTGATTATATATACAAAGCATTTAAATATCCACCAGAAAAGTAAAAATGCATGCAAATACTCTAAAAATTTAGGTTTTTTGCATTACCTTTGTTTTTTAGAATTAATTTGGAAACTTGGATTGCATTTAAAAATACACGTTTAAACTTGTTATGTACGAAAATCTTATTTGCTTGTTGAGGTAAAACTTAAACATCTACACCATAAGTTGTATAATAATTTATATTGTGGCAGTATAGTCTATGTTCTGCTTCTTTGATAATCTTTCAGTTCAAGTAATCCGTAGTAGTGTTTAATGGAATATAAATTTTAACATTTTTTAAAAGTAATTTGGAAATTTATTCATGACTCAAAATCACTAATATCGATTAAATAGGTGATTCAAATCAATTATCCTTTTTGTAGATGCAATCTATTATTAAGGCAGTGTGGATGTCACAGTTTCCAGTACATGGAAAACAGACCTGGCATGCAGGAAGTGTGAAAAACTTAAACTTTCTGGAAATAATGTATTTGTACTGTAGTGTTTATTCCATTAAATACTGTTCATTAGTATTGTAATTTAAACTGCTTTGTATTTCAACACTAAACTCAGTTCTATAATTTAATAGGTGTACCTCTTTGAGAAACATAAGAGACAATGAGGAAAAGGATTCGGCATTCCGTGGGATTTGTACCATGATCAGTGTGAATCCCAGTGGAGTAATCCAAGTAAGACATTCACAAGGATTTGTATTTATTTTATTACAGTTCCTAATATCTTGGAATGATCATGCTAGTTTCTGTTTGCTCAGTCTTTGTCAGGAAATAAGAACAGTCCGTTTGAAAAGTCAGACTTGGCTCTGGTCTTTAACTAAAGCTTCTGCATTTGTAGTCCACTCTGGTTGGTTGAGAGTTTATGAATTACTCATCAGCGCTTTGTCGTTTCGAGGTGGGGTTTTGTTTCACTTTATTTGACAGTAGAACATGGGGTGTGATTGTCATCAACCTGCTGAAAAAAATCACATTGCAGAATGGACAAAACAATAGCACTGGCTGTGTGCAGTCAATCAATGAAGCTCCAGATTCTTGGGCAGATAAACTGTAAGAAAGAGAGAAAGGGAAAGGGGGGAACCTAGAGATTCCAAGGGACCCAAGACATAGCAAATCCGTTTTAAATGTGCTGGAGTGTTTAGAAATATATACTTGATTACTGAGGTGAAGGAAGCCAGTGCTGTAAAAGTCAAGGTAGTGATTTTTTAGGGAGCCCGGCAAACATTCCACTTCTTGATCTGTGTTACAGTTAAAAGAATTTTTGCCCTGGCGATGGCATTATACTTTGCTTTATGTGGCTAGCTGAATAATAAAAGTTTGCTTTGGAAGACATGGTTGTTTGTTTTAGGTAAATCAAATAGGTGATATTTTCTGATAATTAGACATTTTTTATTAAATATAAAAACTTCTCGGGTCGCGGGGAGGAGACGAGCCAGTCAGGGTGCAATGTAACAACGTTGAAGCATACAGCTTTCCTCTAGTTCCTAAATGCTCCCTTCTCCTCCCCACCTCCCCCACCCACTATCATGATCCCAATTCTACCTTGCAAGTCTGGCTAGACCAGAGGATGTACACTGGTACAGATAGGAACTGGAAACGCAGGGAGTCCAGGGCGGATGATCCCTTCAGGACCAGTGGTGTGAGTGGCAATACTGGGAGGTTGGAGGGAAGGTCATGTCGAAAGGGGGAACCGATGACAAGGATCTACATATAACCTTCTCCCTGAGGGATGGACAACAGAAAAGAGGGTGAGGGGAGATGTCGGACAGTGTAAGATAAGACAAAATACTAATAATTTATCAAGGGTTCATGAGAGAGGGGAGGGAGGGGGAAAATGAGTTGATGCCAAGGGCTCAAGCAGAAAACAACTGTTTTGAGAATGAGGATGGCAACAAATGTGCTCGACACGATGGATGGATGGATTGTGATAAGAGTTGTATGAGCCCTGATAAAATGATTTTTTTAAAAAACAAACTTCTCACTTCCAGGAAAAAATGTTTTGAACATTTCTAAATTGAGACGTTTTAGTAGTTCCCATCTTTGAAACTATGAGTTATCAGCTTGAAAATTCAAGTTGATGAAGACAATCGACAGGCAAGCATACAGATAGCCCCCAAAAAATGCGTGCCTTAGAACAAGATGAGTTTTATTGACACACTATTATTTGAACTCTGTAAAAGAGAATACCTTAGTATTATTTTTAAGTTTAAGTTCTTTATTACATGGGGGACGGACAACAGAAAAGCGGGTGAAGGGAGACATCGGACAGTGTAAGATATGACAAAATAATAATTTATAAATTATCAAGGGTTCGTGAGGGAGGGGGGAGCGGCGAGGGGGGGGAATGAGCTGATGCAAGAGACTTGCATGGAGAGCAAATGTTTTGAGAATGATGAGGGTAACAAATGTACAAATGTGCTTTATACAGTTGATGTATGGATTGTGATAAGAGTTGTATGAGCCCCTAATAAAATGGTAACAAAAAATTATTTACAAGCATGTGCAAATTAAAATTTCATCATCTGGCTCTCAGATTCAGAGGACAGAAGGTTGTGATTTGAACAAACTGAACTCTAGGCAGGTGACCGTTTAGTCGCGTAAAGTACTTTGCGCATACTTTAGTGTGCACTGAATTTTGAAGTGATTAGAGTACTCTGAATCTAGTAGTAGTAGTAAAGTAGTTTAACATGTTAGAATATCGACAATGTATATGTGTTCTGTGAGCTATTGATGTATGGTACTTAAGGTTGAAAAGTATTGTTTTATTATGATGTATGCAATAAGGGAAATAGTGTGCTTATTTTATGGTTTATAGAACATGCAGGGACTTCTGAAAGTTTGTGAAAAATTATTGTCTTTTAATTATAATTTTCTACAAACTTTTTAAAGTTCTTTTGCCATGTGTTGCAACCTTGTTTTTATCAGGATAACTTATCTTTTTTTTTTTTGGATAACTTATCTTTAAAAGTGTGAGAGAATTGGGTTTGTTGGTTGGGTTGGGTTGAATGTTGTTTGTAATTACACAATTTTTCTTCTAAGTTTTGGTTATTTTATTTTAAGTTTTTGTGTAAAGATGAGATTAGAAATTTAATTCCAAGCTAGCACATAAAATATGTACAGGCCAGTCAGAAATATAAGATGATTAAATTTATAAAATTCTATAACTAATTCTCTAAATAAAAGTTTGTTGTTTTCTGTTTAAATTGGTGTTGGCTGGATGCTTTTAGTCCATTGCTGATGGTAAACATTTACTTGCTATCTGATGAAAAATACAACAGCATTACATCTTCAGTATACCCTGAGAATGCGTTTAGGGTTCCTGAATAGCAGGGTACTAGGAGCATCAGGATGTCATCATTTAAATTCCAATGATCATGGTGTATTTTAAATGTTCATTTTATTTTAGCTAACATTCTTAACGTGATAGAAATCCCAGGGCTCAGATGTATTTTTTACTGCCTTTGACAAATATTGTAATCTAAGCTGTATTTCTTGTTACAGGATTTTATATTTTTTTGTGATGCTGTTGCATCATGGATTAGCCCAAAAGATGATCTCAGAGACATGTTCTGTAAGGTAACTAATTATAATGCATCATTTGACATTTAAGTCTTGTTGGAAGGTTTTAATTATTTCTGTATACCACATAAGCTCATCAGATCAATATTAGTAAACCGTGAATTTGATTGCCTTTGTTCTTGAAGAGAAAGATGGCATCATGTCATCGTCTTAAGATAAAGCAGTGATTTTGTATCCACAGAACATACACTTCAAAAATAGTTTCCCAAACAATAGCACTAATTCATGTTGTTCCATAATCCCACTCACACGAGGGATTTTCAAAAGGTTTGGGGAAGCTTCCATTTCCCCCCAAATTTTTTGAAAGCCCCTTTGTATCAAGTAGCATAGATTTTCTAAGATGCTAACTGAGCTTTGGCGTGTTCTCTTGAAATTGTAAATCATTCTGGCCTCTCCAGGGAATGGTTAGTTGTTTTGTTGGCTCCCTTTTTTTGTAACTCCAGCCAGAGGTCAACAGAATTAAGATGCTGTTTCATGTTGATTCAGTTACTATTAAAATTAAAGAAATACAATTGCAGCCATGTTTCCCATTTGTAAGCAATTTGACATGGCCAAAGTGTTATCCCTTGCTTGAATTCTGTAGGGTTTGTGTTTGTGTTTCATTTGCATGATGCCAGGAATGTTCAGCGTCTATCTCAGCTTCGAAGTTAAATGCCTGCTAGGAATTGCTTTCGGTGAGGTACACAATGGTGTGGAATCCAACATCGTTTGAGAATCATACTTTAAATTTTTTCTTTCGTTATTGATGCCCTAATGTCTTGTCTTGTCTTTTGTTGTTTTTTTTAATCTTTGCAGATCCTTCATGGATTTAAAAATCAAGTTGGGGATGAAAATTGGAGGCGTTTCTCTGACCAGTTTCCTCTTCCCTTAAAAGAGCGTCTTGCAGCTTTTTATGGTGTTTAATCTTATACACTTAAGCTGCAGTCCCATAATTAGGGGTAAGTTGCAAGAGAGCTTTTAAGAGTATTTAGAATAAAAAAGTTTAGGACTGTCAGTCTAAAGACTACTAACTGAAATAAAAGCTATTTGTTTTCTGCAGAGGCTGAACCCAGCAGTTAAGTAAACATCATTTCATATCCTGCTGCATTAGACCTTAAGATTTAAATTATTTCTATAAAGGCTTGAGGATTTTTGCCAAGAATTAGCAACAAAAATACAATAAATGGCTCCACTTCTGAATCCTAGAAATAATTCCAAGCAGTTTTCTGGCTAGATTTCTCAGCACTGTGTCTACTGAGGAAACCAGGGTTCACAGAGATGTGGGGTGAAGATGGCTCGGGATTTCATAGTTGGAGATCTATTGTGGTCTTTCTAACTCTGAGTTCTAGGAAAACAAAAATAGAACTGGAACTGGGTTTTACTCAGTAGGTAAGAACATTTATATTTCTTCAGTCATCAACAACTATTAAGGAATTATATCATGTGCCCGGCACTCTGTTTATAACTAGCTAGTGGACATTTTCATTTTAACTTGGGTAAATCCACTTCAGACGCTTGTTCCTTGCACTTTTTTTCTGTACTTACTAGCTGGGGGTTGTGAATATTGAATACCACCGTAATGTATGTGGTGCCAGAACTTAGTATTGTCTAGTAGTGCACAGCCAGGTCGATCAGTGTTGGCATCATGAGACTCAGCAACTCAAACTCACTGCCGGGGAGCCAATTTCAAGCTCATAATGATCCCAAGGAACTGAGGAAGCCAGATGTTAGGCAGTTGAGTTGTTATTCTAGACTAACATCTGACGAGCACAAGTAGCTAAAGCTCTTTGGCGACCTGGTGGATTTGTTGATCAGGAATGCTGGTCATAGGACCCCCGTCTGCAATCGGGGTGAAAAGAAAATGGAACGCTTTCTCTATACCAGCTGTGTTTGTCCCCAATTTGCCTTCACTTTTCCTATATGATGCCAGGGAAAGAACTAGCCGATATAATGGACTAGCAGGAACTTAGGCAAGTTGCTCTGTTTGTCCCGTTTTTAAATAGGTAGACATAGTGTTGTTGATTCATTTTTTTTGTTTGTTTTAGTGACTTAGAAAATAGATAGTTAAAATGTAAAAGTCGTTTTTGTTTTTCTGGGGTTTTCCAGTTTTATTGGCACATAATGCACATCATATGTTTCCATCATTTAATCTTGTTAAGAAGAATTGTACACTCGTTGCCACAATCAATTTCAGAACATTTTCTTTTGTTTTTTATCTTTACAGGTCCTTCGGTCTTGGAGACTATGAGGAGCCTCTGCACCCAGGGAAAATGTTACCCTTGACAGGGGGGAAGGGTAAACCAGTAGGGGATACAGTACAATCCCAACCCTACTGGGAGGGGCGGGAGGGAGGTGTTGCCGTCACTGTATTAAGTCGATGTTGGGAAATGTTTTACCATCTGGAGCCATTGTGGGTGGAAATCTGTCTCCAATTACAACTCCGCACTGGATGTGAAGAAGAAAAAAAAATCTGTCTACTCACAAAACAGTACATTCTGAAATATTATGGGGAATTGTACCAAAACAAGAACCATATAAATGATGCATAGGGTAAAGAAAGAGGAAAGATTATATAGCGCACAATAAAGGAAGTCTAAGAATGGGGGTTATAAACAAAAGAAGCTTCCCCCCCCCTTTTTTTTTTTTAATTTAAAGGTTTTTATATAAGTTTCCCACATGCTGGGACCTTGTCTTGCATGCTGATGAAGAGCTACACAAATGAAGCTAGCAGAGTTAAAATCAGCTTGCCTACCCAGAGTAGAAAAGCAGGTTCTTGGAAGTTACAATTTAAGGTACCCCAGAAAAAGTTGGAAATAAAATGAAACCAATGTAAACAATGAAGCACCCTGTGAAATGCCAAATGAGTCAGTCCTTTACCTTTGTGGGGTGGGCAGGGAGGGAGGAGTAAATGGGGCTGGGCATATCTAAAGATTGATGTCTTAATTTTACATTAAAACTTTAATGTAGTGCATATAATTTGATGGTTGTACTTCATTAGATTAATTTCTAGGCCAAGACATTATTTTTAATGTGCAGTTTAAGGTTCAGGCATGCATTCTGGCTCATAGTGATTGAAAGTAATTTAAATTAGTGGGGAAGTAGCATGCTTGCATCACATAGAGTGAGGTTGGTACCTTTGACCTATGATGCGCCAGTTTGTGTTGCAGTTTACCAATTCAATATAGCCCTGCATTTAAAATTCCTTTTTAAGATTTGTGGACTTTATTTTTATTAAGGATATAGATATAAAGTACTGTAGTTTACAGCTAGGCCTTGAAAATATCTTTCTAGGAAATCTTAGGGATAAGATTGATATTGTATTGTGTGTAACCTGCACAATGTGGAAAGCTGATATACCTGTGCAAAATCTTTGGCTCTGTGCTGTCAGTGTGATGTGCTTTCTGCATGGTTATATACTACTAGTGATTTTATCAAAACTTCTAACCCTTAAAATACATGGTCAAAAAGGCTGCGTAAATGTTAGTTGGCACATAAAGACAATTGTAGAAGTTGAAGACATGATTGCTGTATTTCAGTGTTTATTCCCACTCAGCATATTGCCTTCTAAGCTTCCTTTTTCTGTTCAACGCATGATCTTAAAAGATATATTTCAGTTAATGGATGTAATGCAGGGTTCCTACACTGTATTGGCGCATGTTGGTGGCCCTCTGTGCCCTAGATAAATGCACAAAGGGTGCAAGTTCAAAGCTACAGAATGAAAGTTGGTTTGGATCCTCTTCATTTCATTTGTTTAGCTTTTCTGTTATTTTTCTCTACTTACATGTATTCCTGTGAATAAATCCTTGTTAAGTTAACCCTTTACTTTTCCTTCCATGTGTATTTTCTTGTATACTGTGAATGTGAAAACCTAACTGGTACACTTGATTTTGTGTCCATGAGAAAGTGCAAGTCTTCATTAATCTGGATTGCCTGAACAGTGTATCCCATGATGAAGGAAATGGAGAGATTTTTCTGTTTAACTCTGCTGGTCAGAGACAAAGCCACCCCTTTCCATTTTCAGTGCTGCATATTTAATCTGCAACAGAAATGTTAAGCCATAACAACCTTTTTTATATTTTGGTTTGTCACCTTTGCATTGCAGAATAAATACTGAATAACCATTTTTTATAAGCAGTTGCCCCTCTTTGCATGGTTCTATTCTCTGAAGGTGTTGAATGATAACGGCATTGCACTGAAGTTGGCGCTGTGTGCGTGCGAATTTCTAAATATTGGTTCGAAAAGTTTCAAATGCATGGTAGCATGCACAGAGGATTTTGTTACCGTATCTGTGTGTTTGTGTTTTTTGTTGTTGCTTCCTTTTTTAAAACATTGTTTTCACCACCTGTACTTCGGCTTTGCGAATTTCAATCTGTAGAGCCTGAATCGAGTCTTTCTGATAATGTGTTGTTTCCACCACCACCACCCCCTTTCTTTTCTTTTCTTTTTTTAATTACAAGTTGGATCCAAAGATAATGTGGCATTTTGTTTCCTGTACCATTGTTTCTAGGAACTCAAAACACAGTTTTAGTTAGTCTGCAAAACCTGAAAATAGAGCTATTTTTATTCAATTTCAGTAATACACTGTAGTGCTTCAGGTATTACTTTATATTGTAATATGGGAGATATTTTAGTGCTTAGGAATAGGTAATAAATAGGACAACATTCTTTAAGCCCAGCAAAACAGAAACCATCTAGTTGGCTGGGCCTTTGATTAACATTTCCACATTGTCACTTATCTGATTGCAAATCCATTTTCAATTAGACAGCTAAATAACAGGGCTATGCCCATTTCATAGTCATTTGACCTCTTAAGGAAGGACATTTAATTTATAAAAATAGAGAATAAGTCAATATTATGAGTAAGCTTACGGATGGGCTTTTGAGTTTTCCCCCAGTTTTCACCTCACTCCCCTGCCTTGAAATTATTTCGTTTTTTCCTAGTTTACACTTCATATACTTAGTATAGCCCCGGGATTTGCAGAAGCCATGTGTTTTCAGTTAACTTCTTGATTTTTTTAGGCTCTGGTTTAGCATCTATTATTGTTCTGATAAAACTCAATACATCATGGGATATCTATATAAAGCAACTTAATTCTTGTGGTGTAGTCTTTGATAGTTTTGAATGTTGACTGAATGTCTTAGGAGGTTGTGAGTTTGTCTTTGTTACATTCCAGTGTTTTCTGCCTCTTGGCATGCTTAATGCACGGCTTACTTTATCCGCTTCTCCCACACCAACATGCTGTGGGTGTGCTCAACTACAGAAATAGCCGCTGCTGAGTGATGTAGATTTTCTACTTGAATATTTTTATGTTGTAGGAACCTCAGGAGGTCAGTGTTTACTGTTTTATATATGCCTTCTTTTTCCTGTGTGAGCTTCTCCTCTGAAGGATTCTAACAGAACAAAAGCTGCTGATCAACCTAAGTTGGAAACAGAAAGTGTATTTAATATAATTTAATGCATGTTTGGCAGTTCCATGCTATAGGCCCATTCATTAGTGAGTGAATTTAGTACCATGGATAATTCATTTTTCAGAAAAGAATTCTGTTTTTTGGGGGGGTATTGTCTAATCTCTTTAATGACTTCATACTATGTTTAAAAATAATACTTTTTTTTACATACTTTGGTTATTTTCCAAATAACCAACATGTAAATAATCTTTAAGAGCCAGTTTTGATGCTTTACATTATTGCTACTTGATTTTGTGAGGCAAATTAGATTTCAGAGAAGAGGTTTTAAAACACTTACTTAACCAAGCCATTACATCTGAAAAACAAAGCAAGTAGCATACATTTTGTAATTAACATTGAACACTGTGATTTTTTTTGTTAAGACTTTTTCATTGATCTAAATTGCTTAAATTGCATATATTGTAAAATAGGATCAGATGTATATTTTAAAATAATTTCAACTGATTTTCCTCTATTGAAATGCTCTGTCTACTCAGTTGTAAAATATTCAGATACAAGTTTTATCTCAGGTGAATACTCTTGTATCAGTTTTGCTTTGGTGACATATGCTTAAGGAGGTCATCATACTTCTAGCCTTGGTTTTGTTTTGTTTTTTAGAGTGTGCTTTATTGAGAATCTCCCCCTTTAGTCTGACTTTACAGCCCGTACACAAGCAGACAGGAGTTGGGTCCCTCTTGGCGAGTCTTTTGCGTGCAGGCTTACCTGAAAAGGAGTTAGCTTAGTCCTCCTTTTCACCAGCTCCCAGAGGAAAGAAACGTTTCTCCCCTTATTCACTCACCTGCGTAACTGAAATGCCAGAATTAGACTAATGTCCTAAACCCTTTAGTCTAAAGGTAAATGAAATCTCTTACCATGAGGGGGCATGAAAGTGGTTTTTTGCTTCATGTACTTAATCTGTATTATTCATATTGAATGTATTAACAGATAACGGTGCAAAAACATTCTTTCCAGGAGAAGAATGTATCATGCGTAACTGCAGTTTAAGCCCTTCCTTTGATCGTACTTTAAAACGTAACACAGTTTTGCTTAGTGTTATTTTTTCCCCCAAAAAAAATAATACAGGGGTGGGGAGGGAACACTAGC
Organism: Echinops telfairi; assembly: GCF_000313985.2. Classification (NCBI taxonomy): domain Eukaryota; kingdom Metazoa; phylum Chordata; class Mammalia; order Afrosoricida; family Tenrecidae; genus Echinops; species Echinops telfairi. The sequence goes on along the minus strand of NW_022111373.1, from coordinate 79,383,469 downwards.
TGTTGCTATCAATACTGTTAAGAAAGCTGGTATTGGAATTTTTTAAGAACCTGGAATAGGAATGAATAGGCTAGATGAAAAATCAGATCAATAAGGATTGTTTATCACAATATCTAGTAATACCACGCAATACTATTATATACTTAGTGCATTTCACATTGTTAACTGTGGAGTTCTTTTTAATGCCTCTTAAAAATCAAATTATATGTTTAGTTTAACCTGTACAATTTCCATAGTGATTTGTTAGGTTTTGGGGGGAGTTTTTCCCTGGTCATCTTTCCCCCATCACTGATAATACGTAGAGGATTCTATTATCTTTAGCCCTAATTATACTTATGTTAAGGTAGTACATTTGAATTGCATAAGTATTTCTTGTGGTTTTTATCCCTGAGTGAGTGAGTGTTGTGTGTGTGTGTGTGTGTGTGTTTTCAAGATGCGTAACTGAATGTATGCATGATTTTAAATGAAGTTTAATTGATTTTTTTTAATACTTTTTGTTGTAATTAAACCCAAGCCAAATCCATTTGCCAACTATTCTATCACTAATTAGAAAAACAGTAGGTTCTCTTTTATTACAGTTCAAGTATCAAAGAATCCTATTTTACCCTGGCTTGGCATTATGCAGAATTTGTTCTTTTTCATATCTATCTTAGTAAAAGCCTAATGTAACATGGTTAGCCTCTAAGGCAATGTTGATTCCCGAGTTCCAGCATCATAAAGGAGTTCCATGTACTTTCTGCATATTATTTCATCGTTTTCCCTCCGTGGATGTATACGTGTCATATCTAAACTAAAGTTGGGTGGTTTTATGGAGATAATAATTAGACAATACTGTGTAATTAACTTTACTGAATAGACTATCATCTTGTGAGAAGAGATGTTTAAACATTATAAATTACTTCATAATATAAAACCGTTTTACACTTAATACTCATGTTAACTTTGGGTGCAATAATTTAGTAGTTTTAGCTTTAGTTATCAATAACTGGATCTTTCTGCTGACAACTTAGGTTGTATGAGTTACGCTTAAAAGCTTTAAATCTGATGTTCCTTGTACCTGCCACACTATGTTAGAATGTGTCCTTCAAACATATCCTCCTGCAACTTCTCAAACTGTACTAAATTGATATTTCTTGAAGTCTAACTGTGCTAACAGATCTTCATTTTAAATAGAATACGGTTTTAATTTTTGATAAGCTGCTGAATTTTAAAGAGAGTTTTTTGGGGCCACCAAATATTTTGGATCATGCAGAGAATATATATTGTACTGTAGTAATTTTGTATTTACATTTGTATGATGTGACATAATAGATGTGAATGTTAATCACTGCTTGACTATGTTAATAAAGTTGTTTAACTATAGATGTTGCACTCTGATTTTTAACAGGAGGACCCTCTGATTTTTAACAAAAGGAAATGAGCTCCCTCATACTCACCCCCACTCCACCCCCCTCATTTTAGGTCCAGCCCACTCCACCACCCCCTCATTTTGGGTCCAGATAGGGCTTATTACAGTTGGGGGGGGGGTTTTGTTTGTTGAGGTGTATTTTATTTGTTTGTTTGCTTTTTAACCCTTTACACAGTGCGCTTTTATGGTTTAGCCTCATCGTTTTAAAATTGAGGTTTTATGTGTACTAGAGTATAAATTTTGTTTTCCCCACCCTGACTTCCTCCCATGACTAATAGATTTCTAACAGTTGATTCTAGAGCCAGCTGTTTTAGTGGCAGGATGGAGATAACTGTTTTGGGGGGAGGAAATTTAAAGAAGTTATTAAAGCTTCGATGTTGGGATAAATGACATGAGTGTGTCTGCCCTATTAAGGCTTTCCTCTGTATCCTTGAGAAAATGAACATTTGTCATTTTTAGATTTATAGCTATAAAAGTAGCTTTCTCTTTAGTTTACAATCCCTTCTTAATGGTTGCATGTCACTAATTAGAATAAAATGTCTTGATTTCCTGGGGAAATGGGCGCATGATGGCCAGGTATAATGCGTTTTTCGTTTGAGAGGAACAGAAAGGGACCCGAGATTAGAGACGGTTCTGGTGCAGCCAAAAACTGTTTTGAAGTGGGTGAGGCTTGGGTTTCTTTCTCCTTGAAGTATGTGAAGTGCCTCTAGTAGTTACACAAGGGAGAAAATTGTAGCTTGGTTATTAAATTCTAAATTACATCTTTGAGGTAGAATCTAGGAGATGCTGCCCATCAGCCTGACTTCGAGATTCTGCGTGCTGTTACAACCTCAGAGACGGTGCCTAAACCTGCAAAAAAGCCTACATCTTCAACAGCTTAGCAAAATAAGATCTTTTTCATCTTGGTTGAAATGACCAAGCCATCTAAATGGATAAGACAAAGCACACATTGAGGTGTTACTTTATGCCTGTTTTTAATGGACAGGCATTTTTGTTTTGTAATGAGTTCCAGTGATTGACATTACATGTTTTGTAGGAGTGGTTGGAAGACAATTTACAGTCTTTGCCAAAGGATTGTACCCCCTGCATGTTTTGTTTATTTTCCTCAAAGATTGAACAAATGAAGGAATCGGCATAATAAAAGCACATGCTCGTGGAAAATTCCTTATTTTGGGGGTTGGGCATGGTTGTGCATTGCCAAGTTTGTTGATACTGAACTTGGGGTAAAGCTGTGTACTGTAGTCTCCTTGGGTTAAAAGTTCAGGTGGAGGAGGACTGCTATGAGGACTGGAAGCTACATGGCTATGAACTTGGATTACCCCTATATTACATGGGTGCCCTGGTGGTACTGTCAGATAAGCATAGAACTGCTAACTACAGGTTGACAGTTCAAACCCCCTAGCTACTCTAGGAGATCGATAGGCAGCTGCTCCTGTGAAGTTTCACAGCCTCAGAAACCCACTCACCGTCATGCATCAGGGAGCGGTTTTTTTAAAATAACGATTTGAGTACAGATGCCGTTAAGTCGATGTGGAAGCTTATGAACATGTAGATACCCAGTCTTCACAGTTTGCAAATTTCCAAACTTGGCAAGAACGATACAAGGAAGAATTGAGCTATAGACATTATGTTAGTAATTCTTTTCTGTGTATCTAGAGCTCTTGCATTGACAGCTATAGACTTTCGGGATAGTATATGTTGACTTTTGGAGCTCATTAAGTGAGTTTAAGCGTTTTAGGTGAGTTTTAGCTCAACTAGCCTTATTTCTATATGTTGCTATATAGTGTTATTTGCACATTTATACTTATATACAAATTTGCTTGTATTTGACATATTTTATGAATTTAGCAATTATAACCATTGTTGGACATTTAAGTTATTTGTATTGCATTCTTAACAGACTTTGCTGCTTTTTTTAAAGAACCAGTATCAAAGACTCCTTTGTTAACACTCATTGCCATTGGTTTTTCTGACTCAAGAGACCCACTAGGACTGCCCCTGTGGGCTTATGGGAGCAGAGAGCCTCCCTTCTGTGTAAAAGCTGGTGGTCTTGAACTGCTGACTGGTTAGCAGCCCAGAACATAGCCCGTTATGTCACCAGCGCTTCATTTTATTACACTGTTTATAATTGCATGTGAACATGTTAGGACAAATTGGAATTTACAGCTTAACGAAAGCCCTGCCTAAGTTAAATACCTACTTGTAAAACTTAAGGGCACCTCTGCTGGGACCTGACTCCTGAAGTGAACAGAGATATGGGAGTGTGTGCAGGCCCCAGGGTAACATGACCACGTGGAGTAACTCATGGACAAACGGCTCTGGGGCCTGCCTCAAGCAGCCTCACTGACCCCTCCCTAGAAGTACGTACTACAGAAGATTGCAAAACCTACAGGTTGGGGAGGGGCCAGCCTGCTATGCTCACACCGAAGCAAAACAAGTAAAAAGGGACTAGACCCTGTAGTGGCACCGTAAGCCCTGAGGATGACTGCCCTGCAGAGGACTGTAAGGCTGACAACAGCTCAAGCCATTAGGTTCCCTCCCTGGAGCACACCTCAATAGAGGACAATACTGGGGACAAGGCAGGGCATGAATCTCACACACACGCCGGGGTGAACCACGATCAGGAGCAGAGCCACAGAGCCCCGAGTCCCAAAGAGACCAGGCTAGGAGGGGCCGTTCCTGGAACCCACCAGAGCCAGTTGGGAGATAATCAAAGATCAGCAGACAAACCTGGAATTATGTATGCTTTTTTGATGGGGAGGGGGGAGTTGCTAGGTTTTTTTTCCCCTCTCGTTTCCATTTTTGTTTTGCCTTCCCATGTAAGGTAGGCATGGGAAGCAAGCCTGAGGAGAAAGCAACGGGACCTATGGTTCTGGAGGAACTTGACAGGGAGATGGCGGGGGGCGGGGGAGTAGCAGTGAGCAAACGCCTTAGATGGGAACAGCTAGGGAATTGAACAACGGGGAGGGTGTAAAGGTCCCAGAGGGGTCGGAGCAACAGCAATCTAGCTGAGTAATTACGAAGAGGCAGAAGAAAAGTGGGTGTGGTGGTGGGACAGTAGGAAGGTAAAAGGAACAGGAAAGATCTAGGAAGCAAAGTTATGGATAGAGGTAAAAACAGGTGTGTACATATGTAAAGATATAAAAATTGAGGTATCGGCCTAGGTACATATATAAAAATTGAGGTATCGGCCTAGGTACATATACTTACATGGCAATACTTTGAGGAACTAGATGCATTTGTGGCCTCTGCTCAAGCCCTCAACACGACATTTTTCTGAAAGCCTTGCATTCTGTGATGCTTAGCCTCACAATATGATCATTGAAGACAAACTGGGTGCGTAAGCAATGTGAAGAAAGCTGATGGTGCCCAGCTGTCAACAGATATAGCAGTTCGGGGTTTAAAGGCTTGAAGTTAAACAAGCAGCCATCTAGCTGAGAAGCAACAAGCCCACGTGGAAAAAGCCCATCAGCCTGTGCAATCAGGATCAGGTAACAGGCACCAGAAGACACCGCACACACACCAAAAGAAACCAAAACAAACGAGAATGAGGGGGGTTGGAGAAGAGACCCAAAACCCATCTGTAGACAATGGGACATCCCCTCACAGAAGGCTCACAAGGAAGGGATGAGTCAACCAGATAGCAGTATAGCACCGAGGAAACAATATTCCTCTGGTACTTTGAGGCTTCCTCATCCCCCACTATCATGACTCCAGCCCTGCCTTTCAGTTCTGGCTAGACTGGAGCATGTACACTAGTGCAGATAAGAGTTCATGACACACACACTCTCCGCCCCCCAGAAGAATTTATTTCAAAAGATGGCATTGAATCTGCAGCTCCTGGAGAGGGACATACCTGATCAGAGCACACAGGTGCAGATGAAGGGGGAGGAGGAGAGTGGAGCACACCCTGGCCCACCAGGCCTTGAGGGTGATGTTCCCGATTAGAGCAGCCAGCCCACAGAGAGGCCCACGTGGCCAGCCCCACTATGAGACATGATGGCCCTCACTGACCCATAGCCCAACAGGGAACAACAGTGGGGGAATTACACCCGATCTGATCCCGCCACACAGGCAAAACACTAAGGGGGTACAACAGAACAGCAAGGGAACGGAGCAGTGAGGTCCCCAGGGAATGCTGAAGGTGGACTTTGGGGCCAGGGCATGGTTCCCCAACAGACTGGACTGGAAAACACTCCTAAAGGCCAACAA
>NW_022111373.1:79369827-79377232 GCF_000313985.2 Echinops telfairi | reverse complement strand
GACAAAGCAGGTGAATAAGCAAATGTGGTGAAGAAAGCTGATGGTGCCTGGCTATCAAAAGATATAGTGTCTGGAGTCTTAAAGGCTTGAAGGTAAACAAGCGGCCATTTAGCTCAGAAGCAACAAAGCCCACATGGAAGAACACACCAGCCTGTGTGATCACGAGGTGCCAAAGGGGTCAGGTATCAGGCATCAAAGAACAAAAAATCTTACCGTAGTGAATGGTGGGGGGAGTGCAGAGTGGAGACCAAAGCCCATTCGTAGGCCACTGGAGATCCCCTTGCAGAGGGGTTTCAGGGAGGAGACGAGCCAGTCGGGGCGATGCAGCAACGATGAAACATACAACTTTCCTCTAGTTCCTAAATGCTTCCTCCCCCCACACTATCATAATCCGAGTTCTACCTTGCAAGTCTGGCAGACCAGAGGATGTACACTGGCACAGATAGGAACTGGAAACTCAGGGAATCCAGTGCAGATGATCCCTTCAGGACCAGTGGTGTGAGTGGCGATACTGGGAGTGTAGAGGGAGGGTGGATTGGAAAGGGGGAACTGATTACAAGGATCTACATGTGACCTCCTGCCTGGGGGACGGACAACAGAAAAGGGGGTGAAGGGCGACGTCGGACAGGGCTAGATATGACAGAATAATTTGTAAATTATCAAGGGTTCATGAGGGAGGGGGCAGCGGGGAGGGGGGATGAATGAGCTGATGTCAGGAGCTTAAGTGGAGAGCAAATGGTTTGAGAATGACGAGGGCAATGAATGTACAAATGGGCTTTACACAATTGTATGTATGTATGTATTGTGATAAGAGTTGTATGAGTCCCTAATAAAACGATTAAAATTTTTTTTAAAAAAAGAGTTCATGACACATGGAATCCAGGTCAGATAAAACCCTCAGGAACAGAAATGGGAGTAGCAATATCAGGAGGGTAGGGGAAATTGGGGGAGGATGGGGGGACCGATCGAAGTGATCAATGCATAACCACCACCCCCCACCCAGGGGGACAAACAACAGAAACATAGGTGAAGGGAGACATCGGTTGGTGTAAGATATGAAAACAATAATTTATCAAAGGGTCATGGGTATGGGGGGGAGATAGGGAAAAAAGATGCTGATATCAAGGACTCAAATAAAAAAGAAATGTTTAGAATATAATGATGGCAACAATATGTACAAATATGCTTGATACAATTGATGTATGGAATGTTGTAAGAGCCCCCAATAAAATGATTTTTTTTTAAGTTTACAGAGCAGATGCTCCGTTTTACATTCAGTTCACACACATTTGCTTCAACGCATCCATTGCAGTCCCCTCAATCTACCAGCACATGCCCCACTCCTTGTGTTTCCTGTGTCCATCCCTCCTTTCCTAACCCTCTGTATGAGGAAATAACTGCCCCAAACCACCATCACCACCAAAAAAAAAAAAAAAATGGAATTTTTTTCAAACCTATGTATTTACCGTAACTATTTTTACAAGGCAATCTTATCACGTATCACCTTCAAAGTATGTCCATTACACTTAATACATATGCCAAACTGCTATTCTATTCTTGGAAACATTTTTCAAACTCATCTTTTTGGATAGCTGACAGCACCTCGCTCGTTTTTTTCTTCACCTCTTCTACATTGTCAAATCGCTGTCCTTTTATGTCCCTCTTCATTCACAGAAACAAAAAGAGGTCACACGGAGCAGGTCAGGTGAGTCATGGTGACAAAACCACTCCCCCGTCTGCCACAATCAGGCCTTTTTTGTTACATACTGTTAGGCAGTCTTTCCAGAAGACTAAATAGAAATAGAAAGACTAAATAGAAAACTTGATTAGCAGTCTGGCCTTGTGGAACAAGCTTCATATGCACTGTGAGTTGACATTTTCGTCCATTTGAGAAATGACAGACGTCAGAATGAGTTTTGTCATCAATCGACATTTCACCATTTTTGAAAAAAGAAAACCGCTGTACACTTGGGTTTTCCCATAGCCCTGTACATGTAAGCTGTGTTCAGCATCACAACTGTTTCTGCAGCATTTTTCCCAAGCAGGAAACAAAATTTCACAGCAGCATGCTATTCTCTTAAATCGACCATCATAAAAGTGAGGTTTGAGTGAAATTGCTTTTATGACAAAATTCACTGTGACCAGAGAGAATCTTCACAGGTGTCACCACTGGCTGCACTAACTCAGAGCAAGTTGCTCAATACCCGCCTAATGGGAAAAGATGTGTACTATGAAAGCTCCTCTTTGTCCAGCACAATTCTGGGTTTGGGGGGGTACCCCCCTCTTACTTTGTACTTAGATCAATGTTGCCCTTTTGATCTTAAATAGTTGATTGGTCTAACATGGGGTGAAATCAGTTCCAGACTGTGGGAAGCAAAACCAGGAAGAGAAAGTATGCGGACAAACTCAACATTCATACGTTAAGGAGTCTGGGAGGCCAGGGCTCCCATGGAGGTAACTTTCACATCCATGGGGTGGAGATGCATCTCGCTCACATTCTCCTAAGTAAAAGTTATTTCCCTCAATGTCCCCCCATAATAATGCCAAATTAACATGCTGTTTGCAAACACATGGCTGCTTACTGTATTCTTGAAGGTCAACTGCTTGAAAGCTATCTGCCTGAAGGTTGTCAAAAATAATCAAACCCTATTGTCTGTCTCACCTTAAGTAGGATCCACTCCCTTCTGATAAGGATCATAGATAATTCCCCTGGAGAAGAGTTCAGCCAGCTCCGATGACCAAGGTTAGGTTGCCATCTTGACTCTAGAGCCTGCCCATCTTGTTATCGGTGTACCTTCCTGTCACATGTATACCCCTAGTACAACCCCTTCCTATTGCATGTATACCCTATTTCATGAATATCCCTATATCATCCCCCTCATGTTACGTGTATGCTTTAATACAACCCCCTCCTATTATGTATGAGTTTACCATGGCTTGCTTGCCTGAAGTCTGCGAGAGAATAAAGCACGGTCTCTACATAAGTCTGCGAGAGAATAAAGCACGGTCTAATTTTTTGCTCTGGTCTCCATAGGAAGAGGAGCCCTTGCATGCTTTATCTTGTCTGATGTCTCTTTACCCCTCAATTACACAAGTGCCCCTTGAACCCATTCAGTTGTGGAAAGGTTGGTCCCCCACACCAGACCAGAGAGGTAACCAAGGGCCATAGTATGCTTGGTCTCTTTCATGAATTTGACTTTGTTCTACATTTTTCTCTCATTCCATCTATGGCCCTCTAATGTGTAGGTACTGTTTAGTCATTTCCAACTCAGCGACCTTATAATCAACAGGGTATTGATCTGGGTAGACTAGAGAAACAATCCAGGGAGACTCAAATGTGTGTAAGGGAGAACTTTATATCAAAGAGCAATTTTATATTAAGAAAACATCCCAACCCAATCCAGAGCAAGTCCATAAGTCGGATATTAGTCCACATATCCAACGCTAGTCCATAAATTGCTCTTTAGATTCGTGCAGGACATGCAATGATGCCGAAGGCAGGAAGATCACAGGCCAGTGGGTAGGTCTTGTGGGCCCAGTGACAGTGGGAAACATCTCAAAGCTGTCACGGATCCCCACAGGTCTCCTCCAGCTTTCTGAGTGTCTCAACAGCAGGAAAGGGAAGGCAGAGATCGTGTTTGTCCTGCCTCCAAGGAGGAAGATGGGAGTTCCCAGAATCTTCAGGAGAAGGCCATGCCCACGCAGAGGCATTATTGACTATGACCTGATTGACAGGCTAGACTCACCCCTCCGCTCAAGTTATCGGGAGATTATGTAACTACCACAAACAGAGTAAAACTTTCCATGGTCCTGCACCATCCTTAAAATTGCGTAAAGGACAAGCCAGTCAGGGTGCAGTGTAGCATCGATGAAACATACAACTTTCCTCTAGTTCTTGAGTGCTTCCTCCCCCCCACTATCATGATCCCGATTCTACCTTACAAATCTGGCTAGACCAGAGGATGTACACTGGTACAGATAGGAACTGGAAACACAGGGAATCCAGGACAGATGAACCCCTCAGGACCAGTGGTGAGAGTGGCAATACCAGGAGGGTAGAGGGAAGGTGGAGTAGAAAGGGGAAACTGATCAAAAGGATCTACATATAATCACCTCCCTGGGGGAGGCACAACAGAAAAATGGGTGAAGGGAGACATTGGAGAGTGTAAAACATGATAAAATAATAATAATTTAAAAATTATCAAGACTTAGTGAGGCATACTTACCTGCCAGGGGAGATACCGTGATCATGAAAGTGGTTTTCCCAGGGCAAGGCTTATCCAGCGCTCTACGGATGTGCTGACCCCTGCAATTTCCCCAAATGTGGGAAACTCAACTGCATAATTTGTGGTCGTGGGGGGCTGCGTTCGCGCTCTCCCCTGTCCAAAAAAAAAAAGATAAGAAAAAGAAAAAGACTTAGTGAGGGAGTGGACAGGAAGGGGGGAAATGAGGAGCTGATACCAAGGGCTCAAGCAGAAAGCAAATGTTTTGAGAATGATGAGGGCAACAAATGTACAAATGGGCTTGACACACAATGGATGGATGGTTGGATGGATTGTGATAAGAGTTGTACGAGCCCCCAGTAAAATGATTTATTAAAAAAAAATGCTGTTAGGTTTGAACCCATTGCTGTAGCTGCTGTGTCAATACATCTCATCAAGGGGCTTCCTTTTTATCTCTGACCCCTACTTTACCAATTCCCCTTTCCAGGGACTTGTCTCTCCTGATCACATGTCGAACATATCTGAGATGAAAGCTCGCCATCCTCACATCTGAGCATTCTGAGCATACATGTTTTAAAACCGATTGGTTCGTTTTTCTGGCAGTCCGTAGGACTTTCAATAATCTTTCACCAATGCCATAATCCAAATGCATCCATTTTCTTGAGATCTTCCCTATTCAATGTGCGACTTCCACATGCATGTGAGATGATTGGAAATGTCACGGCTTAGCTCAGGTACACATTGGTCCTCAAATAGGTCTTGTGCAGGATATTTGCCCAATCCAACATATCATTTGATTTCTTCACTGTTGCTTCCATGAGCATTGATTGTGGAGCTTGGTAAAATGAAATCCTGGACAACGTCAGTCCTTTCAGCGTTTCTCATGATACTGTTCATTGGTTCTTGGTTGTCTTTACGTTAAGTTGCAATCCATACTGAAGGCTATTGTCTTCGATCTTCATCAGGAAGTGCTTCAAGCCTTCTTCTCTTTCTGCAACCAAGGTTGTGTCATCTGCATACCAAATATTGTCAATAAGCCTTCCTCCAATCCTGGTACCACGTTCTTCCTCATATAGCCAAGTTCTTGGGTTATTTGCTTAGCATACAGATTGAATAAGAATGATGAAAGAGATACAGCCTTAAGACATACCTTTCCTGCTTTTAAACCATCAGACTCTCCTTGTTCTGTTTCAATTGCAAGAAATTTGTGCTCTTGAACTATGTACAGATTCTATATGAGCACCATTAAGTGTTCTGGAATATCCATTCTTCAAAATGTTATCGATAGTCTGTTAAGCTCTGCATAGTTGAATACCTTTGCATATCCCATCAAACACAAGTAAGCATCTTCTGGTATTCTCTGCTTCCAATGAACATTCACTTGATGTCAGCAGCGATAGCCTTCTTTCCACATCCTCTTCTGAATTGGCTTGAATTTCTGGTAGCACCCTGTCAATATACTGCTGCAATCATTTTTAAATTATCTGCAACTAGATTTTACTTGTATGTGATATCAATGATATTATTCAATAATTTGCATCCTGATGGGTCACTTTTTTTTTTGTTGAAAAAGCATAAATATGGGTCTCTTCTAGTTGTCTGGCCAAATTTTTTGACAAAGACTTGTGGCATAACATCAGTTCCTGGAGCCTATGGAATTTCCCCACAAACTTTTTGAAGCATGTGTGTGTGTGTGTGTGTGTGTGTGTGTGTGTGTGTGTCCCCACCTAAGGTCCCTTGTAGTGGCCCCACTCTCTAATTTTAGTTATTTGTGTCATATCCCATTTTTCCTTTGCAAATTAACTGCAGATGTGTTATTTTTATTGACCTTTACAAAGAAGCATTCCTCTGGATTGTGTTATTCCAGGCAGAATAAATCACCTGATGTTCTTATTCAGAATGGCCAATATCAGCCCATTTGAGATCACAAATGCCTAGGATATTGATCTTTGCGCATTGCATTGCATTTCTTATGACTTCCAATTTTCCTAGACTCATATTTCACACATCCTAAGTTCTCAGAATGAGCAGATTTTTGCAGCTGTTTCTCCTTACCTTGAAGGGTACCCCATCAGGAAATGAAGACCCTGAAACCTCCACTCTCACACGTTTTACCAGACTCATATCAACATGGTCGACTTGTTCCTCGTCGGTCACATTTTGATTGCCCTCTGACCCCAGGGGTGCGTCCTCTGCCACTGTCTCAGACAATCTTCTGCTTCCATTCATTAGACCTGCATCATCTGGCAATGTTTCAAAGCCAAGCATAAGGTTTTCAGCAGATTCTTCCTCTGAGGTGAGCAGCCGAGTCCTTCTTCATAGTCTGTTCTTAGTCTGGAAGCTCTGCTGAAACCTGTTCTCTTTGGATGACCTTGCTGGTCGTTTGAAATACCAGTGACATAACTTCCAGTCTCACAGCGACCCACAAGCCACCGCGGTATGACAAACTGACCAACAGGTGGTGGATACACAGACATATAGAACTATACATTTCTATCTGAGAGGTGGCTTTTTCACATCCCCTAAATTTGAGCATGCTGTAGTTTTGTTGTTATTCATCTCTTAAGTATTTTCTAATTTGTTTGAGTCTTTTAAAATTTCCATTTATTTATGCTTCATTTCGTTCATTTGAAGAGAACTTTTTTCCTGGTTTTGATTTCTAGTTTCTGCTGTGATCTGGTAAGATGTGTGATAAGTATTTTTAGATTATTTGAGGTTTGTTTTGTGGTTTACCACACTGTCTATCTGAAGGGTGACTAGGGTGGGCTGTTGTTTGAGTGGGTGCCCTGTCTGTCTGTCGGTCTGTTAGGATTATATGGTGCTCAAGCCTTCTTCTATTCCTTACTGGTATTTTTATCCATATGTTCTGTCCATCATTGAAAATGGTGTATTGGTGAAGAAAGCTGATGGTGCCCGGCTATCAAAAGATATAGCGTCTGAGTTGTTTTACTTTCTGTTGTTGCCTCGTTGCACTCAGTCTGGTGATGGTACATAGCATGTCTACCTGGAAGGGATAGGTGGAATAAACAAGCCAGAAGAGAGAACAACGGGATGACAGATCAGGGGAACATGGGGGTAGGGGAGGGGGGAAGGAAGGAAGAGGGTGTTAACAAGCACAGACACAAGGGAACAACAAGTGATCCAAAATCAATGTCAAGGAGGGTGCAGGAGGCCTTGCAGGG
>NW_022111373.1:79365938-79367394 GCF_000313985.2 Echinops telfairi | reverse complement strand
TTTTTTTTAAGAAAGTGGTGTATTTAAGTCGCCAATTATTATTTGATTCTGTCAATGTTTACTTCCTTTATTTGGTGGATGTGTCTTTAGGTGCATTTTTGTTTACAACTATTATATATCTTCTTGATACACTTTATTAATATATAATGTCCTTCTTTGTCTCTGTTGTCTGATGATATGAGTGCCTGCCCCTGCTCTCTTTTGGCCACTATTTGTATGGAAAAAGTGTTCCCGTCCTCTCCTGGCTACCTTACTTGTGTTTTGGATCTAGAGTGAGACGTATCTGGACAACATATGGTTAAATCATGTTTCGTTTTCCTTTAATATGTTCTTGACCCCTTTACTGGAGAATTCATTCATTTACATTTAGAGCCATTACTAATAAAGGACTTATTTGCCATATTGATATTTGCTGTTTGTTTGCCTTATTTTTATTTATAATTTTTCCTTACGGTTTGGGTTGTTTTTGTCTACTGAACTATTTTATTTTCTTTTTCGTGTATTTTAAAAAGTATGTTCTTTGTGGTTACCATGGAAATTACACTTAATAGCCTACATTTATAATAATCCAAATTGAATTGATACCCACTCCAATAGTATATGAAAATTCTGCTAGAATTCTATATGGCATTTCCCTCCCTTTTTATGTAGTAGTTGCCACAAATTGCATCTTTACATATTGTGCGACTAATATCACATATTTATCATAATTTTCTGTATGGGTCTTTTCAATGATGTGTTGTGGCTAGGTGCTACCAAGCTGGTCCCGACCTATCAGAACCCTCAACACAACAGAGGGGACACCGCCCTGTCCTGCATCCTCCTCACCATTGCTGTTCTGTTTGAGCTGGTATTGCAGCCACTGTGTCAATGTGATGTAGGACCGAAAAAGTGGGGTTGCAAACCAGGAATTCAATACTGATTTGAATATTTGCCCATGTGGTTACCTTTACTGAAGATCATTATTTCTTAACATGGTTTAGAGTTAAATTCCAGAATCAATCTGAACGACTCCCTTCAGAACAGTGGTTCTCAACCTGTGGGTCGCGACCCCGTTGGGGGTCGAATGACCCTTTCACTGGGGTCGCCAATTTGTAACAGTAGCAAAATTGCAGTTAGGAGATAGCAACGCCACAACGTCAGGAACTGTATTAAAGGGTTATGGCATTAGGAAAGTGGAGGACCATGGCTTTCTAATTTCTTGTAGGCCAGGTCTTATACTAACCAAGTCCTTCATCGTCCCCTGCCCGCAAACTTTTTATTATGAATTAGAAAGGAGATAACATATCTAATCATCGGTTTTGCATTCCTCAACTTAACCAACCTGTCGAACCTGCCAATGGCTTGTCCTGTTCCCCATCTGGCCCTACTTTTTAAACTGTTCCTCTTTTTTTTTAAATTGTTTTATTAGGGGCTCATACAACTCTTATCACAATCCATACATACATCAAGTGTG
>NW_022111373.1:79362045-79363234 GCF_000313985.2 Echinops telfairi | reverse complement strand
CAAATGTTTTGAGAATGATGAGGGCAATGAATGTACAAATGTGCTTTACACAATTGATGGATGTATGTATGGATTGTGATAAGAGTTGTATGAGCCCCTAATAAAACGATTAAATAAAGAAAGAAAGAAAAAAAATAGCTCTTTTTCTTTTAGTCTTCTGGTCTTTCTGTTTTCTGAGGCTAACATAGCTATTGATATTATTGATAAAATACAGATAAAACACCAACTGACATCAAGTCCATTCCAATTCATAGCAACTCTTCTACAGGGTTTCTAGCCTGTACATCTTTATAGGACCAGATAGTCTCAGCTTTCACTCTCAGAGTGGCTGGTGGAATTGAACTGGCAACCTTACTGTCTCTAACACCTTTCAAGACTTTCTTTTTGCTTTTCAATATTTGCATATATTGTGTCCTGGCACGACTCTCTACTAGTTTGTTCCTGTTGATAAAGACCAAGGGTTGCAGTCTTCAAAATGGATTACATCTCGATGCAAAGAAAACCAAATTTCTCACAACTAGATCAATAGTTAACATGATAAACGGAGAAAACATTAAAATTGTCAGATTTCATTGGGCTTGGATTCACAGTCAGTGCTCACAGAAGCATCAGTCAAGGCATCAAGCAACATAGTGCACTAATCACATCTGCTGTATAAGACTTCTTTAAAGTGTTGAAGAGCAGGGATGTCTTCATCTTTGAGATAGGTCTAAGATGTGCCTGCCCAAAGTCAGGGTGTTTTCAATCACCCCATATGCACGTGGAAGCTGGACACTGAGCCAAGAAGACTGCAGAATGTTGGATGCATTTGAATTATGAAGTATATTGAAAGTTCCATTGACTCCCAAAAGAACAAACAAATCTGCCCTGGAAGAAGTAGAGCCAGACGTTCTTTGGAAGCAAGAATGGCTAGGCTTCCTCGCATCTATTTTGGTCGTGTTGTCAGCGAGAGCAGCGCTTGGAGAAGGACACCAAGCTCGGTCAAGTGGATGAGGAAGCTCCTCAACAGGAGGGGCGGACACAGTGGCTGAACAAGCACGACCACAGTTGGGAGGACGTCACATGCTGGGCAGTGTTTCATCCAGCTGTACATTGGGTCCCTCTGAATCAGAACCTACTGGCGGCACCTGATAACCACAACATGTGCAGTTCACTGAATTTCTTGGGTGTGCAACTGCATGTCTTTCAT
>NW_022111373.1:79353578-79360091 GCF_000313985.2 Echinops telfairi | reverse complement strand
AAAAAAAAAAAGTCGAATTTGTAGATATATGTCAAGAACAGGTGCATATCATGATCATTTAGCTTTACTTTAGTGCAAGAAAAGGTTGAAAGTCTTTTCAATGATCTTAAAGTTGCATGTGCTGTAAGTGAAAGTGATTTTGAGCAATAGGGATTAGTTTAATTGTTTCAAAGTGAGAAAAAATTGATATAACCTTAAAGGACAAGGTCCAAGTTGTCTGTAACTCAAAAAACATTCATAACCTGAGGACTTACTCAGTGTTTCTGCCTCTTTCTCTCTCTCTCTCATTGTTGAGACTCCCATAATGCATAAGTTGGTCTGTGTCATGGGGTACCAAAGAATACTTTCTTCATTTATTTTTCTCCCTGTTCCTCAGACTAGTGATTTCAATTGTCCTATATCTTCAAATATGTTGATTTTGGGAGTGGGTGTTGGTGTATGTTCAGATCTGCTGTTAAACCCCTCCAGTGAGTTTTTAAATTTTAAGTTATTATAGTTTAATCTCCAGAATTTCCGTTTGCTTCCTTTGTGTAATTTTGATCTCTTTATTAGTATCTCATTTGGTTCATCCAGCAGTTTCCTGATGTCCTTTAGATATTTGTACATGCTTTCCCATAGATCTTTTGAATATAGTTAAGAGAGTTGTTTTAAAGTTTTGATTGACAAGTTTAAAGTCTAGGCTTCATAAGGGACAATTTCTATTGCTTTATTCTGTTCCTTTAAATGAATTACCTTTATTTCTTTGTGTGCCTTGTGATTTTTTAATCGAAAATTAAATATTTGTACATTATAATGGAGTAACTTTGGTTTTTAAATTTTTTTATTAAAAGATAATTTTATTTTGAGCTCTTACAGCTTTTATAAAAACCCATACATCAATTGTGTCACATATGTTTGCATATGTTGTCATTATTTTATAAATACTTGCTTTCTATTGAGTCCTTGGTATCAGCTCTTTTTTCCTTGCCTCTCTGCCCCCACCCTTGTGACCTCTTGATAAATTATAAATTATTATTTTCATATCTTACACCAACCACTGTCTTCCTTCACCCACATTTCTGTGGTTCATCCCCCTGGGGTGTGTGTGGTTATGTGTCCATCATTGGGATGGGTTCCCCCTTCCTCCCCAACTTCCCCCTACCTTCCCAGTATCACTACTCCCATTCCTGTTCCTGGATTCCGTGTGTCGTGAGCTCTTATCTCTTATCTGTACCGGTGCACACGCTCCAGTCTAGCCCGAAGTGAAAGGCAGGACTGGGGTGATGGTAGTGAGGGGTGAGGAAACCTTAAGGAGCCAGAGAAATATTGCGTGTTTCGTCTGTGTGCCCTGGTTGACTCATTCCTTTCTTGTGACCCTTTTGTGGGGGAATGTCCCATTGTCTACAGATGAGTTTTGGGTCTCTGCTCCAATGCCCCTCATTCTCAACAATATGTCTTTGGTGGTGGTGGTGGTGGTGATAGTTAGTTTGTTTGTTTGTTTGTTTTGGGTCTTCTGATGCCTGTTACCAGGTTCTATCAACACCTCATGATCGCACAGGCTGGTGTACTTCATCTGTGTGGGCCTGTTGCTTCTCTGTTAGAATATCCCTTGTTTAACTTCAAGCCTTTAAGACCCCAGATGCTGCTGTATCTTTTGATAGCTGGGCACCATCAGCTTTCTTCACCACATTTGCTTGTGCACCCATTTTGTCTTCAGCAACTGTGCTGGGAGGGTGAGCATCACAGAATACCAGGTTGTTAGAACAAAATGTTCTTGCATTGAGGGAGGGGAGGTTCAAAGTCCGTCCACTACCTCAGTGTATTGCCATATAAATATACGTACACAGGCCGATACCTCTATTTTTATTAATTAATGTATTTACATATGGACACACCTATGCTTATACCTCTATCCATAGCTTTGCTTCCTAGATCTTTCCTCTGTTTCCTTTTACCTTCCTCCTGCCTCACCATCACACTCCCCCTACTTCCACCGCTTAGTAATTCCTCTCAGTTAGATTGCTGTTGCTCTAATGGAGTAACTTTGAAAGTCATATGAGCTTTCTTCCCCAGGGCTATTTTTTGTTTGGTTTGGTCCATTGGCATAGTACCTTTTCCAGCATTTTCCCCCCGTTTTTTGGAAAAAATTCCGTTTCTTGTCAAATGTAGTGAGATAGTTAAGGTTTATTGTGCCAACCTGGTCGATAAACACATGTGGGATTAATTGAAGGGTGGAGCGATAAATGACTCAGTGAGCCTTACCTTTCTTGTTCTTGGGTTTCTTACTCTCTGATGTTCCCTGCTTCAGCTGGCAAGTCTCACTTCCTGTGAGACATCCCTGAGGAGAAGCCACATGGACCCACCCTGATTAGCCCCGGGTGCTGGAGTAGCCACATAGAGACCCCTGCCAGCGCTGAGATGTTTACTCGCTCACTGATTCAGCCTTCCTCCTGCAGTTGGCATCACTGCGTGTGTTTTGTGAAATGGAGGAGGACTTTGTAGATTGGTGTTGGACATATGGCTAATGTTGGATATAGTATTAAATTAAAAGTGGCACGGGGGAGATGGGGTGCCAGCCCCCACCCGCTGATCACGGGCTCAGTAATACTACTTCTGGGTTCAGTAAGGCACAATTGTATGGTTGAGATATATAAGCATTATATTAAAGTCATTGAGAGCATGAGAGATAATACAATAATACAGTCAGACATATTACATGGTAGCATTGCTCACCTCAGCCCAGCTTGGTGGTCCACGTGGAGAGAGGGGGAAGGGAAGGAGGGCAAGGGAACAAGGGAGAGGGGGAAGAGAGGACAGTAACCAGGGAGTGAGCAGCAAGGAGGTCAGAGTGGTCTGAGAGCTCTATATTGCTAACTCATGTCTATATACCTTTTGGGGGCAAGCCTCATGCCTATATACCTCTAATTACAGTAGAGACATACATCACAGGGAGGAGCTGCACTATAGGTTACACAGTAATGAGGGGGTGGTCTCTGGGTCTCCATAGGAACCATTATCAGTAGGGTGAAAACTCCTCCTACAGGATCCTGTCCATTGTCCCCAGAGGCAGGGAGCAGGCCCACCCCTGTGGTGGGATGAGACAACAGTCTGGCAACTGATTGCCCTCAGGGGA
Organism: Echinops telfairi; assembly: GCF_000313985.2. NCBI lineage: Eukaryota > Metazoa > Chordata > Mammalia > Afrosoricida > Tenrecidae > Echinops > Echinops telfairi. The sequence goes on along the minus strand of NW_022111373.1, from coordinate 79,356,979 downwards.
GGGCATGCCTGCACATCTGACCTCCCCCCAAAGTTGGACTTATGGGTTTGGACAGCACTGGGTTGGGATGCTTTCTTAATGTACACTTACCTTTTATATAAAACTCTCTCTTATATACATATGAGTTTCTGGGGATTTGTTTCTCTAGTCTACCCTAACACATGCGGTAACTGAAGTTGTGTATAGGCCCTCCCTGCCCCCCTCTGAGCTCTAGGAACATTTTGAAATTGCCTACTGTTTGTTTGTGTACGTGTGTGTGTCAACATTCACTTGGTTACTGTAAGTCTTTGCCTGTTTTCCAGAGTCTGACGATGCTGGTTCTGATTTATCTTGGGTTTTGTTCTTTCTGTCATGGAACAGGCCGTAAGAACTGTCTATGCTACCAACATACAATGTTCCTCAAAGACACGTGTACCCAATGGAAAGGTGCTGTCCTGTCAACATTATAACCTTAGCAAAATGCACAGACACAGACGTAGAGCTCTTGTTCAAAAACCCCTCTTGAGATCCTCTAAGGAGCACCGGTGCTGTAGCCAAACTCGCCGCCCTGCCTCAGTGCGGGCTCAGAGTGACCCCGCGCCTTTCCAAGACTGCAACCAGCCCAGTCTTTCTACCGAGCGGAGCTTCTAGTGATCTCGAACTGCTGACCATGAGGGTCACAGCCCAACCAGTAGCCACTACACCACCTGGCAGTACCGTGGATTACATATTGGACTGTTAGCAGAAAAGCCTGCCGTTCCAGCCCACCAACCACTCTGCAGGAGGAAGACGAGGCTTTCTGCTCCTGTAAACAGCTTTGGGAACCCACAGAGACAGTTCTACTCTGTCTGATAGGGTCACTGTGAGTCAGAATCAACCAGGTATCAGTGACTTTGTTTTTCGGTTGTGTTTTGTTGTCTGTTTTTCAAGAACCTCTTACGACTCTGTTGTTGTGAGGTACCACCGAATCAATTCCAGCTCATAGAAACACTGACAGGGCCGCAGCCATCCTTGAAATTGTTCATGGTATGTTTCAGCTGTGTCAATCCAGTTTAACTCTAGCTTGCAAATGAAATGTTTCCACTAGAGGGAGCCATGTACCTATGCTGTTGTTTTAGATGCTATTAGGGCCTCCTCCAATTCACGGGAACCCACCCCTGCTCAATCTGTCAGTTCTTGGTGTGTTGCCCATAGGAGTGAGCCCTGGAGTCTTAGCATTTTGTAGCAAAATAAGGAATATAGTTAGAGTGAGCAGATTTCCACTCCTTGACCTAATTTTCCTCTCTTATCATCATATTTTCATGAAAATAATATTTCTAATTTTTTTTTCTTAAGAGCAATTTCTCCATTTCTATGCAAATTTTGCCCTTAGGAGATAGGGAATGTTCAAGATCTTTTCTAAATTAAGTTCAAGTACACAGTCTACATGTAGGATACCTCAAACTTTAATGAGCACCCTAGAATTCTGTTAAAATTTAGGTCCTGATTCAATAACTCTGAGTGCAACCTGAGGCGGTGTATTTCTACCAGGCTCCCAGGGGATATTTTGCTGATAGTTTGTGAACTTCAGTTTGAATGAGCAAGAACCTAGAGTGGCATTGTCGCTAACTCCAAGGTCAGCAGTTCGAAACCATCAACCTCTCTGTGGGAGAAAGATGAAGTTTCTAAAACCCGTCAAGATGTGCAGTCTTAGAGACCCACAGGGGCAGTTCTTCCTGCACCATACAGGGTCGCTGTGCATCACAATGGCCTCGAGAGCAATGAATTGGGGTGGGGGGTGTTTGTTAGAAATGGTGTGGGATACGGAAAGGTTTTTTGTCAGGTAGTTCCCAAAATATATGCCAAACCGAAGATGCTGCTGGTGTCACATGATAAATGACTGTGCCCTTGGAGGTCAACGCAAACTGCTTGTAGGCTACCTTCCTGAGGGTGTCAGCCATCTAGAGCGATCAGACTCTATAGTCTGTCCCACCCTAAGGAGGGCTCACTCCCTGCTGTACGCCCCTAGGTCATCCCCTTCCTGTCATGCATATGCCCATTGTACAGCCCCTTCCTGTTTCGATGTGGTTACCCTTAAATATATATAAGCTGTGATTGGAAATATACGTGCCTCTCCGCCTCCTGCTCTCTCGGAGCAGACCTGGCTGCTGAGATAGATCATGGCCGTCCCAGAGGTGAGCATGCTACCATAAAATGTGTCTGATTCCTTTATTTTACTTTCTCTCCTATCTTCTATGACTTTACTATGATCTTTATATATTATAACTGTACCATTGTGCCTACGGACCCCACGGTTGTCAGAGGCTGGTTTACTCTGATAAAATGGTATGAAAGCAACATAAAATTCTCTTGACAGAGCCCTGAGAGTGTAGTGGTTATATGTTGAGCTACGAACCACAAGGTAAGTAGTTCAAAACCACTAGCCTTCCTTGGGAGAAAGACTGGGCTTTCTACTCCAGTAAAGAGCTAGTCTCAGAAACTCACCAGAGCAGTTCTAGCCTGTCCGTGAGTGCGCATGCACTCGATGGCAGTGAGTGAGTGAAAGTTCTCTTATAAAAACAGAAACTAAATAGTTAGTGTGTGAGTTTTATAAGAAATCAGAGGCTCTATGTGTTTTGTTTGCTCAAGTATCTGCAATGCCCTGAATAGTTCTTAAAATAAAGTAGGTGTTCAATAAATATTTGTCAGAATAGAAAAAATGAATGCAAACCGTATACAATATAGCTCTGAAGGATCCCGTTCATACATGAACAGGTTTATCCCAAGCTAAACCTGTTCAAACGTCTCTCTCCGATCGGTAGGTGACTGCAGACAAGTTCTCTGAATAATACATTTGTCTTAGTCTCTCTAGGGTGTCTTCCAAAAGGCATACTTAAAAAAAAGTGTTGCACAAAGATCAGTTAGCTTAATGAGCTGATTTCCCAACAGTCCAAAGCAAGATGGAAGGGAACAAAGAAAGTTTTATGGAATGAATCGTAACCAGAAACAAGACTTGACTTTACCCCTGTAATCCAGAGAGCAAGGTACAATCAAAAGAAGGGCTTCCCCGTTGCTTTGTGTCGTCATTTTTCTTTCTCGTCTTGAATGGGCTTACAGTGGGCTCTTCACCTTTAGAAGGTAAGGGGGGTGCAGCAGAACAGCAAGGGAATGGAGCGGCAAGGTCTCCAGGGAATGCTGAAGGTGGACTTTGGGGCCAGGGCGTGGTGCCCCAGCAGACTGGACTGGAAAGCACTCCAACAAACAATACTTGAACTAACTACAAGCTTTTCTTTCTTGTTGTGTTTTGTTGGTGGTGGTTTGCTGTTGTTGTTGTTGTTTGGTTGTATATTGTTGCTTGGTTTTGCTCTGTCTTGTTTTTGTGCATGTTATTATCTCTGCAGGTCTATCTAGGTAGGATAAGCTGGATGAACAAGCTGGAGGAA
>NW_022111373.1:79344806-79352659 GCF_000313985.2 Echinops telfairi | reverse complement strand
GAGTGCGGAGTGGAGACCCAAAGCCCATTAGTAGACCACTGGAGATCCCCTGGCAGAAGGGTCTCAGAGAGGAGACGAGCCAGACAGGATGCGATGTAGCAACGATGAAAAATACAACTTTCCTCTAGTTCCTAAATGCTCCCCCCCCCACTATCATAATCCAAATTCTACCTTGCAAGTCTCGCTAGACCAGAGTACACTGGTACAGATAGGAATTGGAAGCACAGGGAATCCAGGGCAGATGATCCCTTCAGGACCAGTGGTGTAAGGAGCGATACTGGGAGCGTAGAGGGAGGGTGGTTGGAAAGGGGGAACCAATTACAAGGATCTACATGTCACCTCCTCCCTGGGGGATGGACAACAGAAAAGTGGGTGAAGGGAGATGTTGGACAGGGCAAGATATGACAAAATAAAAATTTATAAATTATCGTGGGCTCATGAGGGAGGGGATGTGGGGAGGGAGGGGTAAAAATGAAGAGCTGATGCCAGGAGCTTAGGTGGAGAGCAAATGTTTTGAGAATGATGAGGGCAATGAATGTACAAATGTGCTTTACACAATTGACGTATGTATGGATTGTGATAAGAGTTGTATGAGCCCCTAATAAAATGATTTTTAAAATTAAATAAATAAAAATAAGGTGTTTAAAGGAATATATCAATAAGGATTGAATACTAGAAGGTACATTATTTGGATGAAATAAATTTTATATTATTAAAATAACACCTAATTTTCCACAAAATTGGCATTTTAAAAAAACCCAATAAACATAAGCCTATAGAGTCAATAACTGGAATAATGGTGCCTTGGCACAAAGCAGGGGGCGTTGGGGGGAAATGGAGCGAGTAAGAGTGCGTACAAGGAAGAAACTGTTCCGTAATCAACTGTGGTGATGCTTGTATTGCTCTTCTTCATACGACTAAACTATTGAGTGGTATGCACCGTGAATTATATGCCAATAAAATTGCCTTCAAAAAATCAACAACTAGAAAGTGGTCTGATGGGAATTCACTGGGCTGGTTAAATCCAAGAGCGGTCAGCTCAGAAGGTGATGGTAACTATTTTGGGGGGATTCCTAGGGAGTAATCTTGATAGCTTTTCTCAAACGACTCAGGAAGATCATGACGGCTTGTCAAGAAGAAGTTTAAGAAAACAGAAAACTGTGCTGGTAAGAAAAGGCCGGGAATATTGTGCCCAGGATTTTTTTTTCCTATCATGCTAATGCACCTGCTCCTTCTTCAAGGGAAACAAGAGCTCGTCTGCGAGGATGTCCTTGGAAAGCCTTACCTTCTGGGCTTTCCAGCTCTGATCTTGCCCCTCCAGCCTTCATTTTGTCCCCAGAGCTCAAAGAACATTGCACAGGAACACAATTTCAGTCCCTCAAGGGAGCCAGCTGCTTTTGCGATGTGGTGTCGACTGGAGAACACAGGATTCTCCTGGGAAAGGATCGAGTGATTTCCGGAAGCAGTGTCTCAGAAGTGCTCAGACCTTGGGGGAGGATATGTAAAGAATCAATAGCTTCACACGTGGGTATTTTTATTTTATAAATGCTTCTATTACTTTGTAGCCACAGTTTGGGACTGACCCTCGTAGAGGGTCTCATTTCATGGTCACGACGGTCTGTGAAGTAAGCCCGACCATTAATCCTGTGTCACCGAGAAGCAAATCTCAATCATCTAACTGTACACTGGATGTGGGACCAGAACTTGAACTCAAATTGTTGAACTTGTTAATCTGACTTCAGAGCTTATGCTTATCTCAAGAATACTGTATTATAATGTCATTCATTTTTAGCTAACGGTTAACAACAAAAGTCAGTTCCTGGACTGATTCAGCCACTTTACTGTCTAGGAACCTGATGTGATTTATCTGTTGACTGTCACCTGTTCTTGTCAGATTATGGGGTTTATTAAGCCGCTCATCTGTTAGCTTGTTACACTGGGGTGGCTTGCATGTTGTGGTCATACTGGGAGCTGTACCTCCAGTATTTCAACTGTCAACGGGGTCACCCTGGTGAACAGGCTTCAGTGCAGATTCCAGACTAAGAACTAACTACAAAGAAGAGCCACTCGCCTTCTGAAAGCCTTCTGACTCCCAGGGGAACATTGTCTGCTGTGTGCTGGGAGATGAGCCCCTGGGGTCGGAAGGCACTCAAAGTACAACTGGGGGAGAGCTGCCCCCTCAAAGTAGAGTCAGCCTCAGTGATGTGGGTGGAGCAAATCTTTCGGAACCTTCATTTGCTAATGGAGCATAACCCAATATGAGAAGAAACAGTTGACAATTATCCATTAGTAACTGGCACATGGCATGTGAAAGATAAATTGGGGTAAATTGGAATAAGAAATGACTATTTCAAGAGGACTGATACTGCATTCATTATTTAAAAGAACATTTGAAGATCTATCTTGAAGTTCAGTGTGTCTTTAATCAGATACTATGTATATGCCTACAAGGAAGATCAGTTAATACAAATATATGCACCTACGAACACCAGTGATGAGGAAAATGAAGAGTTCTATCAAGCTCTTCACAACAATAATGAATTGATAACTGTGGGTGATTTACAAGCATAGGATAGAAACAAAGAGAAAGGATCAGTTCCTGGGAAATATGTTATTGGACTTACTTATTGATTGGAGTTATTGGAGATACTTCTGTTGGCAAGACCAATAATTTCTTCATTGCCAAAAAATACCTTTTTCAACAACACAAATGGCTACTATACACGTGGACTTGGCCAGATAAAAAACATAGTAACCATCTGTGGAAAGAGATGATGGCAAAGCTCAATATCATCAGCCAAAACCAGGCTAGGAGCCAACTGTGAAACAGACTATCAATTGCTTATATGGAAATTCAGGTTGAAGCTGAAGAAAATAAAATCAAGTCCACAAGAAATTAAAATATAGCTCATCTGAATGTAGAGACCAACTCTAGAACAGATTGGACCACAAATAACTGGAGACATGATGAGTCAGGGGGTGACAAGAAAAACAAACCACTTACAGGAAGAACACAAAAGGTCATTAAAGAGACAGGAAAGAAAGTGGATGTCAGAAGAGACTCTGAAACTTGCCCTAGAGAGTAGCAAAAACAAATGGAAGAAATGATAAAGTCAAAAAACGCTGACCATGAACTTTCACAGGGCAGCTGCCGGAGACAAAGTAAAGCATGACAACGAAAGGTGCAGAGACTTAGAACGAGAAAACCAGCAGGGAGAACATGGCCAGCATATCTCAAGCTGAAAGAACCGAAGAAGGAAAAATCAAGCATAAATGTGAAATATTGCCAGATTCGATGGCAGAACCAAGGGGCCTGGTGGTGCTGATGGACAAGCACTGGACTGCTGACTGCGAGGTGCTTAAGGTGGTGGAAGCAAGGTTAAACCGACCCGCTGATCGGCTGGGGAAAGCTGCGGTTATCTGTTCTGGTAAAGGTTTGCAAAGTCTTGAAAACCTTAGACAGGTTGTTATGAATCAGAATCAACCAGATTGCAGTGGGTTTGGTATTGCTTTTGGTTTTGTTTGTTTGTTTATAGACAGAATATTGAATAGTGCAGGAACTCTCAAAAGAAGATGGAAGGAATGCGCGGAGTCACTGTACCAAAAAGAACTGGCCAGCATTCATCCATTTTAGGAGGTACCATATGGTTAAGAACCAGTGGCATGGAAGGAAGAAGTCCAAGTGGCACTAAGGCATTAGTCGAAATCAAGGCTCCACGAATTGATGGAATCCCAATGGAAATGTTTCAACAAATTGAAATCACTCACTAGTCTATGCCAAGAAATTTGGAAGGCAGCTACCTGGGCAACTAACTGTAAGAGATCCATATTTGTGCCCATTCTGGGAAAAAGGGGAAATGATCTAATACAATTTTGCTTAAGATGATTCATATATGGTTGCAAGAGTGCATCAGCTGGGAGCTGCTGTCCTGCACCATCCTCACAACCGTTCTCATGTTTGAGCCCGTTGTTGCAGCCACCTGTCAATCCATCTTGTCAAGGGCCTTTCTCTGTTTCACTGTCCCTCACTTTACCAAGCATGATGTCCTTCCTCAGAGACTGGCTCTCCTGATAACGTGTCCAAAGTATGTGAGACAAAATCTCACCATCCTTGTTTTCACTTCTGGCTGTGCTTTTCCAAGACAGATCTGTTATTCCTTTGGTAGTCCATGTTACTTGGACATATTGCATTGGCAAGTCTGCTACGTGAGAACTTTTTAAAGTTTTGAAGAGGAAAGAAGTCACTTTGAGGTCTAATATGCACCTATCCCAAGCCATGTGTGGTAGTTACATAATCTCCTGTCAACTTGTGAGGGGGTGGGGTCTAGCCTGTAAATCAGGTCGTAGCTTGATGACCTCATAGGTGCAAAGGAGATCCATAGCTCATGGGAGGGCAGACACTCTGCTTCAACTCCCTGCCAGACATTCCTATAGACAAGTCACATGGAAGTACACTGATAGAGCTAGAGCCCTGGAGCTGGAGGAGCCATGTGGAGACCCATACCAGTGCAGAGATGCTTCCACTGCCACTGGATCCACAAGACTTTCCACCCACAGGTCTGTGATCTTCCTGCATTCGGCATTATTGCATGGCTGCATGAGTCTGAAGAGGAATTTATAGACTGGTATCAGACATATGGGCTAATATTGGACTTATGGACTGGATCTGGACTGTGCTGGGGTGTTTTCTTAATGTACAATTGATATAAAGTTATTTCCTATACATATGTGAGTCTCCCTAGATTTATTTCTCTAGTCAACCCGGACTAACACACCATTATATTTTCAACCGCCTCATATGCAGGTGAAATCTGGACAATGAATAAGGGAAATTAAAGAAGTGATACATTTGAATTATGGTGTTGGGGAAGAGTACTGAAAATACCATGAACTGCCACAAGGACAAACAAGTCTGTCTTGGAAGAAGTCGATCCTGAGTGCTTCTTAGAAGCAAGGATGGTAAGACTATATGTCTCACATACTTTGGACATGTTATCACAGTGGTTCTCAACCTTCCTAATGCCATGACCCTTTCATAAAGTTCCTCATGTTGTGGTGACCCCCCCAACCACAACATTATTTTTGTTGCTACTTCATAACTGTAATTTTGCTACTGTTGTGAATCAGACGACCCCTGTGAAAGGGTCATTCGACCCCCAAGAGGTTGTGACCCACAGGTTGAGAACCACTGTACAGTTCTCAGAAGACACCAGTCCTTGGTGAAGGACACCATGCTTGGTAAAATGTCATCGAAAAAGAGGAAGCCCCTTGCTGAGATGGACGGACACAGTGGCTGCATCAACGGCCTCAAGCATAGCTGCAATCACGAGTGTGGCGCAGACCCAGGCAGGATTTTGGCCAGTGTGCGTGGGATCATTAGAAGTAGGAAGCGACTCAACACCACTGAGCAGCCAAAGCAGCATGGCATTCGATTGATGGGAGTCAAGTCTGAGAGAACAGCCTGCTTCCCCAGTTTCTGCCTTGGCTCACAATTTAGGGATCCAAAAAGAATAGGAGAAACATTGAATTAAGACCCACTCGGGATTCATGAAGGAGTCAAATGCCACCAATTCCTACCCAATGCACAAGACCGACATAATCAAACCAAGTAAACCCTGATCAGGTCAACGTTTACCCGACCACCCATATCTCACTTCAGTCAGAGCATTCACTGAAACCTTTTCTTCTCTTATCTCTGGTCTCGCTTTAGGACACAGGGGAAAGACAAGGCTTCCTACTCCCTTGAAGGGCCACACTTTCAGAAACCCACAGCACTTCTACCCTGTCCTATAGAGTTGCTATGAGTTGGAATCAACTTAATGGCAGTGCATCTGGATTTTTTTTTTTATTCACAACATAACATTTTGACATTGTTCGTCACTTACCTAATTTATTAAGTCTGTCATTTCATCAACAAGAGGGAGGTGTTGTCATGGTCCCAAACTCGAAATGATCAGTTTAAGAAAGTATCTCTTTAATTGCTCCACAGCACGGAGGCAAAGTAGGCCTCAAGCATTTCCCGCAGTCCAGGCGGTTTCCTGGGCCAAGGGTCAGTGCTGAGCCATCTTCTCCAGCTTCCTGTTCGGAGATGCCCTCCCAGTTAGATCGGCGTATTATCAGAAGAAAGTTTTACTTTAGATTTGTTTTTAATACAACAAAGTCACTATTTAACTTCACTTTCAAGTATGGAGAAAGGAGGTGAATATTTGAAATTACTTTAGTGAGCAGAAATCACTACATAATTTAAATAGTGGTGGTATGGGGACAGTTGTATTACAGAGTTCATTTATAATTTGAGTAATAAGTCCATTTGATACAAAAATTCTATTTTCTATGCTTTATGATTGAAAATTAAATTCCTGTAGCTTTGTATTGACCACTGAATTAATAATACAGTTTAAAATCCAAGAAACCCCCTGCTTTGTCTAAAACAAGCCCTCTCATAGCAGGAAGGGGCATCTCACTACCAGGAAAACTGGGGGGTGAAGCATGTTCTTCAGACCCTGAGGTCTCTGAGCTTTGAACCTCCTTGATCCAGCAGCTGGCTTTGATACCAGGGAGCAGCAGCAGAACCAGGAGTCAGAGCACAAGACACACGATAGTGGACTTCCCAGCACACAGAGCAAGTAAACTCAAAAGCACAAACACCTCAATGCCAGCAAGTCAATTCTGACTCATCGTGACCATGCAGGACAGGGTAGAACTGCCTCTGTGGGCTTCCAAGGCTGCAGCTGTTGACAGGAGTAGAAAACCTCGTTTTTCTCCTGAGGATGGTTTCAAATGGCTGACTTTGCAGTTAGCAGCCCAATGAGTAAGCCCTGTGCTACTAGGACTCCTCGGAGCATGTAAAACTGAGTGTTTGGGGCCAGTAAGCTGGCCTGTGCCATGGAGTGCTGCTGAGCACTTAATTGGAGGCGCTGGAATTGAGTGCCTTCAGACTGTGGCTCATTGCAGAGTAGCTTGCCCTTTGGACCTGTATTAGCAGCCACAGCACTGACCAGGCCTAGCCGCTGAGGGATACCCTGAGGGCACAGCAAAGAAGAAACGATCCTAACTGCGCATATGTATCCTCAGCATTTCTCACCTGAACTGTAACTTCTTAACTTCCCTAGTAAACCTCCTAATAGTCAGCATTGTCTGTGAGCTCTGTGTGGCTGCTGCAAGGACCTGTGGAAGCTGTCCGGAAGGAAAGAACGCTGCACTTGTGTTAGTGAATTGTTATGATGAGTGTTGCCAAATGGGGTCCTTCGTTTTTTAATTTGGTATTAGAAGGGATTATCCTCTTATAAGGAGTGGCTTGCCTTCCCCAGGTACATCTGTATGAATAAATGCCTTTTAATGGATTTTGGCTTTTATGTGTGTCAGAATAAAACTTTGTAATGTTAACCATCTTGGCTTTCTTTTCTGCCCCCAAATCATCTCCTCTCTTCTTCTGCTTCTTCTGGTCTCTCCACCTTCCTGACCCATAGGCACCTGAACCTCAAGCATCAAAAAACAAATCCCAAATCCCACACACACAAACAACAACAACAAACAAATCCATTGCCATCCATTCCATTGAACTCAGGGGGACCCATGTGTTAGGAAGTAGAACTCCGCCACAGGGTTTTCTGGGCTGAAATCCTGAAGAGATCATCAAGTTTATCTTCCTCAGCACTCCTGGGTGGGCTGAGACCACCAACCTCGGAGGTGAGCATTGTGCCACCACAATCATTGCTTCAAACAAAAGGAAACAGAAGATTGAATTTATAAACAGAATTTTTAATGCATCCTGATCTCATATGCATTGCTGTATTCTTTGTTTTGTTTTGTTTTTGTTTTTTAAATTTTCTTTTATTTATTTATTTATTTTT
>NW_022111373.1:79342565-79343545 GCF_000313985.2 Echinops telfairi | reverse complement strand
GGGGGATGCCTTACTTTTGGGGAAACAGTAGTAGCCACACATCTAACCAACATGCCACCAGGGCTCCTCTGTAAAGTTTACAGCCTGGAAAACTGCCTGGGGCAATCAATTCTCCATCATCACGTGGGATCGTTATGAATCAAAAGTAACTCCAGGATGCTTAACAGCCACCACCGTCACTGTTTTACTCTGTAAAGATTAGTAGCAGAGCTAATAGCTCAGGGCGGGAGGATTGGTTAATATACACTATATATGTATACATATGTGTGTATATGTACATGTATGTGTGTATGTGTGAATATGTACATACGCACACATATATGTCAAGGAATGAGCCATGGGTGGCTACTTCAATACTTTTTTCTCTAACCAGTTAGAGAACATTCATTGATATTTCTAACACCCTTCCTCTTTTGCTCGTTTCCTGTTTTCTAACTCTCAGTCAGCTTGCTGGAATTCTTTAGTTGGGGAAGTAAATCAAACCTTCTTTTCCAAAAACATACTTGTTTACAGACAGCCAAACACCTCATGGGATTGGGTTTCTCGGGGTGGCGACTCTGTCTCGCTTCATTGGCTTCGTATGTGTTTCGTGTGCTGTTCCACTGCTCGTTGGTGGCATGCGGCCTCAGGTCTGTCGAGCTTGCAAGCAGCCACCCAACAAGGTATAACGCTTGGTCTCTATTCCCTGAGACCAACAGAGTGAAAAAGAGACGCAAGATCCGGAGGACAGAATGGGATGTGTGCCTAATTCCCTCCATGAACCGCCTCCTTTGCCACAAAACCAGAATAACTGGATGGAGCCCGGCTGCCTTTATTGAGTCTTCGGAGGAAAGCGTCCATAGACGGATCCTGAACAAAAAGGGGCAGTGTAGAATGGAATTTTCGATTTCCATGAAATCCAGACTTCTTGGAGCTACTGAGACTGCATGAATCCTGGAAACAACACCTCACCCTCCCCACCCCCACCGCAAGATCATCTT
>NW_022111373.1:79335401-79342108 GCF_000313985.2 Echinops telfairi | reverse complement strand
ATTTGTTGCCATCATCATTCTCAAAACATTTTCTTTCTAGACAATGGCAGTTCTGAAGATTAGAAAGGAGGCTTAGGGGACAGTGTGGAGGGTGGGGAGGAACTCAAAAAAGAGGATGAAGAATATAATCAATGTCACTGAGTTGAATTGAATATGTAGAAACTGTTGAATTGGTGTATATTCTGCTGTCTTGATTCTCTGACACTCGATTCTTTTGAAAAATAGACTCTATTCAGTGGCTGGTCAGTATTGCGGACACAGCGAGTACCATCAGGTCTCTTTACATAGCCTGTGTGGCCGTCCCCCAGCTGATGCAAGGCCGGCTGTTACTACCCCCCAGTGGCACCTGTCTCCCAAGCATCACCCATGGGTGATGGGCACTGCCTCATCCAGAAATTCCTAAGATGTTATGCAGCGATGAAGTAGAATACATGGGAACAGCCACACACACCCTGTGCATCCTGTCCCCGAAGCGTTAGCCTCTGTGCGTTTAGATATCTTGTTTGCCAAACGGGAGCTACCGCCCAGGGGGACACAAGAAAAGCGCCATTAAGCTGAAAGCCGTGGCCCTGGCTTGTCACTTTGGGCTTTTCTATCACCCCAGGTGACCGTCAGGAAGACCAAAGCAAACAGGAACTCACTGTACTGGCAAGGGTAATTCACCTTGATGATCAGGATTGATGATCAGATTGAGTTGCTGCTCGCCATCCAGAGTCCTCGGCCAGTATTTTCCCCAAAGCCGGAGTCTTTCCCTCCCCGCTGAGCAATGCCGAGGAGAGCGCACAATGATATGTGTCATCTCGCTCCAGGGCCCAGTTCATCAGAGCTGCAGTTTTTGTGAGCTGCTTGTCAGTTTGAACACATGCACATGTCCAGTAAGAATGGAGAAGGTTGCTTCTCTATTTCAGACCCAAGGCACCCTTCTCTGTGAGCCACTGCCTGAGTTTCCGGAGGCAGAAAGTCTTCTTGTGGCTGTCGTGGCCCTCTTAGCTGTCACAGTGATCTAGGCGACCTTTGCTCTGTTACTGAGGGGCTGTCGCTCTGAAACCCGCTCAGCCCTCTCATAAGCAGGAACCCATTTCAATGCAGCATTCCCGATGTTCACCCTGATGTTCATTCCTTTTCCAGGATGCCGACGCCATTCCCTCCCTCACTGGTGTATTTCTTCTTGGCTCCCCGAGGGAGGGAGGGAGCGCAGGGTCTGTAGGTCTTCCCAGGGGACATAGCTAGAGAGTGGGTGGTAAATCCACTTCAACATTCCTACCTTCCTAAGTATTTGGATTCCTTCCTGTTCATTATACTAAGGAATGTCTGGCATCCTGACTTCATTTCGTTTATGCCACCCCTGAGCGCAGGTTGTAGGCAACAGAGCAAGAATACTGAGAACACCCTTCCCGGCGACTGGGGCAAAGGATCATGAACACCCAGAACCGCTGGTAAATGATACATTTAGCATGAACACGAAGCCCTTTGGGCCTAGAGCTAGCTACATATCTCCCCTAAGTTTCTGTGGCTTTGTGTTTGTCTTGAGTGCGTAAACTCCCCGTTGCTGGGAGACTTTGCACTTGTCCCTGTGGGGACGGCTGAGATCTGACTCTAATTATGGGGGTCTAGAGGCCACGACAGATATGGGAAGTAGGGAATGAAAAGAATTTGCTTCCCCTTTCTATGGAGCTATTTCAAGACTTATCATTACAGAGTTTTCAAGCAAGAAAGAACTAGCCCCACAGAGGAGTAGGGGCCGCTTTTGCAGGAGAGGTAAGCTCAAGGGACTCCGAGCACCATCTCAATCCTCCTGATAGTCTGATTGTGAGGAACAGAGGGATTTCTCTTAAGTTGTCTCCCCAAAATATATGCCAGACTTAGCTTGAGAATAATTGTTCACTAGGCAGCGAAAGTGGGTTACAGGTTATTCTCCCTAACATCAGCCATCTAGAGCGGCCAGACTGCATAGTCTGACTCACCCCAAATAGGGCTCATTCCTTTCTGTTATTGTTCCCTTGAAGCAGTGCCCATAGGCAAGCCTGTAAGATGACTAAGTTTAGGTTACTATCTTGCCACACATGCCCCCCTATTCCCTCCTCTTACTATTGCACATTCATCCCTAGGTCATCCCCCTCCTATTGCTTGTGTTGCCTATGTTACAACCCCTCTCTACGACGTAGGTTGTTATCTGCTATCAGGGGGCTTGCATGTCTCCCAGGATAGTAATTGCCTGCTGTATTGTATGAGACACCAGAATGGTCAAACCTGTTCAAGAATGAATTGTATTGCCCCTCTCTGTGATGCATGATGCTGTGATGTATCCCCCTAAAATAATATGATGCGTGGTTAGCAATAAATAAGGAGAGCTGCTTCTCAAGAGGGGCTGCACCCAAGGGGTGGCTGGCCGAGGGCAGCTGAGGAAGGAGGGCTGCTTCCCATGAGGGTGGCTCCGATGAGGGCGATGGACGAGAGGGCAGCTCCCGCGAGGTAGGCGGCTCCTGCTCTGGCAGCCGGGTTCCCCCCACGAGGACCACCAAGCGGGGCGGAGGTGAGCAATGTTACCATGTAATATGTCTGACTGTATTATTGTATTATTGTATTGTTATTGTCTCATGCTCTTGATGACTTTAATATAATACTTATATATCTCAACCGTACAATTGTGCATTACTGAATCCGAGTAGTAGTAATAGTAGCATCAGTGGGTGGGGGCTGGCCCTTCACCCCCCCAGTGCCAATTTTTTATTTAATACTACATCTGATGACTCTTTTCAAGGTCCTACACATTCTGACCGGCTCACAGCAGCGCTGTCACTACGCTCATTTGTCAATCCGAAGATCATATTCGATGTCTGGTTGGTCACATGTATACCTGTCCCATGTGGATAAACTAAAAGGTAATTCATGGCAGTCCAAGGGAAATTCTAATCGTTTCCCCTTTACTTGAATGTTCAGCTTGTCATCTTCTTTTTTGAGGCTCTCCAGGCTGGTGAGAAGCAAGCAGTGTACTCAGATCCTGGTTTGCTGGTGCACCGGGACCACGTTTGATATTTTACTACCAGACACACTGAATACCTATAGCCCATTTGCCAAAGCTAGGGAGGCCACTGTAGCTTTCAATCAAACTGAGGCTGAAAACCAATTCCAGATTCTACTTGGTGAGGGTCTTGCCTACCATCTCGTCACTGTACTGAATACCATGCCATGGGATGGCTTCAGTGCAGGACACAGAACACACCTTGGATGTCTCAGACAAAGGGGTTTTAACACAGAACTCGATTCTTTAAAATGTGTTTGTTGAAGAAGCCAGGGGAGTAGAGAGAGTCAGAATCCAGATATTTCATCCATGAGCAGCGACAGCGGTGGTCCAGAACAGGGAGCTGCCGCCACCTCCCCCACTGACTCTCATTCCTGTGCGCTTCACATCTGGACGCCGGGCAGCAACAGGAGAGGCTGGCTGCTGGCAACATCCACGTCCGACTAATATCACCCAAAGCCCCAGGAAGCAGCCTTTCCAAATCTCATGGGAGTGCCTTTCATTGTCAGGACCAAAGTCTCAACCGGCATGTTAGCTCTGGGGGTTTCTGGGAAATGTAATTGTTAACTCTCCTTCCCCCATGATGGAAGGCATACACAGCCGGTGATAAGACTGGATAATGAATACTAATGTGCCATCAGCACATAAACCCTCTGGGAAGCACTATTTGATTCTCAACGCGATGTACATGTCATTCATAGACCGCAAAGCCAATCAAGATGTAAATTAGAAATGAGCTGAAACGGATGGAAACTGAAGGCATTGTGCAGCTCAACTGTGTACACTGCTAAAAGCTGCGGTTTGAGGGACCGTATGTGGAAAGAGTTAGACAAAGTTCACGAGTTAAGCGTTCTGTTTAAGAAGCGTTCAAGTGAACAACAGGGGACATCCAAAGAAGCCAGAAGGAACGGACTGGTACAAATATGAGCAGAAAATGACAAAATAGAAAGCAAAGACCATGGAGAGGGTTTTTAGATAAGTTGGTTCTTTGGGAAAAGAAACTCACACAAACAAATAGAGAGCAAAACTGACACACAAATAATTAGCAATTTTTCAAAAGATCTAACTGAAGACAGAGTCGAGATTTAGGGAATTAGAAAAACATCAGGAGCCTCTGAAAGTCAGCAAAGGGGATGGAGACGAAGAAAAGAACGGCGATAAGAAAATTCCAACTCTATGCAACCACGAGGTGTCGAAGGGGTCAGGTGTAAGGCATCATCAGAACAAAAAATCTTACCATAGTGAATGATGGGGGGAGTGCGGAGTGGAGACCCAAAGCCCATGAGTAGGCCACTGGAGATCCCCTTGCAGAGGGGTCTCGGGGAGGAGATGAGCCAGTCAGGGTGCGATGTAACAATGATGAGAAATACAACTTTCCTCTAGTTCCTAAATGTTTCCTCCCCGCTCCCACTACCATGACTCAAATTCTGTCTTGCAAAACTGGCTAGACCAGAGGAGGTACACTGGTACAGAGAGGAACTGAAAATACAGGGAATCCAGGACGGATGAGCCCTATAGGACCAGTGGTGTGAGTGGCAAAACAGGGAGGGTAAAGGGAGAATGGGTAGGGAAGAGGGAACCGATTACATGGAACTGTGTGTGACCTCCTCCCTGGGGGACAGACAACCGAAAAGTGGATGAAGGGAGACGTCGGACAGGGCAAGATATGACAAAATACCCATTTATAAACTATCAAGGGCTCATGCGGGAGGGGGGAGCAGAGAGGGAGGGGAAAAATGAGGACCTAATGTCGGGGGTTTAAGTGGAGAGAAAATGTTTTGAGAAACGATGTACAAATGCGCTTTACACAATTGATGTGTGTATGGATTGTGATAAGAGTTGTATGAGCCCCTAATAAAATGTTAAAAAAGAGGGGAAAAAAATCAAAAAAAAAAAAAGAAAAGAAAATTCCAACTCAGTTATGATAAGAGAAATAGAGTCAGGCTGCTCTGAGTTATTACTTTTCCCATCTTACTGGATATAGCTTCTCACAACAAAACAATAAACAATATGTATGTGTGGTAGATTTTGTGTCAATTTGATTGGGCCAGAATCCCCCTCAGTAGTGTGCAGTAAGGCCTCCCCACACGGTGCCAGGGGGTGGCCCATTTGACAGCCACATAAGAGACGCTGTGGAAAGTGACTTTCTTCTTCCTGCTGGCCCGAATCCTGCTTCTAATTTCTTAGGCTTTGTGGCCTGTAGGCCCTGGGAGCTGTTGGTGGCCTGCCCTATTGCCTGCCATGAATCCATTTGACTCTGCCTCCACCAGCCTATACTTCGTCCCCCTGCCTGCTAGTTCGGAGCTGGTCCTCTTCCATTAAGCTAAACTCAGTGCCCTCTCAGGTTCCTCCCTAATCTTTCAAGTTGCTGTTGGCACTTTGATCTCACATAGATAATTTTTTCCCTCTTTTTTTTCTTTTAAGAACTGTCTGTGTGGGAGCAATGTGACGGTAAACAACAAAACAGAATCCACTGTCTCACTGTCTCTGAAGTCAGTTCTAACACATAGCAACCCTACAGGACAAGGTAGAACTGCTCCTGTGGGTTTCCAAGGCTGGGAAGTCTATATAGGAGAAGAAAGTCTCCTCTTTCTCCCTCAGAGTAGCTGGTGGCTTTGTGGTTAGTGACCCGACACGTAACCCCCTGTGCCACTGGGGCTTCTTAAAGTGACCATCGCCATCCAAAGAATTAGATATGAACCCAAGACAGTGTGAGTTTACGTGAACGGGGCCGACAGTAGGTTGAGAATAGTCACACATTCAAGAATACCATTAATGTTATTGGACTGTACTTGTAGACGCTACTAAACTGGTGTGTGTTTTGCTATAAATATTCTGAATAACAGCAAAATGAATTTAAAAGATAATACTATAAGAAAATATATTACAGTGGAAAGTTCCCAGTACTCTCCTTAAATCGGGACCAAGTCGTGGATGCTCATATCACCGTCAAGTCTCCATAGATGCATGTTTCTCTTTTGGGGCTGGCTCTTCTATTGCTCACTTTGTCTAGCCCTGCCTTGCTGGGATAGCTCATCGGCTAATCACTAAGCTTCATAATGAGCATGAACATCAAGAAAGACAAGCTCCCACCTGTTTTTCCTTCAGGAGCGTCTCGTCTGTTTGGGGTCTTCACTCTTCAGCATACATGTTAAGACTAGCTTGTCAAGTCACCAGGAGCCCTGTTGGCACAGTGGGTGCTAACCACAAGGTCAGCAATTCGAAACTACCAGCCTCTCCTTGGAAAAAGGTGATGCGTTGGGCTCCTGTAAAGAGTTAGTCTCAATGGGACTATGGACTGTAATAATAGCTGTAAGAACTCCCAAGAAAATGTTTAAAAAAAAAGAAAGCCCAAAGAATGCCTCCCCAACAACCACCCACCCAAAAAGAGTGTCAGAAACCCACAGGGGCAGTTCTACTCTGTCCTATAGGGTTGTTATGAGTCAGAATCGACTCAGGGGCAGCGAGTTCGGAGTTGTTGTCAAGTCCCATGAAAACCTGTGTTGGGATTTTGATCGAAAGTAATAGATGTATTGATAATATTAGCACTTCCTACCTTGACTATGACTCTTCTATTGAATTAGACTTTTAATACCTTTTGGTAGAGCTGTATAACTTTTTGTTATAAAACACTTGATATCTTTATTTACTTTGATTTTAGATTTTGTACATACATATATTTATT
>NW_022111373.1:79327012-79333924 GCF_000313985.2 Echinops telfairi | reverse complement strand
GTCTAGCCAGACTTGCAAGGTAGAATTCGTGTCATGATAGTGGGAGCGGGGAGGAAACGTTTAGGAATTAGAGGGAAGTTGTATTTTTCATTGTTGCTACATCGCACCCTGACTGGCTCGTCTCCTCCCTGAGACCTTTGAGGAACTGCCAGACTATTGTCCAAAAAGTGAAGTAAAACTTTATTCTGGGTAAAGAGAGTCTATGTGCTGGGGACCAAGTAACATAAGCCAACAAGAACTTGCAGGCGTCCTGGAGCTGACCACTACCAAGACCTTCTAAGAGCAGCCTCTCACTAGACCTGTGGAAGATGCTCACCTCGATCCTCCTGCTTCCAGCCACCTTAGGAAAACACTGTCTCCACGCCCTACTAGCTCCTCCTGGGCTATCCATGCCTGGCTAGTGCACACGGCCTCACTCACAGAGCAGTGCTTCCCAAGATGAGGCTGGGCGGTGAGGAAGAGAGCCACAATTGGGGCATGCAAGTTTTCTTACAAACCCTTCAGCTGCCTGTGAGCCGGAGAATTAAATTCTCACTCAGGATAGTGAGCTTATGGGGAAATGGTCATGGGGGAAAATGACTTCTTGGGAAATTAAGTCAAATAGGAGAAGGACTTGGTGTGTACCCCTCCCTTTCCAAATCCCATTGAAATGGCAAAAGAAACCAGACATAAAAAGCAAGGAGGCTCAGGGAAAACAGAGGGCGTGCCTCCAGCGGAGGGAGCAGCACAGTCAGGGATGTTTAAAAGGAAGAGGTAGAGTAGACGAACCTGACATGTTTACAAGACACAGGGCACCCAGGCTGTTAGTGAGGGACAACACAGAAAGCATACCCCCTAAGATCCTACTGAGGCCTCGCTTCCGCTCTCAGAGCATTTTGCTCTACTGTTGGGCCCAGCTGAGAGCCACAGGTACAGTCTTCTGACGTAATTTATCAGACAGTGGTTTGCTGAAAGGTCTTGGTTGTTTCTTGTGCCCATCACTTCTCAACTCCCTGCCCAGCTTGAAACTGACCAGAGTCGGAGAACCTACGGCAGAGAAAAATCAGCAAATGCTGCAAATCAGAGTTTGCCTGCCTTCATCCCAGGACGGCTGTTAAACATTTGCCAACATCCCAACGCTCCAGAGTGAGCTAAGGTCAAAGACGCAGGACAATGCCCAGAGGGTGAGGGAAACCAGACCAAGAAAGAAAGTTCCCGACACAATGCCATGAGGCAGGTTCCTGAAACCCACGCTTGTATTCACGGCCAGGTAAACATGCACGTTCTCCTCTGAAGTGAGGAAATGTATTTCAGCTCAGAATAAAGGTCAGTCTGGAGTCACACCTGTAACAGGAACAGAAAGCGGCGAATCAACAAACATCTAGGGGAAATCAACATGAAAGAGCACCAAATTCAACAAACAGCTAGTCCCTCTCCAACCCACCAGACAGACACAGGATTAATGTAGGAGGTAAAAACGATACATTAAATACAGATAGCTGGGGGAACCGATTACAGGGATCTACATATGACTTCCTCCCTGGGGTATGGACAACAGAAAAGTGGGTGAAGGGAGAAGTCGGACAGGGCAAGATATGACAAAATAATAATTTATAAATTATCAAGGGTGCATGATGAGGGGTGGGGAGGGAGGGGGAAAATGAGGAGCTGATATCAAGGGCTCAAGTATAAGGCAAATGTTCTGAGAATGATGATGGCAACAAATGTACAAATGTGCTTGACACAATGGATGTAGGTATGGTTTGTGATAAGAGTTGTAAGAGCCCCCAATAAAATGATTTTTAAAATACAGATAGCTAATATCCTCAGAGTTACTTAAAAGCACATCTATGCATTTAAAAAGGGGGGGGACTGCTTTGAATTGAATCAGAATTCATGTTAATAAAAAATATGATTGCTAAACTCAATGGTTGAGCTGAAGATTCAGTTAGTGTTGGAAAATTGAACGGAGAGATTCTTCCAAAATGGTGTTCAAACCCTTCCCCCAAACCATTAAAATAAAAATAAATGACAATAAAGCTCAGAGAGGAGAATGACAGATCTAACGAAAGCGGTAAAAGTTTGGGGGTGTGGAATAAGACTCCCTCACTGCCATCAGTCAATGCTGAATCAGAGCAACCCGCGGCGGATTTCCGGGACTGTCACTGGTGACTGAGGAGAAAGGGCAGTCTTGGTCCCGAGGAGGAACGGCCCGCCGGGTGGGTCCTAACCACTCCACCACCGGGCCCCCGGATGGGACACCAGGGAAAGCACTGTCAAAGCAATCAGAAGAGAGCATTTTAGAATTAAAAAGGGACTTGGACTGAAAACCAAAATAAAGCCAAATTCGCTGCCACTGAGTCAGTGCCCGCTCCTGGGACCCTGAGGGCAGGACAGGACTCCGTGCCCTGTGAGTTTACGAGACTGCAACTTCACGAGAGCAGAAACCTGGCCTTTCTGCCAGGGAGGCTGCCTGGTGATTTCGAAATGCTGACCTTGCAGTCAGCGGCCCAACTTGTGACCACTGTGCCGCCAGGGCTCCTCAAAAATTCATGAAAACTCATCTTCTTCTTCCTCTTTTTTTAAAAAAAAATCATTTTATTGGGGGCTCGTATAATCCATCCATCCATCCACTGTGTCAAGCACATTTGTCCATTTGTTGTCCTAATCATTCTCAAAACATTTGCTTTCTCCTTGAGCCCTTGGCATCAGCTCCTCATTGAAAAGTCATCTTCTGAAGGGACCTATCCGTTATAGCACGCCGAAGAACGTGTGTCTTCTTTTAACGTCTGCTTTTAGAAATGATCCAAAGTTAGCCAGGAGAATGAAGGACAGCAAGGCCACCACCTCTTGCGACAGGAGGAGACCTCTGAAACGGACGGGACGCAGGGCTGCCGAGGGGAGCGAAGGTCAGAGGCGCGGGCGCAGGGAGCCCAGCGCTGCCGATTTCAGAAGCGGCCAGAAAAGCCCTGGTTCCAAAGTCAAGTGCACACTTTAAGAAGAAAAATGAAGACAATCCCTTCCCTGCACCACACGAACGAGCTTTTCGGGTGGGCATTCCCTGGATACAGTCTGATAGGAAGAAAACGCTGAGGAAGTGAATTCGTGCAAGAAATCGTGTAGACTCATCGTCTTTTCAGGGTGTGGTCCGCTGCGAGCAAGGGCAGAGCCGGAGAGGGACCGCGGGCCGCAATCCTTCGGCTTGAGCTCAGAGGGCAGCGAAGAAGCCAAACCTAAGCACCTGATGGACAAGGGCACCCGGGGTCATGAGGAGCATTCCTGCCGACCTTGACACTGTCCTCGTGCCTCCCATGCCTCCAAGAAACAGCCAGTTTGGAGAACACATCTTAGTTTGAAACGAGTAAATAATAGAAAGGGGGCTAACATGGGAACTATGAAAAGAGAAGGGGGGGAAAAAAGAGAAAAATAAAACAGGAAAAAACAAGTAGATGAAGCACCCTCACCATGGAACAGATAACAGTTATGACCAAATGGTCACAGATTTAGTTTTAAAAACTCACCTCTATCCAATTTTATAGACTAGAAGTACAAATCAGAAATATTTGTGATTTGGAAAGCTGTGATAAAAACACAGAAAGGGCCTGGGGAGAAGTGTAGATAAAATAAAACCAGAGTTGGGAACATGGCATTGGAAGCAGTGCAAAGGGAACGAGACATTGCTGAAGACAGTGGTGAGGACTGCAAGGTTCAGGGTTGAAAAAAAAAAAAGTCAAGAAAAAAAATTTTTCCAG
Source organism: Echinops telfairi (assembly GCF_000313985.2). Taxonomy (NCBI): domain Eukaryota; kingdom Metazoa; phylum Chordata; class Mammalia; order Afrosoricida; family Tenrecidae; genus Echinops; species Echinops telfairi. The sequence continues at coordinate 79,330,193 of NW_022111373.1, read as the reverse complement.
AAGTTAAAAAGTATTGAAGAGAACGTACACTAAGGAACCTTATAATAATGAAAAGCAAGGGAAAAATATACATACTTCAAAAATTTGTGGGAAAATTCCATTATCTTTTAATTCCAGCTTTCTTTTTTTTCCATTTTAACCACTTAAAAAATCATTTTATTAGGAGCTCATACAACTCTTATCACAATCCATACATACATCAATTGTGTAAAGCGCATTTGTACATTCATTGCCCTCATCATTCTCAAAACATTTCCTCTCCACTTAACCCCCAGCATTAGGTTCTCATTTTTCCCCTCCCTCCCCGCTTTCCCCCCTCCCTTATGAGCCCTTGATAGTTTATAAATTGTTTTTTTGTCATACCTTGCCCTGTCCGATGTCTCCCTTCACCCACTTTTCTGTTGTCCGTACCCCAGGGAGGAAGTCACATATAGTTCCTTGTAATCGGTTCCCTCTTTCCTACCCACTCTCCCTCTACCCTCCCCGTATCGCCACTCACACCACTGGTCCTGTAGGGCTCATCCGCCCTGGATTCCCTGGATTTCCAGTTCCTATCTGTACAAGTGTCATCCTCTGGTCTAGCCAAACTTGCAAGGTAGATTAATTTCAGTTTTTCAGGAAATTTTTGAAGGCTCCTTGTACATACACATTCTGTCTTGTACCTATATGTTCTTCTTTAATACAGATTGTCATGTGCAATCAGTTCTACACCCTGAGGAGAGCTGTAGTACTGGAGGTGGAGCAGGCAGTGAGAAGTTACAGCAGCGGAATGCTGGCAGCAGAACTGGGAGACTAGTGTGAGGCTGCACAGGAAGTGACCCAAAGAGTTACAAGAGCTGTGTGCCTTCAGGCAAGAGGCTTCCGGTTGAAGTGAGGTGCTTCCAGGCCCTTCCTGACAGAGCTGTTTGCTGACCCACCGAGATAACTGCATGCCTTTGGGCTGAGGCAGAGTGGGCTGCTCCTGGGCACAGGAAGAGAACCAAGGGGCCAGAAAGCAGAAGCTAAAGAGAGAAGGACCATGGAAAGCAGAATTGCATCAGCTGCATCAGACACCTCTGGTGTCTCAAAATGTGGAACCATAGCTTGCCGGGTCTCAAGGATGGGGCTCTAGCCTCATCTCTCAAAGAATCAGATCTTTGCCACCTTGTTTTTGGAGTGGGGTGCTGCTATCCGCTAGGACCAGGAGGAGGATGCTGGAGCCACTGCCCCAAAGTCAGGTGGTGGGGCTGCCATGCCAAGGAGTGCAGAGAAACAAGGGTCAAGGGGATGGATGCCTCTCAGTTGGACTAAGAGGAGGTTTCGCAAAGCCAAAGGAGCAGGGTTGCCATCCCAGTGAGCCAATACTGTAGACCTGAATCCCAGGACAGAAGGACTCCAGAAAGCATGGCCAATACCCAGAGGGTAGAGGGCAGCTCCATTGCTTAGCTGGGCTAGATTGCTCTGCGGGGTTTGGACTTGCTTGGTGCCTTCTTTTCCTCCCATTTGTACTATGAAATAATATTAGTAAAAGAAATGGAAGGAGATCTACCTTCTGTCTGTTCCACAATTATGCTTTGGAAAGAGAGAACTTGTATTTCTGATTTCACAGATTCATAGATACATAGTCATTTTAATTCTTTGAATTTTTAGCAAGAGATTTACGAGGCAGGAAAAGGCCGTGCCCACCAGAGAAACCTCCTTCTAGGACTGAAAGTTACAGGGAACTGGGAAGTAGATCGGCTGCTTGTTGTGGTGGCCACTTGGGCTGATGCGATGAGTGGCCACTGGAGGTGCTGCAGTGAAGAGATTGTTGCTAGGTGCCTTCAAGTCGGTTCCCACGCATAGTGACCTTATGTATGACAGAACAAAACCCTGTGTTACCCTCACAATGTTCATAAGTCTGAGCCCATTGTTGTCGCCCCTGTGTTAATCCATCACGTCCAGGGCCTTTCTCTTTGCTGTTGCCCCTCTACTTTATCAAGCTTGATGGCCTTTTCGATGGACTTGTTTCTCCTGATTAAATGTCCAACGTGTGTGAGAAAAAGTCTCACCATATTTGTCTTTCAGCAGCATTCTGGCTATATTTCTTTTTTTTCTTCCCCCTGGCTGTATTTATGCCAAGACAAGTTTTGTTTGTTCTTTTGATAGTCCATGGTGCTTTCAATATTCTTTGCCTGCATCATAATTCAAATGTATCTATTCTTCTTCACTCTTCCTTATTTAGCATTCAACATTCACACGCATGTGAAGCCATGGAAAGTACCATGCCTACTGAGGTCAGGCATACCTTAGTCCTCAAGAGTAACACCTTTTCTTTACAATACTCTAATGAGGTCTTGTGCAGCAGACTTACCTAATGCAATGCACCCTTTGAGCTCTTGATTGCTGTTCCCACGAGCATTGACTGTGGATCCAAACAAGACAAAATCCTTGACAACTTGTCTTTTCTCCATTTATCAAGCTGTCACCTATTGGTCCAGTTTGAGGATTTTAGTTTTCCTTACATCGAGTTGTTATTCGTACTGCAGGCTGCAGTCCTTGCTCTTCATCAGCAAGTGCTTCAAGTCCTCCTCCCTTTCAGCCAGCAAGGTTGTGTCATCTGCATACCGCAGGTTGGTAATAAGCCTTTCTTTGATCCTGAAGACCTAAAATGAGCTGTCATCCATGGAGAGATTAAAAACCCTTTTTTCTTAGCTGGTTCTAACTCTCAAGATGCAGCATCCTAATAATTTATTTCCCCAATTGTATAAATCATTTATTTTCTGCCTAACATGCTTACTTATTTGAAAAAAGTTCTGTATCATGACACTATCTTTTTTCTGCGGGTTAAATTATTTTTTTCTTTGGATTCTTATCTAATTGAACATTCCTGTCATCCCTTAATTGTTTAAGATTCCCATTCCTGGCCTTCATTTCTTTTTTTTTTTTAACATAAAACAAACACTTTATTACAAATACAGATTTAATTTATAAACAATAATTAAGAAAACCTCATTGCCACAAACCATAATTATATCTAGCCAAAAGAACTCCCTCTAATATTTTTCTTTTTTTTTTAAGATCATTTTATTGGGGGCTCGTACAACTCTTATCACAATCTATACGTACATCCATTGTGTCAAGCACATTTGTACATTTGTTGCCATCATCATTCTCAAAACATTTTCTTTCTACTTGAGCCCTTGGTATCAGCTCCTCATTT
>NW_022111373.1:79310864-79325301 GCF_000313985.2 Echinops telfairi | reverse complement strand
TATTTTGCCACCTCTTACACTGTCCCCTGTCTCCCTTCGCCCACTTTTCTGTTGTCCATCTCGGTTTGTTTTCATTTTCTTCTTTTTGGCTGAAATATCAGCGTGAACCACTGTCTTCAAGAAACAGTGCATAATGATTGCCATCCTTTATTTCAATTATCAATGGCTCTGCGCTTACACCTCCATGAGTAAAATTTGGATTATCTCTCCAATAAATTTGGATTATCTCTCCAAGAAAAAGAGATCAACTGAATTGGGGCCTATTTCACTGGTGCTCACTGACCTAGCCTGTGGGATGCGGAAATTGCGGGTTTGATGTGGTGTAAATCAAAGAGCATAGGATTCTTTGGGGAAGGGCCCTCACTCTTACTGGGTCAATTCCAACTCATAGAGGCCCTCTAGCACAGAGTAGAACCACCCTTGTGCGTTTCTGAGATGGTAAATCTTTACAGGAGTAGAAAGCCTCCTCTTTTTCCCACAGAGCAGCTGTTGCGTTTGAACAGCTGACTTTGTGGTGAGCAGTCCCACAAACCACCCACTACACCACCAGGACTAGAAACAACAACTTGATTTTGCAGCTTCTGCATCTAGCCAGTTCTGCTTCGTGGCATTGCCCCCTGCAAACCTTACTCAGAATCCAGTGGTCTTCCTGAGGATCTTGATGGAGAACACTACTGTCTTGTCTGGAGGCTGAATTTGGTTGTGTATCCTTCGGCCTGAGAAAAGGGACTGGCATTTAATACAATGAGCAGGTGTCCTGTTTAGGGTGGGATGGCCCTACATTTTGACTAGACCCTGGGTTTTTGGACAATTATGTTTTTTACAACCTTCAGGAATTTCAGGGAGGAGAGAAAATACTTTAAAAAATTAATATGTAAACAAGTTTCTTTGATATTTTAATGGGATTCTTTTAGCTAGTATCCACACTCTTTAGACCACCTGGGCTAAAGAGAAGGTAATCAAGGAAGGGACTTATGGGGAGGATGTAGAAAGGGCATCAAACCTTTGGTTAGAAAACAAAACAAAACTTATTTTTAAAAAAGGGACCAGGTCGGATGAGTCTTTCACCCCATTCGCTCTTTATTCTTTTGAACTATTTTGTTTCTAAGGCTTCCCACCCCTTGCTCCATAATCCTTGGTTCATGCCCCTTTTGTGGTTTATGACTGAATTGTAAATGAACAGTGGTTTACCATTTATGTGCTATGTGACCTTAGACAACTTATTGAAGCCCAAGAGCCTTATTTTGTCACGTGTAAAATTGGGAGAAAAATAATTTCATTTTCATAATACAGTTGGTGTGAGGATTCCAAGAGATAATAAGTGACAGGTGCTTCAACATTGTGTTAGTCCAGGTTGACCAGAGAAACAAATCCAGAGACACTCATATATATGTAAGAAAGAACTTTATATCAAGAAGTAATTATGCATCAAAAAAACTTCCCATCCCAGTCTAGATCAAGTCCATAAGTTCGATATTAGCCCATAAGTCCTATATTAGCCCATGAATTCCTCTTCTGTCTCAAGCAGCCCATGCAATAATGTCAAATGCAGGAAGATCACAGACCGGTGGGTGGAAAGTCTGTGGGTCCAATGGCAGTGGACGCATTTCCAGGGGTCTGGCTGCCATCAGTGTGGCTCCATGCGGCTTTTCAACAGGAATGTGAAGCAGAGAGTGTGTCCCGCCTCTAGGGAGGAAAAGAAGAAGTCCCAGAATCCTCATGAGGTCACACCCACAAGGAGGGACAATCAGGCTATGACCTGATTGACAGGCTAGACTTCACCCCTATAACCTATATATCAAGTTGACATGAAATTATGTAACTAAGACAAACATAGAGAACGAAAACTACTGATACAGCTTCTACTTTCCAAGCAGTTGATCAAGATTTATTTACATATGCATACTATGCAAATACACTTATTTACACACACGGTCTGTCTTCTCGCACGCAAAGCAAGTGCCTCACAGCACCACAATGGTTTGTCTAGTTCACCATTGTACCCTGAGTGTCTAGCTGAGGACTTAGGTTCAACATAAAACCCCAAAGGAAACCCGTTGATGGTCACTATGAATCAGAATGGGCTCAATAGCAGTGAGGGTTTTTGGTTTTTATTTTTGAGTAAGAGAATTGATTTTTAGGGTTTCTGAGACTGCAAATCTTTATGAGCACGTAGTCTTCTATTTCTTTCACAGAGCTGCTGGTGAGCTTGAGCCACCAATCTTACAGCTAGCAGCCTAATATCTAACCCTCAGCACCACTGGTACTGTAAGGGCAACATAGGTATTTAAGAAATGCTTGTTAAGTACACAGATGGACGAGCTTCCTTCTCTCCTGTCAATCATCTGTGGACCTCAGGGACTATACTTTTTACTGGTATACCGGGTACAGAGAAGCACGGTGCGGGTCCACTTGTGACTCCGAGCCTTGCTCAGGTGGCTATGGCTCTTTGAGTGAACAGGCCCATTCCTTTCATTCTAAGATCAGCCAATGGTGCCTCTTGCTTGGCCCCCTATGGTTGTGACTCTGAGTTGCTCCAGACTCCACTACCCCTTCGGCCCTCAAATCACTGTGTGGATCCTTGAGGTGACCTTGAGTAAGTGCAGTGCAGTTTCCTGTCACTTCCTTTGGGAAAGAAAATGAAAAGGCAACATTTACATTTCTTTGAGGCTGTCCTGGAACAATATTGATTCATCATGTGTTCATTTAATTACTGTTGGGCACAAGCCTTGTTTATTGGGCACCACTACTGTTATTGTCATCATGCTTACCCATTTTTTCACCGTGAATGTGGGAGAGTTAGAGGAAAGTTAGAGAAAAAAGGTGTGGAGGCGGGCCATGACTGACACCCTCTGGCTAAGCTAAGGAAAAGGTGAATTCAACCCCACTTAGGTTCAAGGGTGATTCCTATGAGGCAGAGGTCAGACATGCCTCCACCCTCCAATCTTCTTTATCCTATTTGAACACTAACCATCTCTCCCACAACACTCTACTTGGTTCAATAGTCTGTTGCAATGGCCACACAGAACACATAGGCACGACTTTTGATTATGGAGATATATTAACCCCAAACCAAACTTGCTGCCATTGAGTTGATGCTAACTCATGGCTAAGTCATAGGACAGAGTAGAAACTACCTTTGCGTTTCTGAGACTGCAACTCTTTACAAGAGTAGAAAGCCTCCTCTTTCTTCCTCAGATCAACTAGTGGTTTCGAACTGTTGACCATGCAAACTGCAGCCCAAAAGATAACCACTGTGGCCACAAAAGGCTTATGCCCCGAACAGATTTAAAACCACTACGCCACGTAGGGACTTTAAACCACTAGGCCACTAAAAGACTTAAAAGGTTTAATATTCCAATAGTCTCACCACCCTAACACACATATACATTTTTGTGTAATTTTTCTGTTTTCTTATTGTCCAGTTGCAGACATATTTTTACACATTTATGATGCTAATGTATTTTACATTTCATTTTCTGCTTTCCCACTTAAGATTATTGACAAATGTTTTTGCATATATTTACATTATCATCACTTTTCTGATTTTATGTAATTTCATAATTTCTTCTGATGCTTGAAACTCCTGTTGGATTCCCTAAGGTCACTAACAACATAAATCCCTGAACAACATGTCAAGTGTTTTTGTACTTCTTCCAAAGACAGCAAGGTAAAACTGAAAAAGCGCAAACTCACTGCCAAAGAATCAATTCAAAGTAGAACTGCCCCTGTGAGTTTCTGAGAGTATAACTCTTTATGGCAGTAGAAAACCTCGTCTCTCCGCTGATAGCTCTCTTGATGAATGGTGGGTGACTGGGGCGAAGTAACTTCATATCAGGAAGGGATGCTAAACAATGATTGTAAGGAACCTAGGGGGACAATGGACCAGATGCTATGTTCCTAGGTAGACACTACGTATACGATTTTACCCAACCCTCGGTGAACCATGCCATGGACTAAGCACCATGATGACCTCCAATGCTGACCTTGCAGGCAGCATGGCATAACCATGGCAGCAGGGCTACACCAGAAGGACTTAACATAGAGGTCTGGCTGAATGGACCGAGCCTTCCCGCGAAGGTGCCTGCATCCTTGAACAGAGGACTGGGGTATGCAGATGGGAGAGGGAGCAGAGAGTGGCTGTCCCGGACTGTGGAAGGCTAGCGGTCATTGGACCTTGGGGGGAACCCCTGGCTTGGTGGGGTCCCATGGAAAGGGACCCAGAATCACCATATATGTAGTACTTGGATGCCCCTTACAGAGACCTGACAGGTTTTGATTTGTTGGGTAGGGATCTGCACTTGGAAGAATTGATCCAGGAATTTCCCCCGGTGCCAATCCCCATATTGATGGTAAACAGAGCTCAATGGAATAGGAGATCGAACTGTGTAGGGCAACAACTGACTCAAGGTGGAACTATATTTACATAGACTTCTCATACCGACAGTGCTCGGAGTGCTGTGTTATTGGGAAAATTGATGATCAGTGGAATCGCCTTATACCCGAGGGGGATGATTGACAATGTTGTACTTTTAAAAAATTGAATATGGGTTTTTGTTTTCCTGCCTTTGGCTTGTTTGTTTCTGTTTGTTTATTTGCTGATTAGTCTGTTGCTGTTGCTGGTGTACTTTGTCTTATGGGGTTTTGACTTTGTCATAATATGTCTGCCAAAGTAAACCAAAGTCGTGTATATCCCATGGACACGCAGATGGATTCTGGGCTTCTACTTAACTCTAGCCCCAAGCCAAGAACAGTTAGTTCTGATAAGAGGCCCTGCTCAATACTCACCTTAATAAAAATGGTCACTGAAGAGAAGGGTGCTACAGCAAAGTGTGATGAAGAAAGCTGATGGTGCCTGGCTTTCGATCAGAATAGTGCCTGGGGCCTTGAAGGCCTGTATTCAAACAGGCAGCCATCTAAGCTAGGAGTCAACTAAGTCCACATGGGAGAAGCACACCAGCTTGTGTGATCCAAAGATGACAATAACAGAATTCAAATATGATGAAGGGAAATGTATCAGAGCTAAAATTTTGAACACACAATTGGTAGAAGGCTATGGAGGACAGTGGGAGCCCAAAACCCATCTAAAGAGTATCTAGTCAGATGAAGCCGCTGGCAGATCCCCTCTAGTCACAGGCAAGGGTCTTGAACACCCTTACTGTCAGAGAGCAATTGCAACGTTGATTATGCTGGATTGAACTTAATACTTGGTCAGTTGACCTTCTTCTTGACCCAACCTGAATTCATTCTAGGTGCAAGTATCTCTTGCTTATTCCATGACAAAAATTTCATCCCTGCCTTTTAAAATATTGATGGTAGTCTTTTCTTCCTTACTCGTTATTGTATTTTTTATCTCTATATTATTATTATCTTATCTTAACCACTTTATTTCATCTTTGTTTTTTATTGTTTCTGTTGGGTTTTCCAGTTTGTAAAGCACAGAAGGAGTGTATGCATAGAAATAATAACTGATGGAAGGGTTTATAGGGGGATGTAGGGGTAGGAGGTGGGAGATAGGGAGGGTGAAGGGATTTTGGGAATAAACAATGGATGGGGAAAAGGGGAGGGAACACTAGAACTGATTGTGATTACAAAACGCATCTTAAAGTCAATTTAATCATGGGGAAAAAAGAATATATTCTAAAATTGATTGTGGTAATGATTGTACAATTCTTGATATTGGACTATTGAGTTGTATGACGTGGATTACATGACAATAAAACTTAAAAAAAATCATTTTATTGGGGGCTCGTACAATGCTTATCACAATCCATCCATCCATTGTGTCAAGCACATTTGCACATTTCTTGCCATCATCATTCTCAAAACATCTGCTTTCCACTTGAGCCCCTGGCATCGGTTCCTCATTTTCCCCCTCCCTCCCCATTCCCCCATACAATAAAACTCTTTTTAAATTTAAAAAAAAATTCATTTATTTATTTTTTTTACAATAAAACTCTTTTTTAAAAAAAGGAAAGGAAAAGAAAGCCTAGTGTCTCTAAGACAGTCCTTGGCAAAGCGCACCTGGGAGAAGACGGGAAGCCAGCAGGCATCAGGCTGTCATCATCAATCTCAGGTACACTGAAGGTAGAAGAAAGGTCCACGTGGTGAGCATCCCTGGGCTGAGAATTATGTGTGGAGAATGATGGTTAGTGCTTTTCTAGGGGCTGATCAACATATTTCTGCCTCCTCAACCTCCCACAGCAGGCTGCCTGGGTACCATCTGCTAAATTTTTGCTTTTCTGTTTGTTTAGCATAAAGTTTGCTTTCAATATGCTGCAACTGAGCATTAGGAAGAACAAAGGAAAAGGCACCAGACCTCCGGGATCTGCCTATGTTTCTTCCACCTGTTAATGCAGCTCAGTTGTTGCCATTTGCTCTTGTCAGGTGCAAGATGACGACTGCCTCTGAGGCGGTTCCTGGAAGAAAGCAGCAGGGAAGGAGAGGTGGATACGCCCTTCTCCCCAGCCACTCCTCTTTGGGCAACCAATGGGAGTCCATTTGCAAAAGTATGCTGAAAAGAACGTGGGAAGATGTGTCTTACTTCAGAGAGAACTCTTCTGGAACGCAATCAGTTGGAAGTGAAGTTCTGAGGAAGTGGTTCTTGGGACTAAATGTCAGTTAATGTGCTCTGGGCTGTGAACGCAGGGTTGGAAATGGGAGGAGATCAAAAGAAGCCAGGAAAAGGGGAAAGTTCTCAGGGTGCCTTGCCTAAGACGTTCAGCCTCAAAATCATATTTTGTAAGTCAGAGAATACAGACTTATGTTATTTTGCAGTACTTGACCCTCATCTTTGCTACCATTCATTTCTGTCAAGTGATAGCTCACCAGTTCGTGATGTAGATGCTTGGAGCAGGGTTTAATGGGGAGGGACAGCACGCCTGGAAACCAGCATGTTGGCAGTAGGTGTGATCAGCGAAAGATCCTGCGAGAAAGAAGGACCTGGAGGTGGGAACACCCACAATTCGAAGGTCAAATTCTTTAGGGGCCCCTTCCTTATAGGAAATCTATTAGAACCAAGTCTCAACTATTATTATTCAAGTTTTATTTTATGACCAAAAGTGTTTTTTGTCCCTCTAAAAGTTATACTCAAGCCCCAAGGAATTCTTTTGGAAACATGTGAATTTCTTTTGGAAAACGATGAATTTCTTTATAGGCTCTATGATGTAGCACCAGTTAGAGATACGAGTAAAAGAGGAACGGAATGAAGACATAGCCAAGGTGTCCTCTAATGTAACCTCTCTAAGGTAGGCTCGATCATTCAGCCTTTCCCTGAACAGTCACGGGGTAACTATTGTAGGCAGTGAGTTTGAGCACTGCTGTTTTCTGTGTCCATCTGACTGATTCTACAATGTATTTGGACAAGCAAAGTGCGTGTGGCACAAATACCGTATGGCGCCTGGGTGCGCTCCCCACAGGGCCTTATCTGTGCTCTGCCAGAGAATGTGTGTGTCCCTGGAAACCTCACTTCCAATGACAGAAGCTAGCTGATACCACCCACTCTTCTGCACTACACCCTTACTTAGGACATTTAGTCACCTCAACCAATGTTTTTTATGAAGTCCCACAATTTAAGCAGCAGACTTGATAGAATGTGGGGTTTGAGCTCAAAGGAACCTTGTAACTACCTGAAATACACAGAATACTTACCTTTGTGCCAGGCACAGCCTAATACAGATGAGAGCAGAGGTGAGGATACTACTAGGAATATTTTTTGTAGGTGGTGGAACCACAAATTGGGCCCCTGTTGTAAGCAGTTGCTGACGAGTTCGTTCTAACTCAGGGTGACCTCACGTACAATGTTAATTAAGAGATGTTGCCAAAAGAAAACGAGATTCCTACCACAGATCCACTGAAATTGGGACACGAGAGGGGGCCACCACCAGGGAACAGTACTCTCTGTATACAAGAATCTATTAACGTTCAAGTTGAGAGGAAGCCTTTGACAAGTCAAGGAGTATTCTTACCTAAGCACTTCCGCTGCTTAAGTTCTGTCTGAATTCCAAAGCCGCCTCTCGCTGATAGTAGCTTGCTTAGTCATCTAGCGCTGGTATTAACAGAAATACCACAGGTGCGTGGTTTTAACAGACATTTATTTTTTCAGTTTGTTGTTGTTAAGGGCCATGGAGTTCGGTCCAACCCACGCACAGCAGAAGGAAACACTGCCTGGTGCTGCACCGTCCTCACCGTTGCTCCCATGCTTGAGCCCATCACTGCAGCCTGTCAATCTCTCTCGTTGAGGAACTTCCTCTTTTTTGCTGTCCCTCTACCAAGCATGATGCCCTGCTCCAGGCACGGGTTTCTTCTGATGTCACAGTTTAGGAGGCTGGAAGTCCAAATTCAGGGTGCTGGCTTAAGGAGGAGCCTTTCCCACTCTGCTTACTCCTTGTTTCTTGGAAGATCTCCCTGTGGCTTAGCATGTTTACCCTATCGCTGCTCACTCTGCTTGCTTGCCTGCTTAAATCTATTTAATGTCTCAAAAGAGATGGACACAAGATATACCCTACACCAATACTGCTTCATTTAACATGACAAAGACAATGGGAATAGAGAGATAAGGTTATCCAAGGCCCATTTTGGGGGGTATAAAATTCAATCCATAACATTAGCAATACCCCCCAAACTTCCCCTTTTATTTAGAGGACATATGGCAGAGATGGGAAGTCAAGAGTGAGTCTGGGAGTGGACAGTGTTGGTCACAAGGAAAGTTTTTAGGGTTATGAATTGTATTGCAGGGGAGAGCGGGGGTGGGGGGGTGGGGGGCGGGGGAAAAAATGAGGAGCTGATTCGAGGAGAGCAAATGTTTGAGAATGATGAGGGCAACGAATGTACAAATGTGCTTTACACAATTGACGTATGTATGGATTGTGTTAAGAGTTGTATGAGCCCCCAATAAAATGGTTTCAAAACAAATTGTATTGTGCCAGTGTTCGGCACCAGATCATGTATGGCAGAGGAATCCTTGTTGTTGTTTTACATGAATGTGTGTATTGGTATGTGTTTGTGGTATGTGGTTATTGCTGTGGTCCTGACTCATAGCAACCCTATGCACAACAGACAGAGCCTCCGGCTGGTCTTGTGGCCCCCTCAACATCATCCCTGGGTAGGAGGCCATTGTTGCGACCACTGTGTCAATCCCCCTCATTGAGGGCCTTTCCACTCTCCGCTGACTCTCCATCAAGCATAGGGTTCTTTTCTAGCCACTTGTCCTTCAAAGGATGTCAAGTGAAGTCTCACTATCCTAGTTTGTAAGGAGCATTCTGATGGAATTTCTCCCAAGTCAAATGTGTTTGCTCTTTTGGCATTTCCTGGTATCTTCTCTATTCTTCCCCAACACCAGAATGCAACGTACTAGTTCTTCTCTGCTTTTCCTTATTCATTCATCGTTCAGCTCTTTCAGAAGCACCAATGTAATTGAAATTATCATGATGGGTCAGGTATACCTTGGTCCTCAAAATGAGGACCCTTTCCTCTTTAACATGTTAAAGTAGGGATGCCCCCCCCTTTTAAAAAATCATTCTCAGGCCAGATTGGTGAAACAATTAATGGACTCACCCCTAATGTGCTGGTGGGAACGACTTTTCTTTGGTGATGTTTGTGATGATAGTTGGTATTGATGATTTCACGAGCCTTAAACCGGCCTTGGAGCCCTGGTGACATATGGGTTCACGTCAGGCTGCCATCCACAAGGTCCGCTGTCAAGGAACCACCAGCTGCTCACCAGTCGCTCTATGGGAGAAAGTTGGGGCTTTCTACTTCCATAAAGTCAGTCTCAGAAACTCCCAGGGGGCAGTTCTACCCTGTCCTACAGGGTCATTATGAGTCAGTACTGATTCGATGGCAGCGAGTTTGAGTTAGACAGGCCTCAGGCTGGATGTTTCCTATCCCTCCTTTAAAGAGACCTGGTGAGGCAGATTTGCCCAACTCAATGTCATTTGATTTTCTGACAGCTGCTTCCATGAGTATTGTGAAAATAACTTCTTTTAGAAAAATTAATAATACTAGTCCCAAGGTGATGGAGATGACATATGTCTGAAATGTCCAATTTTTCCAAAATGCTATACCACTCCATTATCCCTGACATCAACCACCACTTCTCCCTTATGTATACTCTCTCACATCACACACCGTTTTACAATTTGCTGTAACGTCTCACAAAACTCACAAAGCATTAAGAAAATGGCTCATATGGTTGTAGGTACTGTTAAGTCTCAAATCTGAACTTCAGACACTTGTCTAGTAGATCCTCCTCTCCACAAAGCTAAGGAAGCTGGTGAAATCAGGTTAGGTGATAGATCACACCTCAAATCCCAAGAACCGGATGTCAGGCCAAGGCATGAAAGGAAAATATCCAGAAGTCAGAAGCCAGGTCTCCTGGCTTCTGTGCAGTTCAGTTACAAAAGGGTGTTGACATACAAATAACTGATGGACCTGTGGTTTTCATTTGCTGTAGACAATACCCCCTAGGAAACCAGGTGGTATTGTTAGAGAGGTGGCGACGCTCCATAAAACATAGTGCACATTCCATAAAGGAGAGCATAAAGCACACTCTCTTAGTGGAAACTGCTTTAGTCCTGCCCATTAATCTAACAGAATTCCTTCCCAAAGGGGATTATAACTGTAGTATTAAATTTAAAAAATGACGCTGAGGGAGTGGAGGGGGGCCAGCCCCACCCGCTGCTACTACTATTACTCAATGGGTTCAGTAATACTACTTCTGGGCTCAGTAATGCACAATTGTACGGTTGAGATATATAAGTATTATATTAAAGTCATTGAGAGCATGGGAGATGGGAGATATTACAATAATATAGTCAGACACGTTACATGGCAACATTGCTCACCTCAGCCCAGCTTGGTGGTCCACGTGGAGAGAAGGGGAAGGGAAGGAGGGAAAGGGAACAAGGGAGAGGGGGAAGAGAGTCAGGGAGGTCAGAGTCCGAGTGGTCCGAGAGATCGAGAGCTCTATATTGCTGACCCATGCCTATATACCTTTTGGGGGCATGCCAGCCCACTAATTACAAGTAGAGACATATGTCACAGGGAGGGGTTACACTATAGGGTACCCAGTAATGAGAGGGTGGTCTCTGGGTCTCCATAGGAACATTATCAATAGGGTGCAAACTCCGCCTACAGGAGCCTGTCCATTGTCCCCAGAGGCAGTGAGCAGGCCCACCCTTGGAGGGATAAGACAGCAGTCTGGCAACTGATTGCCCTCAGTGGGGGGAATGCCTGCGCTTATGATCTCCCCCCACATATAACCACTGGTGTAGAGGCTAGAGTTTCCAATATATCACCAGGGGGATTATGGCTAGACAGGCCATATTAAGTACTCTACAAACTCAAGTATAATAGAAGCCTAGGCACCTAAGTTTACCACAAAAAATGGGAAAACTTATTGACTCAAGTATAAGCCTAGGGTGGGAAATGCAGCAGCTACTGGTAAATTTCAAAATAAAAATAGATACCAATAAAATTACATTAATATAGGCATCAGTAGGTTAAATGTTTTTGAATATTTCAAAGAAAAACAGTAACCTAGCTCTGTAAGTGGAAAAGAGGGTCGACAAAAGCAGTATGGTATCAACAATAACTTAAAAAATACAAAAACCTTAGCTCAATCAGCAACCAAGATACAACACAAGAGTTAGAGATAGATTCCTCCTCCTCATCCATATGTCCAAACAGAGCTGCAGCGTTAGCTGGTGTGAGGTTATCCGCATAGACACCGTCCTCATCACTGAGTTCACAGTCATCACCATCACTGCTGGCGTTCTCACACACAGCGCTGTCTTCACTGCCATCCACAGCATTACTAATGCCACATTTCTTGAAGGCATGTTGCACCATGTCCCTGGAATCTCTTCCCATGCATCATGAACCCACTTTGCTATCAATTCTATGTTGGGCTTCATCAGATTTCTAACTTTTGTCAGTCGGGCTTGACCAGATGATATCCATTCATGCCACACCTTTTGCACACGGTTTTTGAAAGGTTCATTTAAACACACATCTAGGGGCTGCAATACAGATGTAAGCTCACCTGGAGTAATGGCCAAAGTAACTTGAGAAGACTTTGCCAATTTTTTTATGTCATCAGTTGTGTGGGCTCTGATCGTATCCCAAACTAGCAATGATGGTGTTTTCTTTAAGGCTGTTCCTGGTCATCCGTTCCAAATTTCTTCCAGCCATTCTTTTGTTCCGTCTTCATCCATCCAGCCTTTAATATGTGCGCGCACCGTAAATTGTGGTGGGAACTTGTCTTTTTTAGACAAGGTCGTTATTTTAAAAATAATGACAGGCCACAGCTTAGTTCCATTAGCCAAACATGACAGAACGACTGTGAAATGTTATTTTTCATTTCCTGTGGTTCTGAGTAAAATAGTAGTTTTGTCTCCAAAACTTGCCACAATTCTGTTTCTTGGAAGATCAAAGGTCATAGGTGTTTCATCCATGTTCCCAATATCTCCCAGATCATAGTTATGGATCCTTCTTTGTTTTGTGATAAATGAATGGAATGACATCACTTTTTCATCAAGGTCTTTTGGCAACTTCTGTGAAATCTTTGCTCTTTGCCGCAAACATAGGGCAAACCTATTCATGAGGCTGATGAAGCAAAAATTTTCAATGCCTGGTGCTTTTAAGTTGTGTCTTTAGCCATTTGGAGGGCATGAAAATGAATTCCCATGTGTGTTACGCAGTAACCGTTTTGACGACACTCCATAACCCATTTACGAAATTTAGTCTCTAGAGCCCCATATGAAGTCGTTAAACCACATCGAGCTTTTTTTGCCTTTGGAATCTTTTCCAAGTCAGCTTTCATTTTCCGCCACTTCCTTACTTGTTTTTCGTCAACACAAAATTCCCTGCTTGCAATGCTGTTATTGCTTTCTTCTGCTCTTAATGCAACCTTCAGTTTGAAACCAGCTTTGTATGACCTGCGTTTTTGTTTTGGTCCAGGATTAGAAGTATTGGGATCCATTTTCTAACAGGATAAAAAAAAAAAAAGACTTTGAAAAAGAATGCCATACCATAGCGATTGAATTCTCATATACCGTAAGCCCTACTGCAAAAATAAGCCCTAGTTATAGTTCTTAAAAGAGGTCAATTTACAGTAAAAACAGTGGTGTCCAGGCAACTATACATATAAACAAGTAAAATCAATTGACATTAGAATGCAGCAAGACAGACTTCACCACGGAAAACAGATCCCCCTCCCAAAAGAATTACACTCAAAAGACACCACGAGATCCAAAACATGTTTGATCCCCAAGGGAGCCGACAGCCATTCAGGATTTGGAGAGTTTGGTATGACAATATTCCAGAATGTGATGACATAACTATGTTTGCATAGAGCAGCCTGTGTTAGGGCTCATACTATACACACTGCATTGTGTGTGCACTGCGTTACTGCATACGCAGTGTTACCGCATATGTATGGGAAGTGCTAACGCAACGCACGCAGTGCAGTAACACAGTGTGTACACAATGCAGTGTGTATATCATGAGCTCTAACACATGCTGCTACAAGGAAGCGTAGTCAACAGTGGGTCTAGATAGGGGTTAATAAGAAAATAAAAAATAAAATATAGCAGAATAAGTACTGTAAATAAACGTACTGCATATCCAAGACCAGAGAGGTACTGGTACTTGTATTCAGCAATGCTAGGGCAGAGCAAGGAGGCGTGACAAAGCTCAGGTAAGACTGTAAAGGCTACATCATTGGTCACAGCCCTGGAGAAGAGCGTGAGAAGAAGAGTGGCGGCATCTGACATTCATCTGACAAGGATGCAGTGCGCCCTAGGTACCAGCACACAGATGCGGGCAGGGTCTTGCCTAGTACAGCACAGACAACACAGAGGCTGCGGGGGTGAAGGAGAAAAGAAGAGTGGTGATATCAGCAGTCATCGGACCACCCACAGAGACTGCAGGCACCCACAGATGAGGGGGAGAGACCTGAGACCACCCGCACTGCACATGAGAACAGGTAAGTGGGACCCTCACTTGAGTATAAGCTGAGGTGGGATTTTTCAGCATAAAACGTGCTGAAAAACTCGGCTTCTCCACGAGTATATATGGTAATTGACTGCATCTCAGTTGTTGATTGTGGCTCCAAGAAAAATGAAGTCCTTAACAACATTCATCTTTTCTCATGATGTTGCTCATTAGTTTAGCTGGGAGGAATGTTCATGTTGATGTGTCATCCATGTGGAAGGCTGGGTTAAAGACAAGGTATGCTTTGTAGTTTGAGGATAAAAGGAATTTCCTCGGAAGGATGAAATAGTATTAGTGTTTACTACCATATATACTCGAGTATAAGCTGAACTGTGTATCAGCCGAAGCACTTAATTTTTTTTTTTTTAAACATTTTATTAGGGGCTCATACAACTGTTATCCCAATCCATACACACATCAATTGTGTAAAGCGTATTTGTAC
>NW_022111373.1:79307445-79308438 GCF_000313985.2 Echinops telfairi | reverse complement strand
GGACTCATGTTGTACTTGTCCTTTTGTGCCTGACTTACTTCACTTAGCATGATTTCCTCCAACTCTTCCCATGCAGCGATGTGCGAAGCACTTAATTTTACCCCCCAAACTGCATTAACAATGTGTTGAAAACAAAAAAACCTGGCTTATACACGAGCATATATGGTATGTCTAAAGCGACAAGATCTGCGATGTAGTCGTGTGCGACTCTAGTAAAAGGGCCACTGAATCTTTTTTGTGGGGTTTGGCTTCCAGAACCGCTGATTTTTATCCTGGTTTATTACAGAACTACTCTTTCCCTCACCTTTGGCAAATGACCTGGTGATAGTGAAGGCGTCTCGAGACCTCCACTAGAGCTTAGCTTTTTTTTTTAGCCTTTGGCAAGCAAGGCGTGGGAAGAGGATTTCGTTTCTCTGAGATTGAGCGAGGCATGTTAAAACTTGTTTTTTTTCCCCTCCAAAATGTACAAGTTGCTAGGAAAACCAGGGTCTTGTTCCACACGCGGAAAAGGCCTGAAGGGGCCTTGTGGAAAACCGCGCGGTCAGGGGACCCCCTAGGTCACCTTTCTGCGCCAAGCTGGCCTGGCTGGCTTGCTCCAGGCCGTCCTGGGGTCAGGGACTCTGGCCGCTCCGGGGGGCGCTCAGGCGACGCTGGGCGTTCCCTCCTTTTCCGGCCTCGGGAAGTTATGTTCAGGTTCTTAGTTCTGGGTTCCCAGTCAAGCCGAAGCACCGTGTTGACTTCAAGTTTCCCCGCGTCACCTCGAGTGGCTGGAGGCCAGATTTCCTCCATGTCGGCTCGCCTCGACTTTGATCGGTTGGGGATCCCCGGAGGAAGGGAGCGAGTCTTGTGAAGGGAAAACAGGAGGCGGGCGGGCGGCTGCCCTCCACGGAACTTCGCTCCCTTCCTAGACGGTTTCCGTCATACCGCAGAAGTCGAGGGCAGTCTCCTCGGGGCCTCCTTAGGGACCTGGTTTTCCACCATTCCCAAGAGAAC
>NW_022111373.1:79303895-79305091 GCF_000313985.2 Echinops telfairi | reverse complement strand
TGAGGGAGTGATGGGGTTGCTAAGAGTCGAAATGGACTTGATGGCAGTGAGTTTGGCTTTTTGGCTATTGCCTGTCGATGTCTCCTTTGGGGAAATATCCATTCAGATTGCCCATATTTTAACTGTTGTTTGTCTTTTTGCTATTGTTTTGCAAGTTTTTAAGATATAATCTGTATACAAGTTTCTTATCAGATCATGTGATTTGCAAATATTTTCTTATTTTGTGGATTGTTTCACTATCTTGATGGTGTTTTTTGAGGCCCACGTGTTCTTAATTTTGAGTAAATTCAGTTTGCTGTTGTTGAGAATATAGTACATACAGAGTACAACATAGACCAACAATCTCTGCTTGTCCAATTCAGTGACATTGATTACATCAGTGGTTCTCAACCTTCCTAAAGCACAACCCTTTAGTACAGTTCCTCATGTTGT
Organism: Echinops telfairi; assembly: GCF_000313985.2. NCBI lineage: Eukaryota > Metazoa > Chordata > Mammalia > Afrosoricida > Tenrecidae > Echinops > Echinops telfairi. The sequence goes on along the minus strand of NW_022111373.1, from coordinate 79,304,659 downwards.
GGTGACTCCCCAACCATAAAATTATTTTCATTGCTACTTCATAATTGTAATTTTGGTACTGTTATGAATTGTAATGTAAGTATCTGATATGCAGGATGTATTTTCATTGTTACAAATTGAACATAATTAAAGCACAGTGATTAATCACAAAACAATATGTAATTATAGATTATAAAATAGTTATGTGTTTTCTGATGGTCTTAGGCAACCCCTGTGAAAGGGTCATTCCACCCCCAAAGCGGTCATGACCCACAGGTTAAGAACTGCTGGATTACATGCTTTTTGAGTTGTGTAACCATTCTCATCCTTCTCTGAATTGTACTTCCCCTGATAAAATAAACTCACCACCATATAAGGTTCCTAGCTAATCGTTTTGTTGCTGTTAACAATTTGATCCCAGATAGATAGATTTCACTTGTGCTTTCGGTTGCCTAGATTAAAGCTTTTGTCTAATTAAAGATTATAAAAATGTACTCCTCTGTTTTGTTCTATGTGTCTTAGTGCTTGGATTTAGGTTTATGATCTAATTGAAATTAATTTTGTATAGTACCAGAAAAAGAGTATAACTATTCTTTTGCATGTGGCTATCCGGTTGACCCAACACCATTTTTTGAAAAGACTCCTTTCTCCTCTCTGTTGTATTTTGAATTGTATTGGTATCTTCATTAAAAATCAGTTCAAGCACACAGGAGCAGATGACGGGGGAGGAGGAGAGACTGGAGCACATCCTGGCCCACCAGGCCTTGAGGACGATGACCCCAATT
>NW_022111373.1:79291885-79298726 GCF_000313985.2 Echinops telfairi | reverse complement strand
ACTGGTGTTGTTCCCCGCAGGTGAATGTTTGAAGTCTTACTGTAAAAACGAAATCAAATTGAGAAAGTGAAGTAATGGGAACCCTTAACTTTAGGTTTGTTACCAAATCTATTAATTCCACTCCTTCCTCCTCACATAGACAAGCCTTTTCATTGTGCATTTATTTATTAGAGGAAAATTATAATCATTCAGACTCCTTCCTAGCACTTTAAAAGCAACACATCCTGCCTTTTTCTTGAAAGTATAGTTTCAAGAAATTCTTAACTATAAACTGTTTTTTCTTAAAACTATAGAAAAAAATGTAGTGTTTTTAAAAGCTATGTGTTGTTGCAAATCTTAAATTTTATACTCTGAAAAAAATGTATTAAACACTTCCTGCTCAACAAGTGTTTTGTTGTTTATAATTAATTTTTGTGAAAAAGTGTTGTGCCATTGATAATTAAGCTGAAAAAATTTTATTTTTTAATAAGATGGGACACAAACTTTTGTTGGAAAACCATACATTGTCTTTCATGTATAAACAAGCTCTTTAAAAAATTATGTAATTTTGAGGTTAGCTGCAACCACTTTGCACTATAGTAATTAAACTTGCTTTGTATTTTTATAAAGGCCAAATTATTTAATTTAGGAATTAGAAAAAAGGAATAGAATTCATAGGTGATACTTATTAAGGAAAAAAGATGCGTAAGCACAGTGCTTGAATTTATTATAAGTCACATTTTTGGTAATAATACCTATCTATGTATGTGTTTGTATGTGTGTGTATGAGGGGCCTTCAAGAAGTTTGTGGAAAATGGAATTTAAAAATAATAGACTTTTTCATGAATTTGTTGAAGCCCCTAGCATATACGTGTGTGTATACACACACCCATGTGGGGCCCTGGTGATGCAGTGGCTTAAACTTTGGCTGCTAGCCACAAGCTCACCAGTTCAACCCACCATCTGCTCTATACGAGAAATATGATGCTGCCTGCTCCCATAAAAATTTTGTCTCAGAAACTCTATGGAGCAGTTCTCCTCTGCCCTATAGGGTTGCTGTGAGTTGGCATCATCAGCTCTCGCAGTGGTTTTTGATTTTCTGATATATTTTTGAAAGTTCATAGAAAAGGGGAATTACAACAATTTGGAATGCTCCCATAACTCTCTGAAGACCCCAGGCATATTCAGTGTAGGAAACATCCTGCAAAGATTCCAGGTATTCTTTAGCATACATCACTGAGAATGCACTGACATCTTCACCCACTTTGTCACCAGGCTTCTATATCATTTTACTTAGATGACCGTTAGATTGTCTCCATGGGACGTTGGTGGTTCAGTGATGGAATCCTTGCCTGCAGGAGACCAGACTCTGTTTCTCCTCAGAGCACCTCAAGTGCTGCCACCACACAGCTCTTGGTGGAGGCTTGCATGTGGCTCTGATGCTGAACAGCTATCAGTGGAGCTTCCTGTCTAAGATGAACTAGAAAGAGTGGCTCACTGTTGTCCAGTCCATCGTGATGGTGGAGCAGGACTAGGCATATAGCATATCCGATCAAAAAAATTAAAAAATAAACAAGTAACAGTGATCTTAAGAACTTTTTTCCTGAAGCTTGTCCTGATTTCTCTGACTAACCTGTACAAAAGACTCGTTTCTATTTGCTTATTCATTTCACTGGTATTGTCATACTTTAATGGAGCAGTTGGTGATATATCAGTTGATATATAAGCTGATCCAGGAGGATTAAAAGGGTTTTAAAAATCTGTAGTTGCTACTACTAGGGTTGGGAATGCAGGACATTACTATATTTTTGTCTGTGTGTCTAATCTAAATTTAGTTGAAGTGGACTCCATGGCAACTGGGAGTTAGAGAAAGACTAAAAGCACCCTGCCCCTAGTCACTCATCGGAGTTCTTTACCCATATGAAAATTAAAACCAGTATCTTTAGAAATTCCAAGTAGTGCTATTTTCGATTGCCCCATATGCATGTGAAAACTGGACAATGAATAGGGCAGACTGCAGAAAAGTGAATGCATTTGACTCGTGTTGGTGAAGCCTGTTGAAAGTGCCTTCAACCGCCAGAAGAATCAACAAATAAACCTGGAGGAAGTAGCCGGGATGCTCCTGAGAAGTGAGGGTGGCAAGACTTCAGCTCAGATACTTTAGACATGTTCCGACAGCATGCTTGGTAAAGTAGAGGGCCAGTGAAAAAGAGGAAGCCCCTCAGTGAGATGGATTGACACAGAGTCTACACCAATAGTCACAAACCTAACAGCTGTGAGGATTGTGCGTGGCTTTGTTTTGATGTACATAGGGTCACTATGAGTCAGAGCCAACTGTCCGCACCTACAATAGCATCATCTTTAGAAATTTAATTGAAATGACTGTGTTGTTAATGCTGTGTGCCATTAAGTCAGTTCTGACGTGTGACCTTATATGACAGAGTAGAACTGCTCCTTAGGGTTTCTGAGACTGAGCTGAATGCTCACCACTGTACCCTGACTATAAAGATCCAGAATATAAATTGTCTTTTTATTATTTTAAATGTCCTAATAGAGGAAATGGCATGAAGGTCACATCTGACCCCCTCCTACTTCATTAGTGGGAAGGAGAAATCCAACTCCACATGTGCCCAAGTGATTCCTGTGCGGCAGAAGTCAGACATGCCTCCACCCTCTGTCCCTCTTTATCCTATTCTGACACCAGCTGTTCCTCCCACAACACTCAGCTTCTCTGCTAGGTTTGATAATCTAGTGCAGTGACCACATAGAATTCAGACAACACTCTTGATTGTGGGACTTTATTGGGGGAAGTGAACAGGTTACCACAGGTTCAGAAAAGATTAAGAGTACGTTCTTCATCCACAGCAAGCTCCTCTTCGCACCCGGGCTAGCAGTCATGTCCTTCTCTGGTCTTAAATCACCCAACTATAGGACTACTTGACCTCTGCCCTCCTTGGACAAGTTGTACAAAGCTCCCTTAGAATTGATAAGTGCCCAAAGGATTCCCCACTCTTCAAGCCAGCCTCATACATGAAGGCACTTGGCTTTACTCATTCTGTGGGCCAGAAAACTCAGCATTCTATCTCCTGGTCTCTGTTATGTCTCTTGATCTTGATGCCGCCAACTCTGGTGCCTCTGGTTCCTCCACCACTTCAGATAATAATTATAACGTGTGCCCCACTGCTGGCAACTCCAGTTCTTGCTTCTGAAATGGCTCAGTGAAATAGTAAACCATATGTACCTATATACTTACATGAACAAGTTTGCAGAATTTACATGGCTCAATCTTCCAAAGATAAAGGAGAATAGCAAATAAAATCTCCCTCCTTTTCACTAGACAGCAAGATCTCCCCAGAGGCAATCACTGTCACCAATTTATTCCTTAGCCTCCCAAACAGAGTATGTGTGTGTATACATACATACATACATACATACATACATACACACACATGCACAAGCAAATAACATGCACTAAGTTAAAATATATTATCGTATAATTGTTACTCATGCCCGAATTGTTTTCAGGCAACCAGCTATGAAAATACAGCCTACAAATTCATCTAACTTGGTTCAAGTAGGTTTGATAGGTAGAAATTATAAACTTACAGTATTTTGGATATGACTAGATTTTATTGTGAGCCTTTTTTTTAAAGGGGGGAAATAGGGGTTATTATCTGGTGGTCATGCTTGCTATCATAGCAATTTAAAAGTGAGACATTGATACTAATTTAGTCTGTATAAGTTCACGTCAAGGGGAGATTTTATAACACTGAAATGAAAAGGATAAAAATGGATGTCTTGGTTCTTTTCTAGCCCTACACACTAATCCTAAATGTTCCTCACCTTTCAGAACTATTTAAATAATGTAGACAAAGGCATTTGAATGGCTATGCTACACATTTGTTTTTCTTTTCTTTTTTTTTAGAATTACTTCTTGTTTAATAGTTTTACAAAGCTTTGAAACTGAGAGTACATATTTAAAGGTGACATTTGTTTTTCTTAGAGCTGTTGTAAGGAGTTTTTTTAAGTCATGGGGTGTCTCATGAGATTATCCATCCTGGCTGTGTAATTCTAGAACAGTTAGCTGAAGCACCCTAAGAAATCCATGTAGACATATGGTACCATACAGTCTTATGAAGGAATGAGAATACACGTTTGGTTTTCAGGTGTGAAAAAATGAATGAATGTTGGAATTGAAGAAATTTAGTAGTCATTTGATCTACTAAAATAAATGTAAATTGGTCAAAGGTGGGATGAAACAACAACAAAATGCAATAGCAACAGAGACCTGTCATTCTATCTATTGATAAAAATGCTAGAGAGGTTTTTCTGGAACCGCTAGTGTCAGTCAGTGCGATTAGTTGCAGATGGTCTTGCTCTCTGGAATTATAGGAATAAAAGTCATGGTGATATGTGTTATTTGCCCTCCTTTAAGGGAAAGAGAGGAAATACAGCCTTTGTAAAGCCAAGTCTTACAAATGAGTCCTAAAGAACCAAGAAGAGTGGATTTTTTTTTTTGTCAGTTGAAACAGCAGCCAGCGAAGACTATTCTATGTCTCTCTCTCTCTTAAAAGACACAAGAATACAGCAGGAAATAAAAACTACCTTTAACTTGCTTCCTTTTAAAGATTTTCTTTTCAAAACCAGAGTTTCAAAGTTACATATCTTGGTATTTTCCAGTGATTGTACCATCACGTACTTTCCTTATGGTGATTCTTTGAGACCATTCTTGGCGACTACATAGGTTTTCATGGTGGGTAGGCCATTGGTGTTCTTTTCAACCACTTCCCCATTGAACATTTAGATTAATCTTATTGTGTTAGTTATAAGGCCTGGACAGATCAGCTCTGGTGGCATAGGAGTTACTTGTTGGGCTTCTAATCCCAAGGTCAGCAATTTAGAAACCACTAGCTTCTCCTTGGGAGAATGATAAGGCTTTCCACTTCCATATAATATTTTGTCTTGAAAACCTACAGAGGCGGTTCTACCCTGGCCTTGAGGGTCCATAGGAGTCTGAATTGACTCAGTGGGAGTTATGGTTTTTTCTCTTTTGAGGCACAGAGAAGCATGTACCAGTGTGAACTTCTTGCCAATTTGTATTTTTTGCCTTTTGAAAATAAAAACAATGTTCAGAAAAATATGGAAGGCATAAAATTAGAACAGTGATTAATGTATCATCTTTTGCTATTTATTTTAAGCCCATGTAATGTCTGGTTAGAGATATTTAAGGATTAGTTTATAGAAACCAAAAGAACTGAGTTGTAATTGTGAAGATTAGGGAGGAGTATATGGAGAGTGGGACAGAGAAGAAGCTTTCGGAAACTCAAAAGGGCAGTTCTACTCTGTCCTATAAGGTCGCTGTCAGTAGGAAATCCATTTGACAGCAGTGAGTTTGGAGTTTTTGATCTTAAGAATGGGAACATTTTTAAAAATAAACTTTCTTTCTTTCTGCCAGTTACCTAACAAATGTATTTGAGTGACTTTTGTACTTGTGTCAAATAGTGCTGACTTCCGAGCACTGCTCTTTCCACATCTTTTAATCACATTTTTTTTGCTCTAACAATATCTTGTTCAGTCTGGAGACCCCAAAGTATAAATGTAGCATAGGATAGAAGAGGTGGTAACTTCTGCTTGTACTCCTATTTGCCTATGGAAAACTGCTTGTGCTTTTTTTTTTTTCCCCCTTGCAATTTCCAAAGCAAACATGACAGGGCTGTCATTGTATTATCTATGGAATTCTAATGCAAAGTATGTTTAGTAGTTTCCTGTGGAGAGGGACTCTTTTTCAAAGAAAAGGAATATTCAGAATTAGATAAATGTTTGATGGTGTTTTTAGAGAAGACAGTATGAAGTGAGACTATCAAACACACACTAATGGAACATTTTGTAATCACTTGTCCCAGGTTATTCATTTATTTAGTTGATTAGTTGCAGTTGAGGGGAAATTAGGCATATTAGTGACTGTTTGCATGACAGCTCCTCTTGACCTTTTTGAGGGAAGGAGGCAGAGAAGGTAGGGAGGAAAGGAGAGGAAGAAACTAGGTGATTAGATTGTTATTCATAATTTGATTCTAATTTTAGTGTTTAACTTAATGTTCTCATTAAGTTCATTGAATGAGGAGTTTCAAACCATTGATTAAAATTTATGGGGTTTATTTCTTTCTGCTTTCTTCCTGTTAATTTCCATGCCTCTTAAAAACACAAATCTGTTAATAGCTTTACTTTTTTTTTTTTAACAATCATTTTATTAGGGGCTCTTACAGCTCTTATATAGCAACCCATACATCAATTGTATCAAGCATATTTGTACATATGTTGCCATCACTATTTTATAAACCTTTAGTTTCTATTTAAGCCCTTGTTATCAGCTCCTCATTCCCTCCTCCCTCCCCCTCATTTGATTTTTTTAATCGTTTTATAATAGCTTCACTTTTATTAGAGTAAGAATTTCATAACATTTTTTCCAAGTACAAATGTATTCAGTTATATTTTGTATTTATATTTTAAGTGTGAAGTTGTTAGAAAATGAACCAGGGATTTTGTTTTTTAAAGGATAGGTTTAATGATTTATTTAAGCACTTTCATTTGGTATTTCATAGATGACTCACTTATAGTGAAGTCTGTGTATTAGAGTAGAAAATACCAGAACATTTTCAGTGACTTGGTACCCTTATAATTTAATGTAAAGTACAACCTGTTTCTATTGGACATGCAAAAGAATCTGAACTGTTAATGCATCAAACTATTACCAGTGGTCATGTCACATTTACTAGAGCAACAAGAGAAAATAGTAAATACTGGGTAATGTGTGTTCTTTTAAAGGGCCCTGATTCTGGACTTAACATTTTTGTTTTATTTTTTT
>NW_022111373.1:79288174-79289883 GCF_000313985.2 Echinops telfairi | reverse complement strand
GTAGCTGATCTGTTATGTTCCCTTCTTGGTTTGCCCCACTAAAGGGGGTGGGGGTGTTCAGACTGGCTTCACTCCCTCCTGTGTGTCCTCAGTCTTGGCCTCTGTCACAGTATGCTCCAGGAAGGGATCATCATGTCTCAAACTGTTGTTGGCCCTACAGCCCTCAACTGTGCCTTAGCAGCTCTGTGCAGGGACTCATCTTTAGGGCTCAGTGTGCTGACATGGGGTCTAGAACCCCACTCTCTTTTTCCTTCTTGGTTTGCTTCCTTGTGACCCTTTTGTTAGTGGATGTCCCATTGTCTACAGATGGGTTTTCGGACTGTGCTTCGACCCACCTCGTTCCCAATAATATATTTGTTTGTTTTGGGTCTTCTGATGCTTATTACCCAATCCGATTGACACCTCATGATTGCACAGGCTGGACTCACCTCGTTCCCAATAATATGTTTGTTTTGGGTCTTCTGATGCCTGTTACCCAATCCGATTGACACCTCATGATTGCACAGGCTGGTGTATTTCCATGTGGTCTTGTTGCTTCTCTGCTAGATGGCCGCTTGTTTAACTTCAAACCTTTAAGACCCCAAACACTGTATCTTTTGATAGCTGGGCACCATCAGCTTTCTTCACCACATTTGCTTGTGCACCCATTTTTGTCTTCAGCTGTCGCACTGGGAAGGCTGAGCATCACAGAATGCCAGGTTGTTAGAACAAAGTGTTCTAGCATTGATCTTGGGTTTGTTTGTTTTTTTTTGGTATGTATAACATATATATTTTTCTTCTCTTTTCTACATACACATTTAGAAGGTGGTGTACCCTAATAACCTCTGCTGGTTTGCTTTTTCTAAATAAAATGATGCTACTTTTACCTGTGCTTGTGAATTAGGACATAATGCTTTGGGAAGGGGCAACTATGCATCTGGTTGGAAGGACAGCCCATCCATGGGTCCAGGAAGTGAGATTTGGAGGGCAGGCAACCAGAAGTCAGTAAGACAGAGCTGGCACCTACAGTATCAATAAGGGCAGGGAGATTCACACAGCTTTCATTTTAAGCCGTCACCAGAGACTGCTGGTCCAAGAAAGAATAAAATGCCTGCCTGTGTCAAGTCTGTAGTATGAAGTAGGAAGGAGGCAGAACCAGAAAGGAGGGGCCTAACTGCCCCTCATGAGTCCCTGGCCGCAGAGGGCCCGTCTGTGCCATCTGCGGACTGTGGAGCTCCAAAGATCCTAGCAAGGAGCCCTCGGTTGGAGCATGCTTGGTCCTGAACAGCAAGCAGCCAGACAAGCCCGTTCTGGACCCCCTGGCTTGGGCTGACTTCCTGGGGCCCTAAACTCTTGTTCGGTGGGGTGCCGGGCAAAAAAAAAAAGGCCAGGAGCTGTTGGGGAAGCCTGGGTTCCCATCAGCCACAAGGAAGTGCTTCCCTCACTCCACATTTCTAAGATAAAAGTCTGTTTCACGTTTGGCCTGGGCGACCTCGGCCCTTAAGTGCTGGCGGTGCACCTGCCATTCAAAGGCTAGGTGTTCGCTGAGATGGGACCACGTGAAACGGTGCAGGTACTTGAGGTTCCATGTCGTAGCCAAAGGGGCTTTGCCTTTGGGCGCCCATTGGTGCGTTGTGCAGACTGGCCGCCACACGCTGGGCCATGCGCTTGTCCCGGAACCACCCAGCCCGCAGTGTAGTCTTTGCTGCACTTAGTTAGACCTCTCTTTC